>NC_092861.1:120873167-120975395 GCF_032062135.1 Pyxicephalus adspersus | reverse complement strand
AGGTGTAGAGTAATGGCAGGTGTAGGATAGGATGCCAAATATTACCAGGAGGATGATTTTATTATACAGCTCAACCAATCAGTCCCTGAACCAACAGAGCTAACAATCTAGTTCTTCTACAGCACACATGCACAACCTTAGACTTAATTCAGAAAGAAGATTGCTTTCATTTTCTTTGAAGACCCCCAAATCAATTAGATCACTCAGAGGATCTGTGATTAATCACCCAGCATACAAACCAGCCTGACATGAGCACAGGTACAAAATTTAGCATTGGATGAATCATAATACCTGCAGGTAGGAAATACATTTCCAGCTCACTGCATTTGTATGCACTTGTGTATGTTATGAGTTTTGTTAATAATGTAACAAGGGAAGGGAATGGAGGACGATTCAGGGCTGTATAAAAGGCAATATGTGCAATGATTAGTTTGCTGTCTATAAAGTAACAGGATATATTCTGGCACAGGTAAATTGTTATCACTTATATATTATCACTAAGATGGAGTTTCCCTTTAAGTGACTTCTGCTTTTTTTTTGCATATAATTTTTGTTAAAATAATGGTAATAAAGGTTGAAGAGAAAAAAAACAAAGAACTCGTGACCATGGCAGCATATCTAACATTGGTATTCAAGAAGTCATCTGTTCCTCTTGGTGTAGAGGACACCTGATACATATCAAGGAATGTATTCATCTGTGGAACCCCCCAGTGACACATCACCCTCCATGTGGATCCTTTTGATAATATGATAACACATCTAATGCGCCCAGGTACCTGACAGTTTTTCCAATGCATATCAGTACATAATCTTTCAATTGATCGAGGTTCGGCTCCTGTACTATAAATGAAAACCAGTTCTGAAAAAAGTGGCGGGGTTCTCCTATTCTTGTGCTTCATTGTATTAAGTTTGTGAATCAACAGCAGTTTATGAACGCCAATAAAGAATAGATTTCCCATCGCTTAATGGCCTGACAGCTCTTCTTGTTAATGTAACTTTGGTGGATTTAAAGCTGAATTCTGGGCTCCCAATCCCCTCTAACTTATGGCTGTCTTGAAACAAAAATAAACTATATGTTTTCATTCTTCTGTATAGGGGATGCTGGATCTTTCTTAAGCTATGTAGACCCCAGATAAATTATTGTGTTCATCTTGGACAAAAACCTGATATGCGTACTGGGTTCACCCAATGTCGTTCATTTATCTGCCACATGAATGATGTGCCGTGCTTGAGGATTGCCACTTGAAACAACCTTTCATGATCGTTTCTAGTGACAGATGAATGAACGACCGTTGTACACACAGAGCCATTCTGTTCTATAGAGGGCGAGTGAGCAGCACCCCACTGTGCTCTCCTTCATTGAAATACACAGTGGTCATTCCTGATTGGAAACCCATCAGTCTGACATGGGAGGATTGCTGTATTCATTTCAGATTTTCGCCCAAGACGAGCTGGTCTTTTATCTCCGGTGACTATTATCTGTCGTGTGTACAGAGCTTTATTGTTGCTCATTACAAGTCTATCAGTCAGACATAACTAGCTAACGATAACACAATCTTCAGTCCAGTAATTCATCTACAATGACCTAACATACTGATAGACAGTGAACCCAGAATTCTCCATATGAAATATAGAAAAGGAAACTTGTGCTAGAGTAACACACATATTGCCTGGCTGAATGTAAGATCCATCCAATGGTCATAATATTTTCTGATCTACAGCAAGTATTCAGAGCATGAATGCCAATATCACTTGCTGCATGCTTATTTTAATTCTTTGAATAATAAAGTGCTGAGTCTGAGGATCATGATGACAGCCTGGCAGATAACATCAGAGGTCAAGAAACATGTTGCTACTGTTGCTGCAGATTTCTCTCCATTCCATTCCTTCAGACCATCAGCCATGTCCAGGTGTGCTGCTTCAATAAAGAAATACAGATTGATGTTATTTCATATGGGGATATGAATATTGCATACCAATAAACCCGATTACTCATGGGTGGTGCTAACACCATATATCCTAAACAATAAAAAACATAAAATATCATATTGGTTGTATAATTCACAAGTCCATGCAAGTGCTTTGAAAGTCTCAATAGAAATGTGACATCCAGCAATGGCCAAGTGAAAAACAAACACCCCAAGACCCCACGTCATATATCCTTTCATTCTTACATACTCACAGTGGTAAACGGTGCAGTTGGCCATTCCCGGGTACACAGCAGAACTTTGGAGAAGCAGCAACTTTGTATTTAGCTGCAGCCACAGTGTAGTTCTAACAAAAGCATCCATGCAGCCAAAAGTGAATTGTGACTATCTGAAACTGCACCACAATCTGCCACAAGGCAAAATTGGTTCCCAACTGCCCCTCATTCACGTGAACTGGAGCAGATAGGACCATAGTTGAGCCTGCAACAGATCAGTATGGGTCCAACATTGCCCTAAAGGACTGTGACTTACCCTTGTTCCAAAAATTTGGGTGGAACTCCTCTCTTCTGGAAGTCTCTAAAATCACTCCAAAGAAAACCAGTGCCATGTAAAATATGTGAACCCACATAATGTAAATATGCCTTGGTTTTAAAAAAAATAATTAAAACAAAACAATCACATGAAAGAAATGTATAGCGTGTTCTATTTATGATTGGTTCTCTTGTGCATCTACTATGCACACCCCAACCGACACATGAAGTGTAAAACACAAGTGTAGCCAAGGTGAATTCAGCACAATGGACCATTGGGTATTACTTTATTATTGGTATTTTTAATAATAATAATAATATTAAAAAACAGTATTTATATAGCTCCAACATATTAGGCAGCGCTGTACATTAAATAGAAGTTGCAAATTACAGACAGATAAAGACAATGGCACAGGAGGAGAGGACCCTGCCCAGAAGAACTTACAATCTAAGAAGAAGGGAAGTAGCACACAATAACACAATAAACACTTCAACGATAGTTGCAGATTTAAACAATGTCTTAATGTGTTGTGTTAATGTGCTGTTTTAACAAAAGTGTCTTTTGGCCCTCAACCTTTATGGACCTAGAGGGGCAATCCAAGCATTTCCCTCATTGTGTTTGAGATTCATGACCTTCTGTGCCGTATTCCCATTATATGTCGGAGTGTGGAGCAGGTGGAGGGATGTGCTCCAGGCATAGGAAGCTGGATTGGGAACTAAGATAGAGAGATTTCACCTCCAGAGTGATAAAAATGATAGAAAGGAGGTGATTGGACTAAGCAGCCTCTACCTAAAACATGCACATCCCTACCAGAATCTAGGAAAGTCCTACTTGTGTGTATTTTGTTCACTTGTATAGGAACACGTTGCATTTTTCATAATTCTTCACTGTATAACCAACTTATGATTTCCTAATTTCCATTAATTTCCATTTTCCCATAAATGTTCCTTCGAGTGTTGTACTAATTGTTGTCACATAACATTTTCATATTGCACAACAAATCCCTTGTAAACAAGTAGATGGACCCTTCACCCCAAACTTTGTCTCAGCACACTGATTAGTCAATGCCAATGTGAGTTACAATTTATTATTTAGCAGCACGCAGAAAATTGTCTCACATAATCATGCACACACACATAGACGACCCCATGCTCTCATACCCAAGCCCCCTCCGCCTGCCTTCCAATTTCATTTCTTTTTTTTGCTGTTCACCTTACCCCCCTCCCCAGACCCCGCTCTTTTGTTCGACTCATTAGCATAAAGCTGCAATAGATCTCCCGTTTAAATAATTACATTCATAATAGAATAGAATGAACAGGGAAAAGGGAGAAAGGGAAATTAATAGGCAGAGACAGAGAAATAAGGAATGAATGAATAAAAAAAACCAATAAGGGCCTGTATTGGAGGTGGGGGGGGAGTACATTAGGAATTTGCTGAACAATACACATTGCAATCTGTTGCCTCTATTCAGACCTGGTTGTGAAGAAGGAGGCCCAGCCCTAGCCAAGCCATAGAAAGCCATTTTATAACCACTTAGAGTACATGTTAACCTTAACTGGGTGTTATTTACATTTCTAAAGCATGATTAGCAAATTTGTTTTATTTTAGAAAATACTGATTTCTTCTTTATTGAATAATAATTTGCATCTCATCGCCGCTGATCACATGTGACCTCATTGCAATCACTTCTTATCTACATGTACTTGCTCTGACATGGCAATTCTCAAGTTAATGGTGACACAAGCAAAACAAAGCAACGGGGACACGACTGCTTACAGCTGGGTGATGATAAATAAAGAGGGAGCATAGCCACCCCAAGGAAATGCCAACACAAGGACTTTTGTAGAAGGATCAAAATGCAAAAATACTGCAAATTCCTTTTGGATACCAAATGTTAGTTGGTTAGGATCTACCCCAATGTAAGTGATTGTTTGTTCTGGCCAGGAGAATCGATGGATTAAGCCGCAGAGGAAAAAGACAATGGTGCCACTCAGGAAGAGAGAATCAAAGTCACTTGGCCCAACTATTAGTCTGAAAAGGGATAAAGTGGACAATGCTTCCCAATGTATCAGGAATGGAGGAGCGGTGACACTCTGATTGTTCTTGTCTTGTGCATGGAACAGGTTGTTGAGGCTTCACAATTTAGATCATTTACGGGCTCCTCAATCACTATGGAAATTCAAGAACAAACATGGCCACATGCAGGCACAGAACTGCTGGTGCCTCGTCCTCCCTCTCTTGTTCCTTTCCATGCTTGCCCTGGCTGTTTGTACATTGATGTTATTTCATTTTTGTTCATTCCTAGTACTCTATGTTTGTTCAATGATGTGTGCTTCTAGCGCCTGCTTGTTTAATATAGGGAGGCAGTAGATTTTCTCCCCTATTAGCATACAGCTGCAGGTTAGCCCTCTACACCCCCCACCCCATCCCATACACTCCCTTAAGCCATGTATACTTTATCCAGCTTTATCATCACTTCTGCTCCAGGCAGCCAACAAAAAATCAGCATCCTCTTACACATGGCTCCTCTGTATAAAAAACATTTCCCTGTCTCTGCAACTAGGTTGAGGGTCCTATTATATATAAATGTGAATGATGTATAAGAATCCCCATGTTGTAACATCAAAGAGTAAAAATAATGTATATAAAATAATATTGCTGGGCAAAAATATATGTATAAATTGGGTGATACATAGAAAATTATATACACATAAGGGGCAGCACTATAACAAATAATAGAAATAAAAACACTTATTGAATAAGTTCCATGCAGCATGTTTCAACTATCAATATAAAGATGGGTATCTTCTATGTTTAAAAATACCCCAAACATTAGACAGTAATTTGCCATATGAACATACTCTTAACTCTCATGGAAGGTCAAAAGCACATTTTATATATAGGATCCCTATTCCTCTGTATTCGCCCGATTTTCTTTATTCTGCACATAGGAAATATACTATATAGGCAGAAAGATAGAACAGAAAAGATCTATAGTTAAATACATTTTAGTAAAACATTAAAATAAAGCCTTAAAATCACCTATATGGACCGAGTGCACCGTAGCACTATAGATTCTTGGATACGCTTATAGTTTGGGTTACATCAAACTCTCAGATGTTCCAGTCTAGGTTTGCTTGTGTAGCGTATTGTGCTATCCTGACCCTGGCACCCCTGGATATATCTGAATACATCATTACGTTCATCTACACAAGTGGATTGGGACAGCAGAAAGTCTGATGTAACCCCTATAGAAGATATTTCACCTAGCTTGGGTAGTAGATTAGTATTAACATTTCATATCCAAATGGACGGCAAGTGAACAAGACAGTGAACCACCAACCGCACCCCAACCCGACATTCCATGGTTTAAGGTTCAGTTCAAAAACAAGGGCAATACTTTAGATAAATACGCTGAAATTCACTTTACCCTCTGCTTTTCTAACTTCTGTAACTAGGAGTTCTGTGTTTTATCACATTCTCAGGATGGCCAAATATAGATGATATCCAGAAATTGATATTCTCACTCATGTGGGCTACTATTCGGCTCAGACACATTGGGCCTGATTTATTAAAGTTCTCCAAGGCTGGAGACGATACACTTTTATCAGTGAAGGTGGGTGATCCAGCAAACCTGGAATGGATCTGGTCCAGGATTTAAAAAATCCTTAAAAGAAGGAAAAAAAAATCCTTTACAGGTTTGCTGGGTCACCTAGATTCACTGATGAAACTCTATCCTCTCTAGTCTTGGAAAGCTTTAATAAATCAGGGCCAATGTGTGAAAAATGGTTGACTGGTGACCTTTTTGATTTCAGTCGGAGAGAGGGTCTATCGTGTGATCTATTTGTTCTTATGAAATGTGATTTTTTTTAATTAATATGTAAATAATATTCTTTATTTACGAAGACATACATATGGAACAAACAAGCAGTAAAGAATAAAGAAAACCACTTGTGTAAAATCCAGGACTATTCCCTACAAATTCTTTTATAAACCTTGCTGCAAAAGTCATTCTATTCTCCAAATCCAATGGTGAGAGAAAATAACAAGGGGGATTGGATTTGTAACAAGTGGGATACAGAGATATAAAATAGCACAAACCAGACAGAGAAAGAGACATCAGAAAGTATGGCTAACGGTTGGGTGGGGTAGGTCAGGTAGAGGGAGTGAAATGTGCTTTTTATATATCTTTTGGTTTCTTCTGGTAACTCGGCACCTTGTTAATTGTACATGTAAATTTCATGACCTCTCTGTGTAGTGTAGACACTTTGCCTGGACACATTAACGGACACAACAGAGCAGATGTTAATTATAACCCTGACACCCTAAAAGGTGGTAATTAGGTGGTCAGTGGATGATACAAATCTCTATACCTATATATAACCCAAGGTAATGTGTCTGTACCCAGCAGGCAACCCTGCCACTTGCCCCAGGGAAGGCTAATCTATCAAAAAGAAAAATTCACCCTGGCTGATTAACTTTTCTCCAAATCGATCCACTGTGAGCCTGTAAGGTGAACATTGACATCCTGATCATTGCTCAGTCCTGCTGAAATAATCTAATAAAACATCAACACTCAGTATGGAATGGATTGGAGGTTGTGGTGAACTCACACAATATTCTAGAAATCTTTTATCTTTTTAAAACTCTGTTTTTTAAGCATGCAAGCTTCTGGGACCATTGGGATCCTTTCCTCAGGGTTTATAATCGATCTGCTTGTGCTTTACAGCATTCTACAGGATAGGCAGGAGGTCGGTGAACTGAAATTGTCAGATATCCAAATTATTTTTCAATGTTGTCTAGCCCAAAAGTGATATTTTATTCGGAATTTTGCGTGTTCCTGCCAACGTTTGGATGCACCAGCTTCCTATGTTCCCTTTTTTAATACTAGAAAATATATAATATTTAATCTAAAACCTTATATCATCCATAGAATGAGTTTGGATCTAAGAACTGAAGGAATCTCACCAACATAGTATATAAACCAGGTAAGTAGTTTGTATATAAAGTACTGGTTGTTACCCTTTATAGCCATGACATGAATAGAAGCCAGCAGTGCCATAGCACCACAATGACAACCTGTAAACTACAGTTGTCACCGTCTGTTTATTGATTCTTTTTCTTGTAACACCTGTTTATTACACGCAGATGTTTTTCTAGGGTGACAGCAATTTAATCCTCACCTATCTGTACAATTATGTTTTTTTTTCTCTTCTCCTAAGTAAAGAAACCCTCTGCAGAGAAGATGACTGCTGCGAACAATGTGAACTCTATGAAAAGGCTGCAACCCTGCCTGGTAACAACTCTGTACAGAAAACAGAACAGGGGACGTCAGTGCCTACTGGTTCCAATGACAGGTGATGACACTGACATGTAGGGAGCAAGGTAACAGCTTATAACTTCCTCTTTGGATAATAACCTTTATTGAAATTTGAAGTTAGATTACAGATTTCTGATTTTTTATGCCAAAACTGTAAATTATGAGCAATTATTAGTATTATTATTATTATTATTATTATTAATAAACATATAGCACCAACATATTACACAATGTTGTACATTAAATGTGCTGTCATGGAAAATGCAAGTTGCAGTATGAATTTATGCAGAACATACCTAATACTTGGACATTTCGGTAAATAGAAAGGAGGAACTGTTGTTGCCAGATCGATGTGTGCAATCCATTTTTTCAATAATTTCTTTGGAAATTTTATGTTTAGCATGTGTATAGTGGTCATCTGATGTTTTTTCAAACTTTTCAATCCACCCTGACAGATTGATGAACAAGCAAGCGGGGATGACTGCTATACTTTTCTATAGAGGAGAGCACAGTGGGGTGCTGCTCATGTGTCCTTCCATTTTTATAAAACTCAATAACACTGTGTGTACAGCATTCAATCTTTCATCTATCACTGGAAACAATCATGAAAAATTATTCCGGCAACAAAAATCTAACATCTGTATGGGGCTTTAGTCACTGAGCTCTAATAAATAGTTGACCTAAAAGTGGTTCTGCAGTGGACAGGTTGAGGGGTCTGACATAGCCAACATGAATTGCTGCTTACAATCATCAGACAATATAACACAGTTAAGGTGACTAAGCCCTATCAGTAGGTATAGGGCACTTGGTGTGAAATCAATTTGTATTATATATTCATTAATATATATTTATACTATATATATATATATATATATATATATATATATATATATATATATATATATATATATATATATATATATATATATACATATATACATACATATACATATACATTGTTTTGACGGTAAATTTAATTGTTGTGAATCAATGATGAATAACCCATTGAAGTGTGAAAGTTCATATGACTACAGATGTTCCTGTACACCTGTTGGTTAATCAAATACATGAAATCCAGCTCATTTTATGCATCTCATTTCCCCTTCATTTAAGAGAAGATGGAAAATGAACACTAGAACCCCTCACACACCATACTACATGATACATAACACAAAGGAGACTCAAGTCATTTTTATTAAAGTCTGTTTAATTGATTTTGGGCTGTTTGTTAGGCTTGGAAGGAATAGGCAGTACTGCCCCCTGCAGGACGCCATGGACAATGTATGCTAATAAATCATTTATTACACTATGATGGATACAGTCAGAGCAATGCTGTTTGTTCAGAATGAGAACACTAAACAATTCCAGGCCTGGCAAACATGGACAGGTGGTTACTATTGTAATTAAGGTAGTTCAGGACTTTCTTTTCAATGTCCTTTTGATATCCGTTTTGTTGAAGAAGGCGCTTTAGATATTTCTGTGGGGTTTCTGCAAGGTTAAGTTCATCTTCTGTGACTTTCTGGGCTAGCTGCTTCATAGAGAGCTGGTCAGGGACCTGGAAAAGGGAACAGAGGAGAACCCATTAACCCTTTCACTGCCAGACAACCCCCCCCCCTCCCCTTTTTTTTTCATATTTCACATATATAATAAAAATATTCTAAAACATTCATTCTATAGCTAAAAATTGATGTAAAACCCTCAAAACTTTATACAGCAGAGAACCTGTAGAATCATTGTGACTTTGTTTTTTTTCTATATTTTCTAAATCAAGTGTATTATAAAAGTATTATAATTTTAATATCATTTTACTTTTTAAATTATGAGATGTGTTGTGTAAATACATTTTATGTCTCAAAATCACTAAATTCTGCAGTGGGCAGTACAACACGTTCACCCTGCCTCAGGGGTAACAAATTCTTTAATAAAACAAACTCTGGAGGCTCTCTTTATAAAGTGGTGAATCTGACATTCACTAAAACATTAACTAATAGGAAATCAATCACAGCCATTGGAACACATGGACCTGGAAGGTTCTCCACCAGGGAATCACTGCTTAAAAAATAGACCCCTTGGTAGGTATAAACGATAAAAATAAATGCATCTCTGTAATAAATAATAGGTCAATAGAAGTAATAATATAGTAAATCCAAACAGTCTAAGTACATGAATTTGACCCAGACCTGAAGTGAAAGAGGATGGTAAAGGAATCAAATCAGTTACATTGCAGGGTGCTGCCATCTTTTTACTTCTTCTCTTCCTGGAGACGATCTTTAGACATCTTATTGGCTTGACATCTTATTGAGATGACTGGGAAGCCGGGATTGCTGGTTATCCCTGACAACAAACACTGAGCTGCACATGTGCCTATCAGTGAAATCTGGTAGCTGAGCAACTTTTAGGCAGGTAAGAACAATTATTGCAGAAGGACCATCACCATCCCTGTCTGCAATAAACATCTGCCTGATTGACAATTTTCAAAATGTGACTTCAGTTCCACTTTAAGATCCCTTTACGACCTGTGGAGTTAAACAGCTCCCAGGCACACAGCAAACTTCTGCTGTGAAGCTGGGAGAGGCAACCCGCACCACAGGCAGGGTTTGCATGTGCCTATAACTGTGGTGCAGATTTGTAGGCAACAAATACGTGCCATAACGCACCACAATCTGTAGCAGTTGCATGTAAAAAATTGATCCCCACCTTTCCCATTCATGTGAATCGACCAGAGCACTGCAGCTCCCCATTGGTCCGAAATATCCCTGTAAGAAAGCAGGGAGGACTACAGGAGCATGATGCTAATTCATAGGCCTGTGGGCAGGCTAGAAGAGCCATGGTGACGCAGAAGGTTACAAATCTGCAGAAGTGATTTATGGTGTCACCTATGCAGTATATAAATATAAATATCAACTTTTCATTCAGACGTTTGACCTGACTCATGGACCATGATTATTTCTGACCGCTTCCTCAGTCTACAACATCAACTAACCTGAGATAAATGTGCAGAATTTAGAGAGATACAAACACATTTCATGGAATTTCCGCAGATAATTTTCCCTCAATTACATCAGAATTTTACAGCTGTTGACGCACAATAAAAACCACCTAAATCTAATTAAACCAGCAGACAGCAGTAAATGAATCATGTAAAATTTTCAGAAAAAAATTGCATTAGCACGTATTAGAGTCAATGCTATAAAAGTGCCTGGACCAGTGTGCTAAGGGCTCGCCGGATGTTGCTTTATTGTAAAGTCCCTCATTTTGTTCTGAAAAATAAATGGGATGATGCAGCCATTTCTGAGGGGGGAGAGAAACAAATGTAATTCATCTTTGTCCTCGGGATAGCAAATGCTCAGAGCTGCATTACAAATGTAGAGATTTGGGATGGCGGAGCGTCTAATAAAGGACGCTTGGCTGCTCTGTAAAAATGACTGGGTCCCTGGAGAGGCGGCAGGCTGAACATCAGCATGTACTACCCAGAGGATTCTTTTCTTGGCTGGCATCAGACATGGAGGCAGCTGGCCCACCAGGCTCACAGCGGGAGCTAAATGTGTTTGGTGGTTGTGGCTATCTGAGAGGATTAGCTGACGCTCTTGTGTCTGCACATGGGCACCTTCGCTGCTCCAAACAGCATTCCTGCCTCCTAATCACATAAGTAATGCACCTTTCTGTCACCTCCTAAACAACAGACTAATATATATTTGCTATGGCTGGTCAGAATTAATTAGGCATAAGTCTTCCTAAATTATTCGTCAAGTGCAATGAATTGTGATAGATTGGTATGGACGCCGTGGCTGACAAAAGCAATGATCAGCTCCACAGGAGTGTTGGAGTTCCTGTGTGGGGGACATTTATAAAACCTGCACTGAGAGCAAAGCTGCTCTGTATGTAAGAATTAACAATTTTTGCTACATCTTTAATGAATTACCATTAGGGTTTTTAAAGTCTATTTTAGACCCATGGTGAGCCGCATTTTGCTGCCAGCTCCAACTTGGTCCCAGCCATCCTCATTTAAGTGACTGGGAGCAGAATGGGACCATTTCTTGCATGCAGGTGGCAGCAGATAAAGGGGACCATTGCGCCCCCCGAAACACAGTGTTTGTATGGAACCACAGTAAAGGGGTTTTCAAAGAACCATGAGTGCTGACATTTTTGCCTTTTGACAGCAGATCATGAAGCAGTAGCCGAAAGCAAAAGTCTCTTTTGGCTGCATGGTTGCTATTTAGAATTTGTGCCGTAGCTGCAGTCACATGCAAGTATGGTTGCCCGTGGAGCAGTTTGTCTATCTTGGTCACACAGCAGCAGTTTGAGAGCTGAAAGGCTCATTAAAGTGTTCAGAAACTGTTAAGTTTTAAGGTAGAAACAGCTTAAAAAAAATAAATAAATAGCCAATTTTGCCCCAGTATTCCTTCAGATATTTTTTTTTTAAGTCTGATGATTGGCACCATTGAACCCTCTTTCTCTGAACCCAGGGAAACGCCCTAGTTTGTGACTGGACAGTGAAAAGAAATGCAATTTAGTTCACCTCCCGGTTTCTCTGATAAGCCAACCTGTTAGCATGCTTCCCATCCGTATATTAACTCAAGGGAGACAGAAAGAATAGGACAGGGCTTAGGGCTATACAAATGCCACCCATGTAATGTCCACATGTGATGCTGGGCTGAAGTCTAAAAAAAAGGGGTTGACCAGGGACAGTTCAGGTGGGGATGAAAGGGCTGGATGATGCCAGATATATGTCAACAAGGAAATGAAGCAGGCTCTATCTGACTTGCTGAAACTTCCAATGGCCACTGTAAGAAGCTGACTATGTGCAGGGAAATCAGTACAGGAGAGGAGCCTGTACAACTGTACAAGCCTGACGGTAAAGCTGGAGTTCAGCTTTAGAAAAATCTTAGGGGGGGCCTATATTGTTGCCCTACACATAAAATAAAGTGGCAGATACTTGGTTTACGGTTTACTTGTTACTTTATTGCAGATAAATGTTTGTTTGTAGATACACTGTACTCACATCATAAAGCTAGATCTGCTTGTCTGCTCACTGAATGAAGTCTATGTACAGCTGCTTGCTGAACTGCATTTCATATTTCCTAAATCCATTTGCCAGGAACTGGTATTTTTGTAAGCCATTGTGCCTAGGTTTTCCTGTCTCTGTAATCCCATAACTGTACATATGAAGAGTGCGATTATGTGAAGCATTTACTGACAACCTCTGATGTATTCTCTCTGGATTTGGAATTTCTCCCCGAGCCCTGTATTGAGGTTTGGTGATGTGTACAGTGCTGCTTGTTGTTCTTCTCAGCAAACAGGAGAGGACGCTGTACCTAAGGACTTGAAAGGATCTTCCTTTATTATTTCTGTGAACCTGTCCTTTCTTCAGCTCTCCTGCTGCTTTTTATACATTCCCTCTACCAGTCAACAGTTCATTCAATCACCAGCCATTAGAAAGGTAGATCTGACATGACAATGCAATGCCCTGATACTCTACTAAGATGACCACCTTCACACTAAAACACAGCATGGAATGAGGCATGGTATAAAGTTCTCTTTAAAAGCTCATACACACAACAAATGAACATTCATCTCTGATGCCAAATATCTATGTGAACAAACCTTAACAGTCATTATTTTCAGATGATAAATCAATAATTGTTGGTCTTATTAATGATTTGCGATTCATTAATGGACAACCTGCAGCATTGAACACATTTGCAACACATTTAATATAAGATTCCCATTTGCATATGCCAACACTGATCTCCTGTACACAGCTCTGGCAAACATTAAAAATGCAGCAAACAATAAGGGGACGTTCAATCAATAGGATTGAATGGTCCTAGATTTTAACTAATTTCATGCAATTCCTGTGAAAATGCAAAACTAAAAACAATCATTCTCTAAGCTATGGATATGGAAGCTATGGATATAATGTATGCACATCTACCTCTCGTTACAGCATCAGAATAGTCCAATGCTACTCGGAGCCTTTGCTATTTCTGCACATCCTGGTGGTACTTTACATACCCTCCTCCTCTCAACCCACATGCAATGCCCAGTGCTAAAGTGACTGAGCAGGGTGGTGTGTTCAATAAGCAAATGTTTTTAATCCTGGATCTGATCCATTTCAGGTTTGCTGGATCACCCAGCTTCACTAATGAAAGTGTATCCCGTCCAGCCTTGGAGAGCTTTAATAAATCAGGCCCATGGAGTAATACCTAATCATAACCTAAAAGAGAAGGAATCTTATTCTACAACCATAACACTTATAATGGTTTGGCTTCTGTTACATTTTGCATTGAGCTGCTATTACCGATCACACATTAGTCAATAGATTTCTATTAAAAGTGAGTAAATAACTATTCACAACTCAAGGCCACATGTGGGCACTTTTCTTTTGTATTTTATTTTTATCGAGCTTTATAATAACCCTGTTATTATTAAATCACTATGGGTATTTGCCAAAAACTAAAATACAACAGTGTAACTCACGCTGTATCCAGTAATAAAATAAACAGTGATAGGCCTATGGGTGGCCCCCAAAACAAAGGGCAATGCTGAACAAAAAAATCTGTATCAAAAATCTGATCCTTAACATTGTCTGGTCAAAGAGTATTCAGGAAGCTTACTGCTTTGTTGACACATATTGGAAGATTGATAACATTTTTCCTACTTTCTCTTCCTAAAAAATCCAGTCCCCATCTTTGTATTTTTTTAAAAATTTATTTTAAAACTCATTGGCATATTAAATGTTTAAAAAAATGTAAGTTTATTTTTGCTATGTCCTGTTGGGGAAATGTCCCTTCCTGTTGCATATCTTCAACTGGAAGTGAAAGAAAATCTCTAGCTGAAGGAATTTCCCCTATTGAACAACAATCTTTATTTCAAGTGGCTCCATTCGAAGATTTTCTGACCATTCCTGTTATGGCAACAACTGTATAATTTTCCATCAATTCCTGACTTGCTGGTTCTAAACCTTCTCTACTGTATAGAAAAAAAGTTTTGGCTGTAAAAACATTTTCAAGAAGCAGCAACATGGGAGATATAGGACAGCAAATACTGTTTCCCCTGGTAGGCTATGCACACATGGAAGATTTGCATCACCCAAGACAAACATTTGTGATCGTTTTGGATGAAAATTTAGCAATTCTGCCATCACTCAGAGATCCATCCTGTTGGATGTCTGAATGACCAACAGATAATACCCAATGTGGAAGACACAGTGGGGTACTTTCTGTTTCACGTTCACTGCTTTTCCTCTCTTCCTGGAATGAACAACGGTGTCTGTACAGATCAGTTCCAGCAACACTGTACTTTTAAAAAGATACAGACTGACAATCCTCACATTTATTTATCCCTGATAATAACTACAAGTCATCTGTCTATAACGGTTTATCTCTGCAAGTTTTTGAATCTCACAGCAACAACCATGTATAATTATGAACGGCTCACACTAATACATTTTGCTTCAGGCTAACAAAATCCACAGCAAAGTGGCCAGCCGCAGCAAACTGAGAAGTGCTAGGAAAGTGCCAGATCTTGTAAAGACAAGAAGGAATTACTGATTTTCTTACTTTCTTCGATGCCAGGATTTCACGCACCTCTTGCTGGAAATCAATAAAGCGATCGTGGTAGATGGCCATGCACCACGCTTCCATGAAGTAGCTGTTGTAAAAAGAAGAAGAAATTGAGTTATCCAGTGAACCTCTCATTAACAGCTAATAAAGTATTTACCTGATTTTTTTCCCATTTTTTTTTTTTTGCTTTTATAATTTATAGCTCAGGGCCCATCAGGATCGTTTGTTCATAAAATGCCTCCCCATAACAGCATGGTCAATCAATTTTTTTAATGGATGTTCCTGATGTACAGCCAGCTCTGGTAATTACATTTAAAGTGGCTTAATTCAGAGCTGTGGCAAGGCCCAGTGAAGAATCCTGATTTTATCAGAATTTAAAAGCCTGCAGACCTGTGAGGGACCATGACTCCATTATCCAGCCTCATTTGAGAAAAGCAGATTGTAGGATTAACTGAACTGGTGCATAAACAAATTAAATTTGTGTAGACAATGACACAAATGTTGTTCAGCATTAAGGTCTAAGGATTAATATATGACAGGAAAACAGGCCATCGTGGTGTCGCAGTGCGGTGACAAGATTGCTACTCTAATGCCCAAAGTTCTTGTTTTGTCCTAGCGAGTCTCTTTATAAGCATTATAATTCATGTACAAACATGTGTGTTCTTCACTTCATAACTATAAGTTTTGTCTGTGGGTCATGCGGGCATACATTCTAAGCAACTCTGACAATGAAATATTAAGCGAACGTTGGTGTGCAAACATGAAGCTTATACTGGAGATATTTACTTTATATTCTCCTTTTAATGAATACCAGTTTTCAGTAATATTTCCTTGTAAATGGAAAAGTGTTGATCAGTATTCCGTGCAGTGTTCAAAAACAATTTTTTTTTTACTCAGTCCCTTCTGTTGTGCTTGTTGTCTGTACTCATATAAACAGCAGATTTTGCCATCAGATCATGCAGTGTACACAGATTGACAGCTGTCAAATATAGGCCAAATCCACTGCTACGTCTGGTAATGATTACTTGGACAGCAAGCTCACACATTATAGCCGAAATCCTATTCATTTTAAACAACTGTTTGCCTAAATGTGGGTGCAGCCTATGCTATCTTCTAGACAGCCATTCTCCACCAGGGTTCCTCCAGAGCATTGTTATTCAAGCCAGGGTTTTGTGAAACCCTAGAGTTCCTGCAGAGGTTGCTAAGAGTTCCTTAAACAATGAGCAATTTCTCAGGTCAGTTTAGCCAATACTAATGACCTGTAAGGATGCCATTCTTCTCACTGGCCAGCAATTTAGGAGGTATCCTTTCCACTGACCACCACACTAATATATTGTGCACTAGATATATTAATTATAGCCGTGAAGACTTGAAAGGAATTCTAATGGTTCCTTCATGTTAGAAAGGTTGGGAAAGGCTTCTCTAGAGGTTTCTAGGGGTTTTAACAGCTGGTGGTAATTAACCTTCCATGTCATTGTGCATACCTAATTGTGGGTACTAAGCCTTAGCAGAGTCACCTGCATGACACCATTGATATTTATACGTTTGTATAAGAGTGTTCTGATCATCATTGTAAGGGGAATTTAACCAATTTATGCCAAATTGCAAATGGCAAGAGTTCCCTAAAACTTAAAAATTATTTAAAGGGTTCCACTGGGGTAAACATGTTGACAAAGGTTGGTCTGGTATTTTAAATAGCCTCAAAAGCCTCCCTAATGGGGCCCATCTACAAAACCATGGCCCTGGCTGCTATGTCTTTTGATTTTTTACAATTAACTACATTTACTGGAATTGCTGTTTTAGGAACAAACATGGATTCACGCCACTATGGATTGATTGGTTTTGTTTGATGTTGGGACTGAAATAGAAAGAGGTAGTTTATTGTTTGTATAGAAACTACACATAGGACCTCTCAGCATGTGTACATGCTTAGTAGTGCAAACAATTCTTTAATGGATGGTTGCATGCAGAATATGTGAATTACATTTTTTTGTAGCTTTATTCTTTATTATTATTTCTATATGTCCATATTGCCTGGTAGCTTGGGTTGCACTTTGGTTGTGCTGCTTGTTTTTCACTATTAAAGTGGCACTAAAGTACCACTTTGAAAATTGGTGATCAGGTAGGGGTCCCTTATACAATAAGCATCAGCCAGCTGTCAAATTTTACTGCCAGGAATACCGCCAATCCTAGGTTGCCTTGCTTGTGTCGGGACTGAATATTATGTCATTCCAGCCAATCACAATGGCCAAAGATCAGAATGCAGAAGTTTAGAAGAAAGCAGATGGTGGCGCCCATGATGAAACAAAAACAGACACATATTTGCTGGATTTAGTTTTTAGGAAAAATGAACAATTTTTGTTTTTGCAAGTTGAGGATTTTAATGTCAGTTATTTTTTTGTGGAACAAAACTGAAAATTCACAAATGTTGGTGGAACTAGAGAAATAATATTTCCTATAAATTTGTGATTTTTTTTCCAGGGTAGCAATGCTACTTATCTGCAGATACAGTAAAGTGAGGATCATTGTAAAACTAGAACAGGAAGTGTGTCATGGGCAGGATCAGCAGGTAAACACGTAGTAGTAAGTACTGGCAGGCTGCAATATATTACCTTTTTATGTCCTTTTTATACACTTTAAAACAATTCTAATCTTCAGATCTGCCTAATTGTTTTTAGGGTTAGCTGAGAATTAGAAAATGTTAAATCCAAGGGATCATCATAGAAAACAGCTAGCATTTCCAGAAGCAGGTCAAAAAGGGCAACCTCAGCCTACTCAGTTCTCTCTCAAACCGTTTGTTTCTGTTGTCTGGTTTTATTTTTCATTTCAAATGAAACAATCAATGCAGTCATAATTAGATGGGTTACAAGAAGACTAAGAGCCCTTTACTGCCAAAGCGTTTTCAAATAAAAAAATACTAAATCGAAATTTTTGTTTTTACATTTTTTGGTTTTGTAATATGCAAATCGTTCTGCAATATTATAATTTGCAGAGCAATAAATATTTCCCTTAGTATAAGAGGATTAATTAATTCTGATTAGCTAAATGAAATTAATTTGAATTGGCCCAGACTCTCAATTTGTAGAGGAGACGTGTTTAATTAGGTTTCTGTTTCCAGACCTGGAGCTGCTTATTTTTCTTCCGTATCTTCAGTAGGTAATTTAAACAATATATCAAATCAGACAGATCTGTCTATTTATCACATATAACAAGCAGCTAAATACTATATAAACAATATATATATATATATATATATATAATTTTGTTTTGCTAATTTTGTTTATCAGATCTTGTGATCCAGAATGCACAACCGTGATCCCTTTTATTTTTTATACAAGTGCGGTCTAGAACCCACCTCAGTCTGTGAATGCACAAAGAAGATGCAGCAGCATCCATCTTATTATCAAAAAGGTAAGGAAGGTCAAGTTCCCCAAGGTGTTCTATCAAAAGCTGAACTCCATGCAACCTGCCAAATGCACGAATGGAAAAGATATTTTGTGTTGCCTGCCAAATGATTTGTAGTTTTGTCTCTACAAGATTTATATAGTGCTGCTATAGCATAGCCCTGTTTGGCAAACAAGGAGACCTAATTTTTCTTTTCTGCGCAGATCTGTTGCCAATTTTTTTTGCTCAACTGTCCAAGAATATTCAGATTCCATTGAACAGACCCACAAAACATTACACACATGTACAAGGTTCTTCCCTTCTAATGACTTTACAGTTGACTTTTTAATTAAAAAATGATAACATTTCTGATTGGTATACTTTATCAGTCATACACACAATAAAAAAATTGTCTTTTTAATCAATATTTACCACATCTGATACAAAATAAAAATTGAATCTTATGATCAGTTGGCTGCTAAATTTTTTCTTCAGATTTATTTCAGATCTGATAATTGAATTGAATATGAAACCACATTGGAAGTGAAAGGCTTCCCCCGAGTACTAACCCTTCACACCCCTAACCTATGACTGGACAGTAAAAGTAGAAGAAGCAGACTGATGGAGTCATCTCACTATTACTCTGCTCCCTACTATTACCGTAACAGCTCACCCCTAGTATTGCAGTAAAACGAATTGGATTTTTGTGTTGCTTGTTCCTACCCAAGTCTGGGCACAGGGGCTGCAACAGCTATCATGTCAAATTCAGATTTCAATAACTAAAAATGCATATCCTGTAATGGGAACACCCAGAATAATAAAGTACTGATCATGTGATGCAATTGGACTTTTCTCTGCTCGGATCCTGTCTATAAAGACATGTAGGAGAAGATAACATTATTGCCTATTTAAAATCTAGACCTGAACCGGGAAACATTTTGTTTGCTTAAGTAATGTGCACCATAAAAAACGTCATGTTTTTCCCTCATATACTGTAATTCTAAATTGACCAGAGTACTTGTACTAAGGAGATATTACATTGGGGGATATCTATACATCTGTAGAGATGAATATGATAGCTGCACAGAGTTATCAGCTCACCTCTTGATTTACCTTGTACTATATCAAAGTCTTTTTTTCCATTATGCCTTTCACCTTTTAAATAGCTCCCACCTATTGATAGTTTTGTAGCTGTATTCATAGCTCCAGCACAGACAGGTGTGTTGGAAGGGCAGGTGTGCTGAAAATGAACCTGTACTTTAGCTTCAATTACATCTGCAAATTGGACCTCTCTGGTGTACAATACATCCTGCTTTACAAACTAAGACAAACATACTGGAACCTGGGTCCAGTTACCCTGTCTTTTATACTCTGCAATCTCCTAATCTATTTATGTAATCCACATGTGTAACCTCTAGCTGGCAGGCACATTTCACATAGTCTATTTTTAAAATAATTTATTAAGTTACAGAGGCTTGAGAGTGCTAAACATCAGCAATGAGGTGCAAAGGTTTTGTTAATGGGTATTGGTTTGTGTCACAAATGATAACAGTGCTTCATGTACAATCAGTGTAAACAATGTTGGCTATATTGGTGATCTATGGAATGTGGCATTAATTGAATTGCAGGGTGGGGTAACATTTTATTGATAGTGTAAACAATAAACTAAAAAGAATCAGTAAGTAAACACTTATTCAGTCATTTGGTTTTCATATTACAAACATGTTCTGGAAATAGGCGTGCCATTGGTATCCAATGAAATGATGACTGTAAATTGCAAAAAAATAAAATGTATCTACAGTATAGTATTAGCAATTGCTATTTTAAAAGAACACACAACATAATGAATACAAACTTTGATGCCACTCCATATCCCTGGGGCAACCTGAGGATGCTGTGCCCAATCTTAGATATGTTTATTAGTAAAACAGCATGCTCTCTATAATCTGCAAAATGAGGTGATGTAGTTTAATATCCATGTACTATTGTTAATTTGTTAGCAAAAGTGTAACACAAATGCACAGCCACTAAAGATAACTTAGGCTTTAAAAACTTGCAACTAAGTAGATAATTCTAAATATATTATCTGTAATATCATTGTGCTTGCTCAAACATTATTGACTTTTGCATCTCCAGTCTAATAAGGCAGCTGATGAAACTGATACAAATCTCACAAATGTAAATATAATAAACAATGACTGCATTTATACATCTATTTAAATATCCATAAAATCCATTATTTAAACTTGAGATTTCTAAGGGTAATGTTAAAATGTTGGTTGGCTATTGTGAGTGTAATTGGCCCAGTTACATGAATTTGACACGTCATGTGATCAGGCTTTTCTACTTATTAAAACTGGTATGGTGAACACATACGGTTGCATTATAAATGGATCACTAAATGTTTGGGTTGGGTAAGTACTGTCCAGCACTCAGCCCTGGTAGGTGGTAAATAAACACAACTTAATCTTTATTAATTAACGAAAAAAACATCATAAAATGCAAATATATGCGAACATTGTATGCTGAGCCAAGGCAACTCTCCAATGTGCAATCCTACTCTAATGTGTGGGAGAGCTGAAGCCAGGACATACATAATAAAATATACATGGGGGGGGGGGCGGGGTAGGTTTACCTGGAGGATAACTCTTAACAAATGCCAACTCAAGTGATTATTAATTTGCATTAATTTAGCGCCAACAAATTGTGAAGCACTTTACAAATTCCATAGTCATGTTACTATCTGTACCTAAACATAGCATCATGACAACATAAAAACATCCTTATTTTGTGTGGTTATTTTAATGACCTCTTTAATGACCTAGATATTTATTTTGAAATACAGCGATTCCTCTTTCCTCGCCTAGGCAAAGTAATTGACAGATATTCCTCCTGGAATATGCACATCATATATCTAATCCCCATTTAATCCTATGTAGAATTTTTACTATATTGAATTTACTGCAAAGTATGAGTTCTGTAGGTAGGACTGAATGTAGATTGGATTGGACATGTGTGGGGCCAGTGGAAAAAATTCAGACAAGGATGAGGAGGCCACATAACCAAAATGTTGGATTGTTGACAGGTCAGTGTAAGACCTAAAAATAGACCAGTCTTTCTAATTTATGTACCTTTGAGGAACTGTATAATCATTTTCAGGTTCCACTTTTCAAAATGTTCGACCAAGCAGATCATTATTGTAGAAAGGGACAGGCGATGTCCCTTCTGCAAAAACCTTTCTTACCTGCCTGATCACTCTGTGGAACTGCCAAAAAAGCTTTGATTGTCATGCTACGGGAGATCCCAGCTTTCCCTGTTGTTTTGTGACTGAATAAACTCACATGTGCCTGCACGAGAGTTATATCATCCTGGTCTGGCCAATGAAAATGAAGGAAAAGAAGAGGGAAGAAGATGGAGTTGAACTTCGATGGAACAGGGACAGTTGAGTATAATTTAGTTCTGCGTTAAACTAAATATTTGGTGATAAAACCAAATATTGGTTTTGGCGCTAATCTCATTTCCTCATCAATGTAATAAGCCGCTCCCCTAAATAATATGTTGGCTGAAAGAAAAGACCAAGAATAGCTAGGGTTTTAGTGTGGCAAAAAGAGAATATTTTGTAAAAACAATTAGACATTTTTTTTTTTGTAAAATATGTAACACAGCGTTTTAATCGGTCATTACCATATATAAAGACATGGGAGGATGAGTAATCGCGAACTAGACAGTGATATCTCTATTAAGGCATTTAGAAAGAAAACGTTTCACAACCCAAGACTTTTCGCCTGTCGGGTTCCTCAGGATTTGACAAAGAACATTTGTTCACATTTTGGGATAAGTTGGAACCGTCATTTAAGAGATGTCACAAAGGTAAATAAATATCAATGATCACACAATGTAGTATCTGTAAAGCAGTATAGGTGAATCATGTCCCATGCAGAGTTCTGCAGACAGAGGTGCTGCTAGGTTGTGTGTCAGGAGGTCAGTAAAAAGAATGCCCCCTTACATGGGTGGCTAGAATACTACTCATAGACAACTAAAAACATCACTAGAGTCATGCAGTTGGCTCTGCCAAATGTTGTTTGAGCCGGAACTATGCAGGAACCATCAAATGGGAAGTCAATCATCCACAGTTTGAGGAACTTCCGGAGGAACCACCTGGTTGAGAATGGCTGAAACAAGTGTACCTGAACTAAAACACATTTTAATGCTGCCATAAATAAACTAGCTGCTGATATATTTTAATGAAACATTTACTGGGTTTGGTAAAAACTACAAATCCAGGTTATCTTTTTGTTAGTAAGTATTAAAATAATTGCACAACAAACCAACAGACAGCATCCTGCAAAGCTAATTGTACGATTGAATAGAGGAAATAGATGAGCGCCTTTTAAAAGAAGACAAACACGACAAGGCCTTTCACTCCAGGTCACTTCAAGACTCCAGACTAAATGAAAACTGACACCCTGTGCTTAGTGAGACTCAGTATGGAAGGGTAAAATGAGCTGCTGATAATGCGAGCACAGTAACCATGACTTCAGCATGGAGCTCATTTATGTAACAGACAATAAATGACACTTCTGTAAACCTCTCAAATAAAACCTAATGTGGCTTAGCTTAAAAATCAAACAAGAATTCCAAAGGGCAGTAGATAAAGTCTAACTATGGTCAGATTAAAGAAGCGGGCTAAAATAACATTACTGATTAGAATAAACATGGAAGGCAGAGGAAGCTAACACACTAAATAAAAGGATGCTGCAGGGACAGGTGTCTCTGGGGAGAAGAACGTAATGTCAGATGACACAGGCGACACACAAAGCCAGATGAAAAGAGAAAAATAGCAGGATGTTTAGGAATGGAAATTACCCATAAACAGTACTTTCAAAATTCTCCCCAAAGCCTTGAAGCAAACTCATTTTTGCTTTGAAGGAAAGATGCTAAATAATACAAAAGTATAATAAAATCAAACATTACATTCCAAGTCTTTATATGAATGGACAGCCGGTGCCATCACAAGCACATTGGTAGTGCCGTATGCAAACACAGAATATTCCTGTCCTTGGGTAAGACGTTCAATCACACTAAAAATGCTATGTGAATTTCTCTGCCACTATGAATTTGCAAAGGTACAATTTGTGTACAAAAATACAATAAATGGTACAAAGAAAAGTTTTGAATTACAAGAAATACTTTACCCCAGCATACTAATAAATCACAATGGGTTAAAATCTTAACCCCAATTAGTCCCAATGAGAATTTGTTAAGACCTTATGTTTAACACCCTGCTACCCTTTTGGCTTGCAAGCTGGGTTGCAAATATTTGTAGGGTTGATACCCAATAAATTTTACTATCAGATTTTTCACTGGTAAATTATTTAAACTTCTCTTTATATTTATTCTTTAGAAATCATTCAAAAAATATTCATTGTTTTTGGTGATAGCTGATTAGAAGAAACATATTTTTCTTTGAAACTAAAATAATTGTTTGAAACTTATGGTCCTTGGCCTGATAAAGCAGAGAGATTCGGTGAAACGCGTCACCATTTGGAACCAGAATGTTATTGTTTGACCTGTAAATATTTGTGGTTTTTTTGCTGTGTCAATACCCACCATTAAGGTTTTTAAACAAAAAACGATGTACTCAAATTTGGTATAATGCACACTTTTTTTTTGAAGTGAGATTTAATAAATTATGAATTTTACCTATATATAATTACGGTATTTATGTATATGACATAGAAAGCCCCATTCAGTCCTGGTGCCAATGTAATGTATTCAGATTTTTCACTGTCCTGTTTCTAGCCCTTAATCCCTTTCTATCTGGTGCATAAATTTAATGCCCCTTCTTTGTTTGAAAATAAATTGAACCTTCTTCTTGTTCCTAATCTTAGCCCCCTCCCCCACACACACACACACACCTGGCTGCCTAACTTTAACTGAATCTTGTTTCATAAATGTTGTTTAGTTGAACCAAATTACCAGCCTACAAATATATTACTTTATTAAGCAACTTTGAGGGAAACCATAAACTTCCTATTTGCTCAGGACCCCTCTATGAACTTTCTTGTATGATTTCTTGGGACACAGACTGTATTTACAGATATCACATAAAACATCACCATCTGGTAAAATCAGGACTTGTGGTGTATATATAAAATATAATTGTTTTGCATTAATGACTACAATTCCCAAGTCGCATGATCCAATTCCACCTGCCAAATAACATAAGCAAAAAGGATATGAGTATCCTACAGCTGGTCATCAAGGGTGTATGTGAGATGGTGGTACCTCCATGTGCTACAAGGAAGAGACCAATCACACAAATAAGGGTATTTATAAAGCAGTAAATCTGAAATCATCTACAATTGACTCTACCAGGTCATGTGTATTTAATGACAGCAGTTATGACCACTGAGTGTTTGGTAAAAGTCACATTTACTGCTATATATTTATATATATACGCCCCTAAGGTGTGCTTGAACTGTATAGATGTTTGTTTTATCCTAATGATTTCCCTGTTGCTGCCTGGAGGAATTAAAATGCATTCAGTCTGTTAAGGAGCTCCATATGCTGCTGGGAGTCATAGCAGCCTTGTGTTCTGCCATGGCAATGACTACACCTTCAGTTTACTTTACTGAAAGCAGCCACTCAAGCGCATTAAATTAGTATTGACATTAACCTGTGTGCCTTTCTAAGTCATCCACTTCTCCTACCATGGCCTCATCCATTCAATCAGATTAGAACTGAATATGAAAATGTGCACATCATTCCGGCTTATTGGATTAAACTGTATGAAGAACTGTACTAATATGCAAAGTGCAGGAATGATAACCAATTGGACATTTATGTAAAGTAAAATCAGATAGATTGCTGTGGGTTACTGCTCATAGCACTGTTTATATCATAATCCCATTGATATAATTTATTGTGGGAAGCAGTATGAAATGCACAGATAAAATCTAGCACAGCTAGTAAGATTTATTGTTCAGCCACTATAAAAGAAATTTAAGTTCATTTGCTTGACAGAGTCACCCAGCAGTAAATCTATGCGTCATGTTACTTAAATGGTCAGCAAATTCTAATGACATTACCCACTCTGAATATGCCAAGGAAATCGCTCCTAGATATGAATGAGTATCCAAATAACTGAATGTACAATGTATTAATATTCTTTGCCTTTAGACTGGTACTTATATTCACTGTATGCAGAGCCAACTGTCACCACTCTTCATTTCTACTATATGTGTATATTTACTATATTTAATGCGAACTAAACTAAGCAGAGAAAAAATGATAACAAGAGTTATTATTGCAAAAGTGAAAAGCCATCTCTTCTGCAATAAAATAAACTTAGCTGTCTGTTAAAGATCTTTTTCTCAATGTAAGTTGATACTGGGTATCCAGACATTGTTCCTGGATGCCAAGAATATGCAATATGCAGAATATGCCCATGTGTGAGAGTTGTATTACTGGATGAATGATCTGTCCTTTTTGCAAAAAAAAAAACCTGCCTGGTTGCATTTTTTAAATTGTTAAGTTTAGTTCTATGTTTAGTTTAGATATAATGGTATGTTGTTTTCTATTATTATTAAACAGGATTTACATAGGGCCAACATATTACGCTGCGCTCTACGCTGTACACAAGTCTGTAAAGGATAAATGAATAGTTATAGATGAGCCAAAATAATCGCCATTCCTGGAGGAAATGCTGATGCAGGCTCCCTCCAGTGCTGGTAACATAACCTATTCATTTAGTCATGTGATTTACATAAGTGGAGTCAGTGTTTGATTGGATGAACCTTCTGTTCAGCAGAGATTATGTGGTCATATTTCCAAGCTTTGGGTCACATACTAGAAATGGAGGGAGCTTGGGAAAGTACTTTGTTTGGAAACAAAGGTTTTCCATGTTTTTGATCCATCCCAGGTGGATAGCATATCAGCCAGTATGTTGAACAGATACTGCAGAGTATTATTTTCTTCGATTTTCTTGCGAATGAGACTTAAGCAAAGAAACAGGCAGAAGTCAGAAAAAGGCAGAAGATAGTCTTACAGGTCAGCCTTTAATGGGGGCAGATGACCATGAACAGTCAGGCCAGCAGGAGCAGAATATGTAGAGTGGTCAGGCGGGCAAGGTCACAACCGTAACCTGGATTGGGAAACATGGAGACAGGTACCAGCTTCAATACCCTTGACATGCTGCCAAAAGCCTTACTACTGCACATAGATGTATCCTGTAACCTGTGCAGAGTCCAGCTATAAGTCAGATGCTGCCATCCAGTCGGTGGTGCATATATGCAAGTCCAAGACCTGTGCAAGGAAGCTATGCATGCTTATTGATTATAGCAAAAGCACACCCACACCAATGAGAGTTTGGTGCTGATTGAAACTTTAGGAAGATATACCTAGTAGAGTTAGGACCTTTTTGATAAATACAGAAGGAAGTATATTTTGAATTAAACACATACATCTCTATAAAGAAATTAATATATTGATTTGTGTTCTTATCAACCAACAGTCATTAGAGCATGCAAGGGGTCTTAGGGTGTTGACGTGGAGTTGCACTTGTTTGGTCAAAGAACAGGCATTTGCATTGTTCAGAATGCTCTACAATCTAATGTCTAATCTACTAAAAACACAGTGCATTGTATGGTCCTCCTTACTGAGACATGCATTACAAAATAGGTTATATAAAACATGCCCCTATGTGCCTGCCTGCTAGCTTTTACCCCTATGTATATTCCATATGAAATGTCCTTTAAGACTCTTTTCTTCTATCAATCATCATACAGGAAGATTCAGAACATTATTTTATACTGGGAAGTTCTGTAATGTCCTCCTCTTTGATTAGAGTCATTTTGATTGCATTATGTTATCTTGAAAATGCCTGCAATTTGTTACCTCCCAAGTTGCTATCTATGTGTTCTCCTCTGGTGTTTAGGATGATGGACCTTAATACTATCTAGTGCAGTCTTTGGATACTTTTTAGTTCAGCATCTCCTCATAAGAGATCATTTATGTGCAGCCCATAGTGAAGAGATTTTTGCCTCTTGTAATCTTAGCACTAGAGGTGTTTAGGACATTTATTTTAAGATAGCATTTCCACATAGACTAATGTGCAGTGATGTACCAATTACAGTCTTTGACCTTTGCAGAGATTTCACAAAACATTAATGATGTCATGGCTCTTTTCTTTGTGCCGACAACCCAAATGTTCAAAGATTTGGCTTGGAAAAAAAGCAATCTTGTGGTGCGCATGAACATGAAAAACCAAAAGTTATTGAGTCCTCCACTTTCTTTATATAGTGTGTATATATGTATACTCATACACACACATATACTATATATATATGTATATGTATATATATATATATATATATATATATATATATATAAATCATTATTATCCACTCAAAGAGACAAAGACTCAAAAGTTCTGTAAAATACTTTACACATAAAAACGTGCCCCATTTATTCATACAGTATATACTTATACTATATATACCTTTTTTAATAGGCCATGCCTCTGCAAAAAAGAGTTTCATGCCTATTAGGATGCCTTATAAGGTGACCATACACTGCACAAAGTTTTTCAATCTGAATAAAGGTCCATTATTACTAAAGGAATAGGGCTGGTAAAGTTAAAGTTCTCTAAGCACAGAGATGTACATAAACTGTGCTTACTTTGGGAAAAACTTGAACACCATTTGCTCAGTACTTCACAAAGGTTTTTAGCTAATTTAGCAAAAGCCTAGATAAATTTTAAAATTTTTTAGAAAGTCTTTCCAGAAAAGTGAAGAATAAAAAAGTCAAATTCTGTAGTGGGGGGAAGCTAATTATTGCCCATGGTTTTAGAATAGGAACAAAGTATGATGGTAAGATGTTCACACATTTAACAGTGTGTGCAAGAAAAAAAAAAGAAGAAAAACCTGTATGGATAATAAAACTATTAATAGTATATAAATTTACTGCTGTCAGCCACTTCCTACCTCCTTGTATTCAGGAAGCACCTTGGTGCCATGTGTCTAGTGACACGGACTAATATTGCACCTCAAGCAGCAGACATAAAATAATTTCTTTTGAGTGTTTATAATATGCTTCGGGTATTAAATGATGTGACTTTTATTGCCATTTACAAATCCCAGAACCAAAAGTCGTTTAAATCATGGCTAATGGTGTCATCATAAACCCTTGATCTTGCGATTAATACTTGCTCTTTAATTTATATTCCATAGATCAGAGCAGAATAATTCAGTTACTTCAGTAATTATCCAAAGACCATTAGGGCTTGCACTGTATTAACTGCTCATTCTCTCTACTATGTCTTGGTATCGCTTTGGTAATTTTCCACTCCTTGTGGAGAATTTTTCTTTGCACATTCAAAATGCTTTTTAATGGACTAACACAGCGTAGATTTATATAAAAAATACTGGTAGGACACAGACTAATTTAAGATTTAAGGATAACATCAGCAGCTTGTAAAGTCTCAGACAATGCTTTTAAAAGACCACCAACAGTGAGGAGATAGAAGCAGGAAACTCATTGCCATATGTCACACTCTTGTCTTAGCCTGCAATAAAATTTATTGGGATGCACTGAGCAGATAACACAGAAAAAAAAGGTTAAAGGTGGTTACTGTCGGTGGTAAAAAATTTTTTATAATTTAACTTAAAGAGATTGCTTTTGTGGGTATAACATTGAATTATACACATTTCCATTCTGTTCAGGATGCCACAAACCACAACCAATCCATTCTATTTTACACTCAGCATACACCATAAAAGCACAGATAAACAATACGAATAAGCAGGACTTTGTTTTATAACACAGTGCAAAATGTTGTACAAAGAAAGCATACTTCTAATTAGTTTCTATTAATACCCATAATATAGACCCTAACCCTAAATAGACCCATATAGTTTAATAAAGTGCTATGCTTATTAACATAACAAATACCATTGCTACCTATTTTTCTCATTGTTGGTAATTTTTTCCAGCCCCCTTGCAACTACTTCTTGTCTTAATGCATGTGCTCCTGTAGCAGCTACTTGTCTTTCCTTGGGGCTGAAACTACAGCAGAAGATATCTACCAGTTATAGAATCTATGTGGTAATGTTCCAAGTATTGCAAAAAAACGGAGGACAGGGAAAAAGCATTGTCACACCATTACAGTCCAACTATATATGGATGGTGGTCAGTGGTCTACAACAACAGTTATCAGTACTGATATTTAGGTCCTAGAAATTTAGTTATGTTTGATCTTCCAGTAATTGTGGTGTTTATGGTCTAGGTGTTTTGGAAGACTTTGCAGAAATTGTACAAGCTTTATAGATAGAAAAAAAATTATTCTCCACAGTTACAAAAACCATTGCTGAACAATGTGAGCTGTCATTACCAGAGCCTGATTTGCTTATTTTCCTTTTACTAAATATGCTATTACATTTCCTTCTATTTTGAATAGAAGGGCACTTGCATAAGGTTTCTCTTTAAACCACAAATACCTGTTGATGTCATCAGTAAAATTCTCCAATGTAGCCCCCTGTAATGCGGCAACAATGTGGCAACAATTCTGCACTGCTCCCGAATTCAGGGCACTCTTACCAATATTTTGTAGGCTGTACTTGCTTGCATTACAGTGAGATGAAAAAAAAATGTTGCAGGGGCATGGCCATCCCCGTTGCAACTGATGATTTGCTAATAGCTTGTCCATCAACACATGGTTTCTTTGGCTTGTATATCCCATAGTAACCAGATTAGGTACTTGTTTTTTCCATCATACAAGATTCTTTAGCTGTAGTATATATTGAAAAGTGAAAAATATTTCTGTTTGTTGTGGACAAAGTGTGTCATTATTGGAGATTTCCTTTCATTTCATTATACAGTCACTAAGACCAATAGAAAAGAGATTTCCCCAGTGAGGGCACAGATAGCAATAAATGATTGCTTTATAAAAAAACACTGATTCAACATTTTGGAAAGCCAACATTTCAGGACCATGCAGAAAAGGACCTTGCACGGCCCTGAAACATTGGCTTTTTAACTTGATGTGACAGTGCTTTTATAATAAAGCAATAATCCTGTACATTGGAATGCTGGTGACTTTGTTTTCTCTTTCCATGAATTCTACATGGGACCATTGATGGTTATCACTTCAAGCACCCTTCCTCTACGGTCTGTTTGCTGTAGTGTAGGAGTGTATTTCTATAAAGGATATTGCTAGCAATAAATACTCCACAGTAGTTTCAACACTACCCTACTCTTTATAAAAAATGTTCTGGCTGTAGATCTACATTCATTTTATTATAAATTCTTGTTAAAGTATTTTGTATGCTTTTTCAGAATTCAGGATACACATATGATGTTTTAATGAGATAATTGCCCTGATTTATTAAAGTTACATTTTTATCAGTAAAGCTGGGTGATCCAGCAAACCTGGAATGGATTTCTTAAAAATTCATTTGGTATTTGTAAGCAAATGTTTTCAATCCTGGACCCCAGATCCATTCCAGCTTTGCTGGATCACCCAGATTCACTGTTGAAAGTGTATCCTAATGTCTTTATGAGCAAACATACCTTTCCATGTCAAGCTCTGTTTTCCTTGTATGTTATACCTGTGTATTGCAACCTTTTAATAAACAATTTGAATGCATTTTTCAAACTTTTTAAAGCCATATAGTGCAATGTCCTATTTTAGTTTTTTTTTCCTTTGTTACACCTGGAGATCCAAAATATCTTTCAGTTCTTTTCCTGATAAAGGTTGACAACTCCAAAAGGTAAATGATCTAATCCACAGCATTATCACACTTTTCTGTTTGTAAAAGGCAAAGGATGTGTAGTGTCAAAATAAATCTTTTTACCCAGCACCAATGTCAACACTGTGTACTAAATAGGAGGAAGTTCACGCAGCGGCTGCATCATGACCAGCCCCACACCTCCTACTTGCCTATTTGCAGAAGCAGTGAATTTTTATCAATGCTGGAAACTTTACTTGACATTATTGAACAATACTGATAGTGGTGTTCCTAGCCCTTTTACTGTCTGCCTACTGCTGCACTTCCAAAAGTTTAAGAGAACAGTCACATTACCTGACTTAAAATGACCAGACAAGATAATAGTACATAATAACAATAATTTGATCATTTTAAATATGCCTCTTCTTCCCCATGCCACCTATTGTTGGCTCAATTTAAACTGTAGATCATAACTATAATTAATACTTTGCAACATTTGAGTAGTTCTGAATCAGAAAAAACTCAGCTTCTAAGATGTAACAGAGATTTGGATACTTTCCTCTGTTCGAGTATTGCTGTTGGAATTATCGAAGTTATTGAACATGTTAGATACCAGATTCTTTTTTCCAAAGAACCTCAGTGAAAACGTTAGTAATAATACCAGCTCCTTGTTTAAAATGATGCCAGACTTTTTAGCTAAACTGGAGTTTGTGGTATCATTCTGTTTTAAAAAGCTATGAAATACCCAGGTCATGCAATCCTCATAGCAAATGATTTCTGCTTCCACATATCACAATTGTTTTATCCTCCTGTAAGCCCCAACCTTTTGAGTTTACATAAATGCTCTCAATATTGTTATCCTTATGAAGAACAATCTATTTCCACCACAATTTACGCTTCCCTCTGCAAATTTGTTCCAGCGTCTAAATTAGCCGTCTAGTCTCCTCGCTGGAGCAGCAAAACGACAGAGGAAATGAAATAAATAACGTGAAATATCTGAAATCATCTTAAGTTGTCAAGCGATTTTTATTGATTTAGTTCCAAGAGACAGAATTAGTAGTTTCAAGCCTGGCTGCTATTTAATTCCAGTACAAAAGAAACATGCTCAATCTCTTGCTTGCCTTCATATATTCCTCCTCTGCTATTCTGCTGCTGGCTTCATAAAAAGCACACCTATTTACCTCTAATTAGACTGCAAAGTGTACTGTGTTGCATTAGTCCCACTCAGCTGTTCAGTCAATACCATAGTCATTCCCATTTTCCAGTGTTTGGCTGAAAAAAACTCTCCCACTATTTGAAGGGGCGAACAATAAGAACAAGATGATACATCTTTTATGTAATTGTGGATCTATTTATCCTGGGTACATTCCAGAGGCAGGTAGATTTTGTTTTTTTTGTTTTTTTAACAAATGATGTGCTTTTTTAATGTGAACATAGCATATGCATCTCACATCCAGTAAAATCTGATTAGTAATTATTATTGTGTAAAATCTTTTGTTAAACACATTTATTTTTTTCCACAATCCTTAAAAAAATACTCATATTATACAGGATCTGAAACCATTCTTCTGCCCTAATGTCTCTATTAGCCATTATTGGTTTAGCATTTATTATAATTATCTCATTACACATGCAATTTTATCTTGGCATCTCATTAAAATTGCCATAATTATTTAATCACTTTTAGCCTGATGCAAACAATGGTCCATATAAATTGGGTCTAAGTGAAAAGGCCAGGGGGTCAAAACATTAGCTGCGCTGTTACTTGGTCTGTAAATATCATCTTCGGAGCGCTGCCTGCCCGGGTGAGTGCCGCTACAAGATTATAAGCGGTTAATGTGAACACAAGAGGCAAGGACTGAAAAATACAGATGGGTCCATTTCATGTCTGAATCCACCTCAATTACTTCCCCTAAATGCAAGTCCCATTCTTGTGCTAGGCAATGTTCTCTTCAGTACAAATGGCATGTTATTATCTATTTCGCTATAGGAATTACAAACGAGACTAATGAATATCCCATAGTATGAAAATGATGGCTGAATAATTGCGTTGGGTATAGCTGATGTCATCCTAGCTTACTAAAGATATGAGCTGATGAGTAACAAAAAAAGATAAAAAACATAAGATTATAGAAAAATATTCAAATTGTTTTCTTTGTTGTAGCAAAACATACAAAAGTTTTTTAATGCCAAAGCAAGTTTAACAGCATCCATAGACATTTGAGGATCATCAGCCAATTAAGCAGTTTTCCATGACTCAAGGGAAAGATACGCAGCAACATACCCCCAAAAATGCAGGATCTCGCCAAAATATCTAGTTGGGTTAAATTTTTTGCCTTTTTTTGCTCAAAGCCTATTTTGCATAGGACGGTGTCACATTGTACACTATATATATATATATATATATATATATATATATATGTATTGTATACATATATGTTGTGTATACATATATATAAAAGGTATCAGACTACAAAAAACATTGATCTTCAATCTCCAGAGTTACTAACTGAGGTAGGGTGTCAAAAACATATGTAACTGATTGAGGAATACACTTGCAGTGACAGTAAATAATAACAAACACACCCAAGTGTCAAAGTTCTACTTTGAAAATACCTGTAACCTCCAAAGCAACCATTCTCAACCAGGGTTTCGTGGGACCACTACAAGATGCTAGGGGTTCTCTGACCTGTGGTTTAGTGGCCTCTCATTTGCTTCCTGCCTTGTTCCAGGGCTAATATCAGGGTCAGCTGCAGGACACAAATAACTGTTTTAGATACTTGTAAGTGTGGCATTCTTACCACTATTGTAAACAGGGACATGCATCACACTGACCACCAATTATTGGTTTACCAGGGGTTCTCTTATTACTAATTATTATTATTAGTTCCTATGAGTTAAAAAGGTTGAGAAAGGCTGCTCCTAAATTCATTAGAGCAGCAACTTCTACAGTGCAAATAAGTAAAGAAAAGAATCACTGAGGTTTTAGCTGGCCGGCTAGTCACATCTGGACTACAGGAACATCCTCCTCTCTGGTATTCCACTAACCCAACTTTCTCCTCTACACACATCATGAATGCTGCAGCCAGACTCATCCATCCCTTCCAACACTGCTCTTCTGCTGGCTCTCTATGTAGTTTTCTTCATTGGCTTCCATTTGAGCTTAGAATCAAATTCAAGCTCCTGTGCTTTGCCTTCAAATCCCTACACAGTTCTTGTCCCACTTACATTTCTGACTTTTCTAGGGCTTCCCTAACTCTCTGAAATGGTCTTCCTCATCCTATTCAGTTTGCTCCTACTTTCTGCACATTTAAAAGAGCACTCAAAACCCATTTTTTCAAACTTGCCTACCCGCCTTCTTCTGTCTCTTAAAACTCTCACTACTTCCCACCAGTCCATATCTCCTTTCCTAGTGTGTGGTACTTCCCCTACCTCCTAGATTGTAAGCTCTTCTGGGCTGGGTCCTCTCCACTTCCTGTGTCACTGTCTGTATCTGTCTGTCCCTTGCAATCCCTATTTAATGTACAGTGCTGCATAATATGTTGGTGCTATGTAAATACTGTTTATTATTATTAAAATTAACCATTTGAGTTGAATGTAAAAATATTTGTGTTTAACTGTCGTCTATCTATGGTCAAAATGTTGCAAACCCATGACCCAAAAAAAAAGATCCTTTGCCCCTTTTTACATCAGCACATATGTAAATATACAGCAGGTTGCCCTGGGGTCATGTTCTAGAGGCAGCAGTGGTTAAGGCAGTTGTGTTCATTTGCTGGGGGAAAATCAGTGTATGTAAATAGAAAGGGATGGACAGAGAGGGGTGGAGATAGAGTTCTGTAGTACATTAGGGAAAGTTAACAGTGCGGCTTGGAATTTCATTGCAGAAGAAGCAAGGAATTTAGGAGCTCACTCGATAACTGACCGGGTCATTCTATGGCAGCATAAATGTTCAATTTTTTTTTTTACTTGTTCAGTGTTTTGCCTTTTTGTGCAACAGTCTAAATCAAAGTGGACTAATATACTATACAACAGATATAAGAACATTTTCCCATAAGAGCATAAAAGAAATATCAGTCAATCTTGAGCCCACACTTTGCTCAATATATTATGTACACATCTTGACATGAGTCAAGCACTTTAGTTTATGCCAGCCTAGGAATCTATATACCTTTTCTTGCTCTTTCCGGTATACTGGTGTGGGGTTGTAAATTTAGGAATTGATTTTTCATTTGCTGAGGTTTGAGTAGCATCGCAGTAGGTCACACAAAGGTAATCTGGCCTGATTTTTAAAAATATTTTATACAAGTTTTCATGGGTGCAGTATAGTAATATCCATCCCTCAAAAAAGTTTAAACTTACCTATCCAGCTGCCTGCCTTGCTGCTCTGCCCAGCCAATGTGCTGCATCTAACATATATCCACATACATTCCATGGCTGGTCCCTCTTGAGCCCAGCGGGGTCTAAATTTACATGGATTTCAGTGGAAGGGAGCACAGAGCACAACAGAGGACAAGGAACCCAATGCTCCCAGAAGTGATGGATTCCAAAGGTTTTTTAAGCAGTTGTATTTTTACAAAAGAGGATTCAAAAAGAAATCTCTCACTTTAGATTTTAATACTCCTAAATGAAGAATACTTCTTTGAAAAATTGAACACTATGCTAACAGATGGAACATAGATGAAACACATACAAAGAATGGAAGCCATTACAACTTCCAAAGAATTTGTTTCTGTCCATCCAATCATTAGATATCCACAGTTCTGTCACACAGCACTCTCAGAGAAGGGAACCTTTTTCTATGTAGCATTTGAAGCCCAACTTTGGGCTTTCCCACAGGTGACCTTCATGGGACACCCCCCATATATGCTGTAAAAATATACTTACCTTGGATTGTCCTCTGGCTGTCCACATGGCACACTCTCTACCAATGTTTTGCAGTTGGTGGTCCTCAGTGTTACAAGGCGCAGTACTGTTGTCATTAGGTCAATGCTCCTGTCTTTCACTTATTACAACGTATGTCCTCAGTCATTTAGGTTGAGAGATATTGGGACCAAGAGGACCATAAACCCAGAAGACAACTTGTGGCAAAAAGGGCAATAGAAAGCTGTACTGTGGAGAACAGAGCTGGATCAAGGGAACTGCAGTCTAAGCTGTTTTTTTGTTGTTGTTGTTGTTATTGTTAATATTATTGCTTGTCAGCTGACATTTCTGCATTGAACATAATTAAGTCTCTACCTCTTCTTATTCATACACTGACTTTGAACAGACATTTTCATTATTTGCTGTTCTAAGCAGCATATCTGCTTTTAAAGTTTATAAGTGCTTCTCTAACCATTCATAGTCATTTCTAATCTTATAATAGCTAATATCTGCTGAAACCTATATCACAAAGCATTCACCCCATATAGAAAAGCACTACAGAGTAGCATAACAGTAGAACAATGTCACCCATTTATTAATATTTCAAATGAACCTCTCAGTGGATCCTTTTATCTTTCTTCTCCCGCTCATGACAGTGTTTGTTTCAAGATGCTTTGAAGCATTACTGCTTTCCAGAAGGTCAGCGTGCTTGACTGCTAGGAGAGACAAGCACATGAGTAGCTGGATAATGCATGTTATCACGTCTAGGTACTGACTTGTAAGTAGCACTTACAATCCTTGTCCTAGGGAGGTTCAGGCTGATGACACTGGTGACCACAAAAGAGAGACTTAGACACAAAAAGTCCTCTCTCTTTTTCAGCTCTTTGTTAAAGATTTCTTAGAAACATAAAATGATTTCAAAGTGTTTTCTCCTGCCTTATGCCACTTAGCTTTAGACTCTGTTTTAGTTTCTAATGTCTTTTCAGAGCCAACATGGCTTGCTATGCCGTCTATAGTACTTCTGCAGCAATAATAGGCTTTATTCATGAACTTACAACATGGCATACATGAACCAACTTCATCCATCCTACCCACCCATTTCTAGAATGAATATAATCCTGGGCGCTGATCTTTTTTTGTTTACTATGACAATGTTTCATGTAGATAAAAAAGGTCACCATCTCAAAGGCAGCTGAATTCCAAAAGCAAACTAAAAGTATTGCATTGATTTTAGAATGGTGCTGTGCTCAAACATACAGGGAAGATAGCCAAGATGTCCAGGGTTTTACAGTATTTATTTCACTTATAAAAAGATCCTAGGTATACTGTGACAGAGAAAACCTTGCAGGGAAACATATTTCTTGCCTTCAGAGCCTCTGATGCCAGCCCTCTTACCTTAACCCCATTTATATAACAGTCTTTGTGGAGCTAAAACCCAGTGAGTCCTCTCAACTAAATCAGACAAGAGAGCTGAGGGTTATATTTCTGCAAAATGCTGCAGTTTAAACAACATTATTTATTAATTACCAACACCAACAGGTCTACAGGAGCATACTAAATATGGTATTATTGTTATTACTGATACTACACTTGTTTTTAGTGAATATTAGATTACTTTTTCAGCATTTGTTAATGTGTTAGAATGGGGTCTAAGGTGTTAGAAAGGATCTGAGATCTTATACAATGTTCTGTTAATGCTGAAAAATGCCCCATGATCAGTAGTCTAATCTATATGGGGAAATAGTTTATAGGATACTCTCTAGTTTATACGTACTCTCTAACTGGCAAAGAGCTTGTTTATTTGGTGGAACACCGGTACAAACTGGGACTTCCAATAGATCCCGAATATAACCTGCTTATTGTGAAAGCTCATAAACAAACTGGAGGAAGAAATTTAACACTGACATATTATAAATGACATTTTGGACAATAATCATAAATCCCTATAATTTATCAGCCGTACCACCTACCTAGATATACAGTGTAGTGGAAATGTGTAAGTCACAAGATTGGCTGTTGGGAGTTCTACTTTAGCTGTAAAGGCTTATTTGTGCTGAAAAAAGAACTGTATCCTTTTCCCCATTTAGTACAAACAGTGGCAAAGAGTCATTTTTCCTCTTATGCACACAGAGTAAATTATAAAGCTTTATTATATACACAATGAATGTACTCTTGGGCAGCTTTAGGTCTCAAGTGCTCCGGAATGCACGTTTTCATGTTTTCAAATGCTGGGAGCTGCTTTTTCTTTTCTTGGCTGTATAGAAGATGCTTTTAACCATGATGCATTCTCAACAAAATAGAAAGTAAAATACTTTAAAACACAACTTTTTTCCCCAAAAAAAAGAATTTCCGCTCTTCATTTCAGCACTAACAACAAATCAATTTATTTAGAGAATTTTTTTAAAGTATCAGACATTGTGCATGTGCTTTTAAAAAAAGGGAATGTGCAGGCACATGCGGCATCAGGCAGAATGTAACCGTTCAATTTAATGGATCATGGACAACAAAGGTAATAGATAATTTGTTGTCTGAGGGAAACATTATGAAAATGCTCCCCAAAAATCCAAAAATACAACACTGGGGCAGAATTTTTATATCTATCATACTCTCAAATAACAAATGCATTGCATGCAATCCTACCATATACCATAATTTTTCTCTATACCATATCTACAATCATCATTGCCAACATTTCATACGTAGAGCCACTGATTTAGTATTTTGGTGGTGCCTCCTTGGTTACTTTATACTCCTCAGTTTCTGTTCTTTGAGACATCACCTCCCAGCTACCCCCATTTTTGTTTTTGCTTTTCCCTTCCCATGGCATTACAAATTACCTCTCTCAATGGCTTATTTCGCCTTTTAAGTGCTTTATTGTGTTACGCGATTGCATAGATGTAAATATGAGCAGATTCAAACACTGACTGATCATCACTTTGACAAAACATATTACAGTACCTCCGCAGATTCCAAAACAAAAGGTGTGAGCATTTCGCTCCATAAGTCTATTCGCTGGGCCCTTATGGCATGTTGCTCGGATCCAGAAGGCAGATATATTATGATCAAAGGGACAGTTGACTCCAAGACCTTTACTTTTATGAATGTCTATTTCCCTAACTCGGGTCAAGTTACCTTTTTGGAATCCCTTCTGGCCATAACAGCAGAATTTAGTGAAGGCACATTGATTGAAGAGGGCGATTTCAATATGACTCTCAATCCGTCAATAGATGTGACTAGGGGTGCATTGGCTATGTCTATTGTGGCCCTACGGAAGATTAAATGTCTTCTCCATACATATCAGTTGGTAGACATTTGGCGTATCCTTCGCACAAGTCTTTTTCTAGAACTTTTTTCTTTTTGACCATTTCTCCATACCCAGAATCATTCCATCCAAAATAGGTGTTATATCTATCTTGGACCATGCTTCGGTCTCGTTATCTTTATGAGCCTCACCCCATGCACCCCCAGTGTTTTCCTGGAGGTTGAATGATTCTTTGTTGGAGTCTCCGGAGGTACACACAAAAATTAAGACTGAATTTAAAGCTTTTTTCAAACTGAATGGATCTTCAGTGGATAACCCACTATCTCTGTGGGAAGCTCACAAATGCTATATTCGTGGTGTCCCCATCCAGCAAAGCCATAAGTGTAAGAGAGGGAGGCGAGACTGTATCAATTATTGGCAGACTTACACAAACTGGAGGTTACCCACAAAAAACAGCACACGGTTGAGATTGAACAACAAATTATAGCCACCAGGGAATGTATCAGAGAACTGCTTGCTTTCAAAACGAAATTCATGTTTACTAAGTGCAAGGGTTTTTACTCTAACCAATGTGGGGAGCCATGTGGACTCCACCTGATGCACTCTTAACCTGTTTTAAACTTCCTTTAATAGGGACTACTTTGAGTATTGTGCAGAAACACTTTAGGATGACTGGGTATGTACCCTGCCCCTCTATCCCCTATTCTGGGACATCCCAAATTCCAGCCTGGCCTCTCGGATCCTAGGTTCAGTGCTTGGAGTGAACTTGGGTTTTTAGAGCCTCTCATTTTCTTTAGGGCTCAGAATTGGTGGCTGTTACTTATCTTCAGGTTGAACATTCTCTCCCTGCATTGGATGTCTGGCGTTGCATACAATTGCATCATTTTCAGCGCTCCCTTCCTATACCAGCACAATTTGTGCGTCCCCTCTTGCAGTTGGAATCAGTCTGTGCTGACACTAACCCCATAAATTTTTCAGTGATCTGTTGTTACATTTACTGTTTTTTGTCTTCATTGTTATGTTTTTACCCCCTAGTTTCCTCCTACCATTCTCTACTTCCCCTTTTTCTTCTTATTTTTTGGAATTATTTGTGTTTAATATATTTGTAAAATTTTTCAGTGATCAGTTGTTACATTTACTGTTTCTGGACATACTGTTTGATTTTTAACATTTTTTTCTTTGTATGATTTAAAGTCTCTTTGTTATGTTTGGCTAATTACTGATTAAAAATAAAAAAATAGGTAGAGCCACGATTTTTCCAATTTTAATATTATTATTATTATTTTCAAATATAATGTATGCAACCATGTTTCCGATATACCATTTGAAGTCTTTATCTCCCTCAAATTATATATGTACTGGGAGCAGCTCTTTTATCAATTTGTTAGCATTAAACAGATTTTACAAATACTGAATAAAAACACTTACTGCACATGATTAGATTTACCACCTAATATGTTCTGCCCACGACAGTGGAAGTGCTCCAGATTTACACAATCAAAAAGCAAACCCAATACATTGACACAACCTTTACGTTTTCTTGCAGAGGCACAGTTCAGTACTAACACAACCAGAAACATGTCCACTATGCCACAGTAAATGCTATGCACAACTAGAAACATGTCCACAGTGTCCCTATTGATTTTATTATTATTATTAATAATAATAATAATAATAATAAACAGGATATATATAGCACCAACATATCACACAGCGCTGTACATTAAATAGTACATTAAATACAATATTAAAAAGATCTGCTGTGATATATTACAAAATTAAACACAATCAGAAACCCATAGCGACATTTTAGAGAACTGACACATTTAGAACAAAGTTACAAAAGCAGTTTCTGACAAACTATTTTATTCTATTTTTCTGAAGAATGGTGGAATGAAGTCTTAAGTTTGGCTTTAAGGTAAAGATACCTGTAATACCATGAATATGCATACTAACAATGTACATTTTCTTTACAGTACCTCTGTTTATACAATATTATTTTATGGCCTTACCTGTAAAGATCTGTGATCAGTCCTTGTTGAAATCTAGAACACAGGCTATTCAACAGACGCTCATGCTGCCCATACAAACATATAAAGTTGGATGCAGGAAAAGGTTTCAAAGACAGGCATGTTATTGTTTCCACCATATTGTACTGATTGATGTGCAACCTGAAGTAATCACCGTTTATTGCCTTTCCTGTTACTATTTCTTGTCCCTGAAAAAGTTTTAGAATGTATTGTTAGTAAATTATATACCCTTTAGAAAAGACCACTATGGTAATGTATAATACATGTATATGTAATGTATATACAGTATATTGATACTGACGAAAAGACAAAGCAGTGTTAAAATTCTAACTTGGAAAACATTTGCAAACTATAGCAGATCACACCATACCTACCAACAGACATACTCACACATAATAATTTTCAGTAACAATCATGACATTTATCAAATAATAATAGGCATTCAAGGAAAGTAGACAGTGCAGATTGTAGCGTCCATGTATATTGATTGTTAGTAGAGAAATGTCTCCTTGGTCTGACAACCTTTGTAGTGGTAGTGTATCTTTGTACTCAATGAACAAATGTACTCTTTGTACATTGGTGATCAGTGTACTGCTCATTTACATCAGTAATTACCACCTCCAGATTTGAAAGTGTTGATCAGTGTAAATAAACTTTCGTTGCACCCATAACTGATACTTTTAAAAAAGTGGTAATTGAGAAAAGTGTCAATAAGGGTGATTAAAACAAACACCAATTATCCCCATTAGGGCTTATAGGGTTCCCCACATCCAAAGTGGTAAAAGCTTCTGGTTCCCTATAAAATCTCATCATGCTTGGGTGATAACCTAATGGTACTGTACTCTCTTGGAAAGTATCATTGACTACTGACCTGCATGGAATTCATTTAGGTTGTGCCAAAAAGGCAGGCAAAAGATGAAGATCCAGTCACCGGTATTATCTGAGATCTTCCTGCAGCTGATCTTTTATACTGACATACCCTGCCTTGTCCTTTACAGTTTCTCTATGTGATAGCAAGCATCTTGGCAGAGGCATAATTTTGTTTTTTATATTAGAATCTCCAGCAAAGAGGATAGTGAGTATTACAGGAAGCAACACCTTAGACTTCATACTGCAGATACCCAGCTTTAAAGCTGTTGGGCACGGTCATGCCTTGGCACACTCACATACCAGAATGTGCACTGATATATTTCAGAAGAAATTCCATATAAAGATTTTTTTAGAATACTGGTTAGAAACAAATAACATGTCCACATGTGCCATGTAACATAGCAAATCTTCACTTTTCAAGTGTAGGTCTACTTTAGGAATTAGGCACTGTAGTAGTGCATTTTATATACTTATGTTGTGCTTAATAATCATACAGTTGGTACCATAATTTGACATTCTAGCAGATAAATTGACTTACATAGTTAGGCTGCAGCATTTGAGCTTGTAATGGACAAGGGAGTGCAGGCATGTTTACATGTAAGTAGTGATAACCTCCAGGTAGAATGCCACCTATTAGAGCAAATAAAAAATAAACAAATATTGTAAACTTCATAGACCTAATATATAAACCTTAACATCAACATAAAATAGAAAACAATAGAAACATAAAAAAGAAGACTTGCAGTCTTTTTTACATAGGATATCATTAAATGAGTTTGATGCTTATTACATAACATTTTTGGAAACTCTGGATTTATATCTGCACTATTATTATAAAAAAAACATGTTTTTTTCATAGAAAGACAACATATTTTTGTCCGTGCAATTGTGTATCTCCTCTTTGTGTATATGGCCAAAAAATTTTAGAAAAACAACTCTCCAGTATATCTTTGTCACCTTAAAATGCTGCATTTACAGAAAATATTTTATCTACTCACAGTATGACTGCAACGCTGCCTCTACTACAGGTAAATTCCCAGACCCATCCTCCTCTTCAGGGCTACAGAACACATCTATACCCTCTCTTTATAGTTATAACATAAGGGGTAGATGTTCTGTAGTCCAGAAGAAGCAATCTCACACAGCGCTAACAAGACTGGCAAGTGAAGCAGAAGCATTGTGCTGTCAGCTCTCTACAGGAAGATTGGAGATGGCTGAATTTCTGGCAATAGGTATTAAGCAGTATGTTTTAATATTGCAAAAATATGCATGCATTGCAGAGAATTGTGCCATATGTTTCATTTTAATTGTTATATTTGAATTCATGTCAAATTTCATAGCATTACCGGAAATAATGTATTCACTAAAACATGTTACAGTTAAAATGTATAACATTTAAAATAAAAACTATAAATTTTTTCAATTTTTTAGATGTGTCAATGTGGTTGTCTTATTGTACACATTATTACAGTAGCTGCTAATGTATTAAAAATTCTATTTTCTATGTACAATGCAATTATTTTTGTACATGGGGAAGGGAGATGCTGAGATGCTGTTTTGAACCCTACATTCTTTCCAGCTCCTACAGGACCTCCCTACCCAAGCACCAGCAATTTTGTTGACAATACAATGTTCAGGAAATTTGCAATTACATAAAAAGCCAACAGTAACCAAAATCTAGCAATAAAAATGAATGAAGTCCGATTACCAGGTACAATATGGACCAAGTAAAAAAGGCTTAAGATTAATAATAAAAAAAAGACACCAGGATTCGTAATATCCCAATGATAATATTTATACGTCGACTAACTAAAAATATAACTAAACCTAAGAATACAAATGTAATATATTGCGGTTTATTTGTTCGTAGGTGTGATGGATGCAATTTTACCTAGTGATCCCACTAGTAAAGCACTTCCCGTCCTACGGTCACAACACTTACTGTACTGTATTTATGCAGGAGCAGTGTTGTATTTGCAAGTTGCTTGCTCCTAATTTGGATTACAGAACACATTTCCTTCTTATCTACATAACATGGTAAGTTGGTGTTTTGTAGTACCCCAGCCTTTGTGGACCAAATGGGTGCAAATAAGGGAAGTTCATTGTTTGGTTTATGTACACTTTAATAACACTGTGGACTTCTTTTTTGAGCCTCTGGTGGTTAAATAGGAAGTAAGCAAATCATAGATAGGCTTCTTTCCTTGGTCATGTTTGGAAGTTTTGGAGTGAACAGAGGTAAATCAGGCTGCCACACTGTTAGCTAGGAACTCAATGCTTGAACTAATTCCCAAGAGTTCATACCTTGAATAACAGGACCTCTGTAAATCGGGATCAATCTGTCTTGTTCTTGTGGAGGCTCACTTATTGGTTCCAGTGTCGGGTCGAAGAGAGGCATCAAGCTAGCAGCAAGCTGAAAGCCAATTTCTTTTGAGCTGAAGTAACTATGGGACCATCCATTTGCATAATACCTATTGGAGTATTTGGTCAGTGGTCCTGCTGCCCTTATAGAAATGTCATTTGTATGAAAAGCAGTGTCAATGACCAGCCTTCTGTCATACACCAGGCATGCATTGTTTATTGCTTTGAAGGCCTGATAATCTACTCCCTTCCGGAAAAAGTTAAATACTACCTGCAGAAGAAAAAAAAGGTTAAAATGTCAGTTCGATAAGAAGAAGCATTTATTTTAAATCTATATTAATAATATTATTATTAAAAATAAAAATGATTTATATAGCGCCAACATTACACAGTGCTCTACATTAAATTGGGGTTGAAAATGACAGATAGTGACACAGGAGGAGAGAGGACCTTGCCCAGAAGAACCTACAATCTAGGAGGTGGGGGAAGTAACACACAATAGCAGGGCAGATAATTAGTAGTGGGAAGTAGTGAGAGTTTGAAAGACAGAAGACGATGGGTAGGCAAGTTTGAAAATATGGGTTTTTAGTGCTTTTTCAAATGAGCAGAAAGTAGGAACAAGACAAGGAAGACCATTCCAGAGAGTCGGGGCAGCTCTAGAAAAGTCTTGGAGCTGTGCGTGTGATAAGGTTATGAGTGAGAAAGTCAGTAGAAGATCATTGGTGAAGTGAAGAGAGCGGCTAGGGGGATATTTTTCTAACAGGTCAGAAAGGTAAGTGGGACAAGAACTGTAGAGAGATCTGAAGGCAAAAAAAAGCTATATATGAATTAATTCTAAAACATGTAGCATAAACTGTAAATGAATAAAACCTACACAACCCGGGTTTTATTTTAATTTTAGTAATGATTGAGTACTGTACATCAGGTCATTCTACTATGTAAAATCCTGGTGCAGTGAGAATAACTAGACTCCGCAGGATAACTTTTCTTTTATTATGGTATATATAAGCGAAGTCTCCTACGTATTCACTTTTCTGTCTCTCACTTCAGATTAACATTTGCAGGGCCACATCAGCCTGTTTTATTATTTAATGTTTGTACATGGAATTGCACTTTTGTGCCCCACTTTATTTTAAACGTTAACTCCATCCATAGTAACACAGTCTTAGGCTTCCTATGCTCCAAGCTAGTTTTGTTTTTTTTTTCCTTCGCAGACTAAAGCGGTTCTTTGGAGAATTAAGAGGTTTTGATCCAGAAATGTTTTGCCCCAGAGAAAAGCAAGCAAACAGCCAGGAGTAAAATACATTGGATTTTTTCCTGAGCCTTCATAGTGAGTTGACACTTCCTGTGAATCTTGTTGACTCAGCAAGTTACCATACTAATTGCACAAATTGGGTCTCAGGAGGTATGTCCCTTACATAAGGTATATCCAATAAATGTATCCAATTCTATAATGCAGAACGTTAAATATATATTTTAATCTTTATTTTATATTATTAGTATTATATTACATCACTTATCTTCCCTGTATAGTGTCCAGACATTCCTGCTGCCCTTCCATTATTGCACTGCAGTTTGCCTTATAATACACTTATTGTTAAATTAATTTATTTTTTGTTTTACTATAGTATGGTGTTGTTAAAGCGTTGTACTTACAGAACACTGTAGCCTCAGTGGTTTTGTATCAGTAGTGAATGAAGCACAATATATAGGATCAGGTTCGGCCCCATCATTCCACTGTGCCAGCTTGCAGTTGTAGTAGGTTGTCACACCAGCTGCCATCAAGGCTTTCTGAACAGTTTCTTCTATTGCATAGTTATTAAAGCAAGTAATGTTTGATGTTAGTGGAGGCTGCACCAAATGGATGCGAAAGCCACTAATTCCGATTGACAAAAGAGTGGAAACTGTTGTGTATGCATCAAGTGTATTCCCATATACAATCACATTACCTGAAAAATACACAAACATATAAAATATCATTATAAGGCTGAGATGCACCATATTGGTATAACAGAATTTTTACGATACAGGTTTGCTCTCAGTGACCCTATTATTTATCTGACGTTGGAAGCAAATAGTGTTGCCTAGCAACTCCAAACTAGAAAATCTAAAGAAGAATCTGAACAAAACATCCCACAAAAGTAGAGTGTGCTTAGCCTAGATGAATAGCATTTGGTAATTTCCAAAATAATAAGAAATATCCTGCTTAAAAAGAACACAAATTTCCATGGATTGTACTGAAGAACAAACCATTTTAATAGATGTATTTGAATCTATAGTAAGGGAGCAGCTCAACTAGTGTACATTCATTACAATGCAGCTGGAGAAAGATGGAATATTAATTGGCACAAAAATGGGCAGTAAGCATATACTCCCTGTAATAGGAATGATGCCGATGATCATGACCCTCTGTGCATGTATTATTTATGTAAATCACTAATTGTACTTCCGGGGTGACAAAACAACCACAGCCAGTTCTTTTCCCCTTTAACATTTCATAATGGTGGTGGACCGATCCAGAAAAACTGAGTCCTCTTCAACAGCAGCTCACCATGTTCTGTGCATTCAGTCAGCATGCTGTATTGGTGATGATCCAAAAAGGACAGTGAGTTGGTAAGTTGGACAAAAAGGCTGCTTATCAGTGGGTGATCATTATATGGGTTGTATAATTAGCAGTACAGCAAGATATCTGAACTCTTGGAATGCTTGGAAATAAAAACACATTTTTAGCAGTAGGAATGAACATATGGCAGTGTTGTTTTTATTGCTGTCTCTTTATCTTTATTCATTCCTTATTTTTTGTATGGGACAGAAAAAGAGAGAAAATCCCCCAACTGATATCACAGAGAGAAATAAAAACAAAAAACAACCTACATTTTTACATTTTTCCCACTCAACTCCACTCAAAAAAGGCTTTAACTTGTGAGTAAGGGTGGCATATGGCTGATGCAGAATTTAATACTAGCACTCGTGGATCATAATATTTGTGATTTACTGATAAAACAAAAAGTGTGATGTGACCTGCTAGATCAAAGAGCCTGGGCCGTGTGATTATACTTAATGGAAATGATTGGGAGCAATGGAGACCAAGTGAACTCATGTACACAATTCCGTGCAGTGACTTGAACAGCTCTGGTTCATTTTCAGGCTCCTGGCTCTGTGAACTGACTGACTGGGTGAATAACAACTCACTTTTTCCATTTGAAACATACTGAAGCCTATTTGAACCCATAAATTCTTCAAAAATTTCTATTAACAAACTTTTAGTAAAAAAAGGCAACCGTAATTACTGTACAGAGTGGAAGAATGATCTACTGGTAGTCTGATGATGCTCATTCAAGCCCCTATGTAACCAAAAGGCAAATACCACTTGCCCCTTCTTGTTTTTACCTTCAATATCCTATCTGCCCCTATTGCTGCTCCAAGCTCTGTCCCTGTCTCACTAGAAAAGTAGCACAAAAGTAGCAAAATATATATTAAAAATGTATGTATATTTAAAAAAAGACAAATATAGTGACCCAAAATGATTATAGTTTTCTTTTAAATCTCTCAAACCTTGTTGAATTGGTATTACTTTAAACCAATTTTTGTCAACACTAAACTGGAGAAATTCATAAATAAATATGATGTTATCTTTTTAATAATTTATACTGCTAAAATTCTGAGAAATAATGCCTTATTCATTAGTGGTAATTATAACCCAGAGAGAACAAGATTGGATTCATGATGTAAACTATAAAATTTAGAAACAAATTAAGGCTTTTAAGAAAGAAAATGTCATAGTCAGTCTTTTGGATGTTCAGTTTTTTTATGGAACTGGCCATATCACATTTGATTTTTCATTCTGCATAAAAAAAGGTTGTGTAAAAACCATTGATATAGATAGTCTTAATATTTCCAGTAAAGTTCAGGGCCCTGCCCACTGCCCCTAACCTACCTACCTCGAAAAAGTTATGATCACATTAAAGAATTAATAGGGAAGTATAGGAATTGTAAGGAACTAAACAAAACTCATCTTTACAGGAAGTGTTCAGATGCCTTAATCTGTATCTAGTGATTTCACTTCATTGTGGAAGTGTCCCCTTACAATGGTGGTCATGGTAGATGGGAGATAAATTTGCCTTTGCTTAGTGTTAATGGAATCTTTAGCAAATTCAAAAGTAACCCTGGGGTTTCACTAAACCATGCTTGTGAAAGACTGGTCTAGCCTAAACAAGGTCAAATGGTTCATGCACTTTAATAAAAACAACAGACCAACAATCTGAATATTCATCCTTCAATTAGAATACATATGGAACATATTTATTTCCCTAATTTTTTAGCTTTACTTAGTGTTTCACTTTTGTTTGTTGGTTGTTGCACTGCACCCACCTCAGATGAGGGCCTAATACAGAGCAATACTGCAACCTTTTGACGGTAATTCAAGATTCTCACCCAATAAATCCCAGTGGGATACCCTATGTATTATGCCAGGTTACTGGGGAACCCATGCTGCAGGATACTGTTGGGGGCCCACTGTACATTGCTAACTGATCCTCTGAACCATTATTTATTAATTCACTAGTAAGGTGACAATTCTATTTGGTCATCTCTACTTATATCAGTATGATGATAAAGCATTTAATATATTTTATTACAATCTGATAATCCACCAAATGTAATCATATCATCAATATTGAAGTAAAAATGTAACAGGTTACCTTTTTCTCAGAAGAGGGAAAAACATGGATTAAGTACCCTACTATAAACACCATACTTAGTTGGAAATTACAAATAACAAACCTCACAGAAAAACAAATACTATAATTAATACTATGTTCACAGTATAATTAAGCAGCTGGAAAAGGAATGTGAAAAAGATCTAATATTATCAAAAAGCACTATGTATGAAATAAAAGAGCATTCTTTACAATATTGGCAGCCTTCCTGACAGCTAAAAAACGATTATTAACATTTCTAATCTCAAAGTCTAGTTAAAAGACACAAATGTGACAGAATGCACATAAAAAAAGAAAGAACTTTTTCATATAGCATAAATTGGCAACATAACAGTTAGCAAAAGCAAAAGATCCCAGATCCATTGTTGCATCCCCAGCATGGATGTTGCTTGACCCCTACCTCCCCAACAGCTAATAAAAGAAAAAAAAATGGCAATTGTTCATGATGCACAATGGGGTATCATACTAAACCTCTACCCCAACACCCAACTTTATTCATATCCTGGCCATCTTCAAGCACTACCCAAATCCACATCTTCCCTCTAACAGTCCCTATCCGTTGACTCACACAGAGTCACAACCGAAAGTATGACATCTGAATGGGGGGATTGAAATGACTTTTGGTTGTGCTCTACTGTCATAGAGCAGCAGCAAAGCAAAGCCTGGATTGTCCTCTGTCAGTGTGATGTAGGGGTGATTGTTGGGTGAAGAGGACCTGAGGCCCTTGTGAAGCTGCACACTCTGCACCTCCCTATGTCTGCCCCTGTTGGTAAAAGGGGTGAAGCGTGCTGATTTCAGCCATCCAATTTTATGCAAGCAAATATTGTGTTGTTTTTATTACATTTCCATGAATTAAGTTATGTATTACCTAAATAAAATTGTAAATGGCCTGATAATGGCAAAGCATCAGTGGAAGTGACAGAGAACCTTGTCCTTGCAAATATATTTCAAAATATAATGATTGTGTGAAAAAGTTGATTCAAACATTTTCTAACTAAATCCATTATGAAAAAATGTACATTTTGGGCAGAATGGCTAGTCTTGCATATGCCCCTCTCCTGTAGGTATTTGCAGGGAGTCTTTAGTGGCGGGCATGCTGAATCCCCTCAGCTCTTGTTATGTGCACAACATTGATGATGCCACTGCTTTTTTTTATATGGTAATATCTGAGTTTGCAAAGGTGTTTGGTGCACACAAAGTGGCCTTATATTCTTTAAGGCTGTAAAGAAATATATTTAAGTGAATTCTTTTGTGGCTTCTTAACTCTTTATTTGCTTTAGTAGGTTAAAAAATAATTTGGGCTTGAGGAGACAATATTAAGAGTAAAGGTCTTGAAACTGATCAATACTATTCAATAAAAAAAGGATTACACTTTGTATTTGTTGAGTATGAAATGGTTGTTTGTGTTGAGTCCTCAGAGATGTGGCTAGCCATAGCTAAACAATGCTTTCTGTTATTTACAATGTTACACAAATACACAGCAAAGTATACAGTACCTATACTACTGGTCATAGCTTTAAAGGATTTATCCAGTTAACAAGGGCTATAAAAGTCAAAACTGTACAAACTAACACTAAAATACAAAACCGATGTTGGTCTACTATAATACATAGTAGAGATTTTGTAAAAAGAAAATTGCAACCACTAATGTAATGAATCTGTTATTTACCATAAATCAGCCCATGATGGGATTTCTATTTGCTATAAAAGGCAGCTATAAGGCCACATATTTCTACAAAATAATTTCTACAAACTATATAAGGCTGCTTTGCTATGCAGAATTTCTGCAGGAAATGATGTTCAACACATTTCTACTTTCCATTTATATCCCTCCTTCAGCCAGTTAAGTGTTCCCAAGTGTCATTGCAAAGGCTGCTGTCCTATACAGGCAGCGTCACTCCCCAAATAATATATAGCCATCCTACTCCTTATATAGGGCATTGTTGGAGCATGTGTAGTTGCTGCAAAGGAGAGGTTAGGGACAGTGTGCCTGATTTATTAAAGCTCTCCAAGGCTGGAGAGAATACACTTTCATCAGTGAAGCTGAATGATCCAGCAAACCTGGAATTAATTTATTCAAAGTCATTTGCTATTTGGTAGCAAATGTTTTGAAACCTGGACCAGATTCATTCAAGGTTTTCCGGATCACCTAGCTTCATTGATGAAAGTATAGCCTCTGCAGCCTTGGAGAGCTTTATTAAATCAGGCTCATTGTCTCATACAGAAATATAGCAAAAGCATGTTGAAAATGGGCAAACAGAAGGATAATTGGTAATATTATTATTATTATTATTATTAATAATAATAATAATAATAATAATAATAATAATAATAATTTATTATTGATGATTGCTGAGTTTTATCCTATGCTCTGCAGTTTTCTAGCACAGAGAGCATTTATTTGATTATTACAGCTTTGAGACTGCAGTTCTGCAAAGTTTAGGCATTTTATTTAAGGTTTTTGGTGTGCTTTTTGAATGGATAATATATATATCCATTCAACTATATATATAGTTATGAATATATAATAATATTGTACAGTTACATATTAGGTCAGGTTGAAAAAAGACATAAGTCAACCAAGTTCAACTGCTAGGGAAATTAACATATCCCATATATAAAACTTTTTGGACATAGTTGGTCCGGAGGAAGGTAAAAAAAAAACCCTGGTACAAATTGCTTCAACAGGGGAAAAAATTATTTCCTGATTCCATGAGGCAATCGGATGTTCCCTGGAACAACAGTCACTGTTATTTTTACTTTAAAGCCTTAATACCCAGTTATATTCTGTGCTTCTAGAAAAACATCCAGCTTTATCCCAAAGCAATCTATAGTAGTTGCTGAAACTACTTCCTGAGGGAGCCGATTCCACATTTTCAGAAACCTTACAGTGAACAATCCCTTTCTTATCCGGAGCTTAAACTTCTTTTCCTCCAGACGCAAAGAGTGCCCTCTTGTTCTTTGTATTGATCTCAAAGTGAATAATGGAGAAGAGAGTTCTCTATATGGACCATTTATATATTTACACAGCGTGATCATATCCCCCCTTATTCTAATCTCTCCTCATAGCTGAGCTCCTCCATTCCTTTTATTAGTTTAGTTAGCCTTCTCTGCACTCTCTCCAATTCCACAGCGTCCCTATTGCGAACTGGTGCCCAAAACTGGACTGCATATTCCAGATGTGCATAGTACAATGCTTTGTACAGGGGCTGCATAATGTCTCTATCTCTGCAGTCTATTCCTCTTTTAAAACAATTAAGTACTTTACTAGCTTTAGATATTGCAGCTTTGCATTGCATGCTGTTATTGAGATACTGTAAAGATGCTGTTAAATACTTTAAGAGCACAACAACAGGTTATTTGCCTTACCTTTCTTTTTATTTAAAAATGTCCTGTTAGAATATTGTGGAGGAGGGGTGCCTTTTATAAAATAAATCTGAACAATAAATTTTAATAACTAACTAACTATATTATTTTTTCAGTGTATATCATATTCACTGGTTTATAAATACAGCCCAAAATGTTAGAATGTCTGTATTTCCTTAACAGGAGCAGACAGTTATTAAAAATCGAATGGAGTTTTACCACCTTTAACAGTTCATCCAAAACTAAAAAAACAAAAAAAAATGTGTGATTTGCATATACAAGGGGCCTATTTTATAAGCAACAAATCCCTTGTGGAGCATATTTTAGGTCCACGTGTTTAATGACACTGATTCCCCACCAGGCAATTTTTCAGTAAATTTCAAATTTACTGCTTCATAAATAGATCTCTCCGTTAGTTTATTTTATTACACTAGGCTGATAAGACATATAACTATACAGTCCACAAATGTGAATGCAAATCAGGAATGGCAGCTCCCATATATCTATCCCTACCAGTTACCTTTCATTAGGACAGTTGCTTAAAAATTCAGTTGCCTGAAAAAGGATTAAATTTGTAAGGAAGCAGGTGAATGTGAAAGCCAGAGTAGCTTCAAGGCCAATTTAGATAAACAATGAATTCTAAATGACTCACATTTACTATTTGTCCCTTTATTAGTGTAAATGACTCCCAGCCAAAAAAGACATTATAAAAATGATTTTAAATACTTTGGAAATTATTTTTAAATTAGGTATCTTTTTCCTGCACACAGCTTTTTAGAGTTCATAATGATACATATTTTTTTTGGCATAATTGCATAGCGCACTTGTTAATCAAATTATTCTTTAATTAGTTAGCTAATGATTTTAGCCATACATTGCTTTCAGAACTTTCAATTCTTGTTGTATAGTAATTACATATAATTAAACTACATCAGGCCTTTTTTTCTTCTGGTACATATGCTGATTATTTTTCCCCCTCCTCAAAAAAATAAATCAACATGCTTTCAATGAAATAAGAAAATAAGACATGACAAATACAACATTTTGCAGTGGTTAATTAGACACTAATTATATGCTGAGAAGAGGAAGAATGGTATTCATCAGAAATGCAGAGTTTTGCAAACAAAAAAACAGATAGTCGAGTGTTTTTCTTACCATCTTGCTTGACTACATTATCTTTCAACCAATTTATTGCCTTCAAACAGTCCTCCTCATCTTGCAGAGTAAACAGATTTGAAGGAATTTTGCCTGTGTACCTCTGCTCAGAATTATCAGGTGCTTCATGGTTTGTCACTAGGTTGTTTATATCTACTCCACTGGGACAAGGAATCTGGGAAAGAAGACAATACAAAATTCTGAGCTATAATTATATTCCTTCCCATTAAAATCTTTCTACAGGACAGACAAAGTAATGCAAATACAAATCAGACTAAGACTTAATAATGAAAAAAAAAACATTTTACTTTGTCAGAGGACAACTTGGACAAATTTAGATTATAAAGGTCATGCATGAGTTGGGAAAAGTGTATGTTAGCAGTATCAAGTAACACTAATTTATAAACACTGGTCAGCTAACCAAAAATTGTAATAGGTGGGTGCCCACTACTACTATATAAGGATCCAATGACTGTTTAGTGTAGGAGGATGCAATAAAATTGCTTTCTGTATTATTTGATCCTGTAGACTTCATAACCACCAGTCCTGCAATTAGTGACTGGTCCCAAAAGGCCACTCTGCTTCTTTAGCCATGTAGTCAACCCTCAGAGACATTATTTCATACAATGCAGGAGCAGTGTCCCCCACAAAAGAAGGGCACAAGCTGTGTCTGATTGCATAGATAGCAAGGGGTTTTGCAAGAAATACTGTGACTACGTGCTCTGATGTATTCAAGAAGCTGTGTACAACACCCTATTTTTCCCTTCCACACTGCTATTGAGTACTGAGTCATCAGTAGTTCTAAAATAAGGTACGTGCAGAAATTGGAAACGTTTTATTAATACAGTAAAACACTTAAAGCAGTTTGAGGAAAGAAAGGAACCACGGAAGGAAAAGTATAGGCAAACTAAACTTCATCTTAACCTTTTACTTGGAAAGCAGAACACATAACTGTTGTAGGTTATTGGGAATATATGAACCAATCTGTAGCAGTAAACATATAGAATATATATATATATATATATATATATATATATATATATTTATATTGTACAGAACCAATGAGATAGCTCCTGGATGGAAGATATGTTTCCCAATTATATTTACCATGGTCTTTTTTAAATCAGGGTGTATTCTAGGAGAAGGTGTGTATTCCAGGAATAGTAATACCAACTCCGCTAGGGATTGCCATTGCTAATTTATTTCAGGGTCCTGGACTCTGGAATGGGAGTGAATATGGGCATTCACATTCTAACCAAGTACACCCAGTGGTTTGTCTACAGCAGACCAAAGGTTTGCTATAAGTAGCACAGGTGCACTGTCAGGCTAAGTGGAATGGTAGCAGGTAGGCTGCAAACAAGCCTGTGTGGGAGCTGTTTCATTTTGAAAGGAAAGCTGTTGATTTGGTTAATAGAGGGTGGACTCCTCACTAATAACTATACTACAAAGGACTGTACTGTGGACTAAATATATTAGTTTTTTTTAATTCAGGTTGCCCCTTTAAAAAAAATAATCACAGAGCACTTTAGGACTTGTAGAACAAAGAACATTTTTAGTTACCATTTACACAAAACAAAATCAAAATTACCTTATCAATTCCCTAAACCTCATTCAGAACCCTCTGAAATGTGCTTGAGTTATTGTTCCCTGTAAGTAATAGAGCACCCGAATGAAAAAGAACCTAAATATGTGAAATAAAGGCAAGAGCCACAATTATTTGCTGCATGTGAAAACAATAAATATATAAATTATTGTTTATAATCTAAATATATATATATATATANATATATATATATATATATATATATATATATATATATATATATATATATATTACTGTATTTTTTGCTTTCAAATATTGGAATAAAAAAAGTTTATACATAAGTAAAATTAATATAAGTACCCTTTAATCAATAGGACTGAATACTGACTGTGTACTCACTGAGACAAGGCTAAATGCAGAGAGTTGTAATGGAACTGAATGAGAATATATTATTTTTTAAAGCGGTTTCAAAAAGAATATTGTACAGTTATATCTAGCACTCCATGCGGTTGGCTCAGTGGCTAGAACTCTTGCCTTTATAGCACTAGGTCACAGGTTTCAATCCCGGGCCAGGATATCTGCAAGGAGTTTGTATGCTCTCCCCATGCTTGCATGGGTTTTCTCCCAGCACTCCGCTTTCCTCTCACATACCTATACCATGCAGTTAGGTTATTTGGTTTTCCTTAAAAATTGACCTTGGACTTTGTTAATGATATATGAATATGGTAGGGACAAAAGATTGTGAGCCCATTTAAGGGACAGTTAGTAAAATGACTATGGACTTTGTAACGCCCTGCGTAATATGTTTGCGCTATATGAATACTGGGTAATAACAATAATTAAATTGCCAGCTTTGCAAAATGAACATTAGAGCTATTTATTTTATTTATAAAACACAACAACTCAAACCTAACTAAAGCCCTGTTGAAAAATGTAACCTAAACAGATTAAACATGTAAGAACTAAACACTGTGTTTGTATCAGGTTTCCATTAATATGTGTTGTTGTACAGCCATCTACTTTACCAGAAAGTCAACGGCTTGGGCATCTAATGTGTCACAAGCAAATACAGCACTTGCATTCATAGTTATGCATTAAGTCAGGGCAGTGGCAGCATAACAAAGGCAGCAGTAAAAAATAAAAGAAAAAAACCTGAAGCGCACAAATAGCTTTGTGGCTGTACATGTTGCTCCACAATTATTTGTGTCATATTATGTGAAAAACATGCTTGCCGTTCCTTTTGCACAAAGGTCCAGATGTCTGTAGGCTGTAAAAGCCTACTGTAAACAAGCATAATGGGTCAATAAGCATGATATGCGCTATCGAAAACATTGTTTAAGCAACTTTGGTTGCTAGCAAACCATATCAATGTTTATTCAATCTGCACTGTCTCACAAGATATATTAGTAATATTTTTCAGTCCTAGAACATGTTTAATGATGTTTTTCTCCTCTGAATGTTCTCTTGTATTTCATTAGCTAGCTCAAAAAAACTAAATGTCACCTCTTTGTTCCCTTGGCAGTGATAAAAAAAATTCAATGTGAACCTATATACATGCAGAGTTCGAGGGACTTAAATACATTTTCTGGCCTTATTTGTTTTTATTATAATACATTTTATTGTATTTAGAAAAAAGGTAGTACATAGTTCTTAATAGTTTACACAAATGGTACCTTACACTGTTAAAGAATTTAGAAGGGCTAAGAGATTATAGTGAGTACAAAGCATGTCTATCTAGACAGAAAAAATATGTTCTATTACAGAAAGGTAAATTCAATGTAAAGGTATGTTTGCATCCTGGAACAGCTCCAGCCTTCATTGATCCAAGAGATGTCATCAGAGCCGAAAATTTGCATAGCTGAACTGTATTGTGAAGTACTTTTAGACCAGAATCTGAATGACCAAGGAAAAAAAAAGGAAAAAAGGCAGAAAAAGGAAAATGGTATGGAAATAAAGAGAAGAGGGGCTGAATAGAATGTCCACTGTATACCACTGGGAGAGGAGTTTAATCCATTTCTTCTGTGTAGATCTCTCTCTTTCCCTCTTTTTAAACATAGAGGTATCATCTTGTTGTATATATTCTTATCATTCTGTATTAGGGGCTTACAATCTATGTTATAGATAGTTATATTTGGTTACTATATGCAGCCTTTAGTCTTTGTGCTTGAAAAATCATAAACATTCCGCAAGTAGAACTTTCAGACTGTTCCTTGTATTACTCAAGTTGTAATTTGGATTGAATTGGATCTGTTTTGCATCTGTTTTAAATGTCGACTTTGCCGGTTGACTCATGCTTGACTTAACAGACAACCTGCCTGTGGGCTTTGTTTCAACTCATTGTAATGTTTCCACATGTATTCTGCCTGTTAGTTGGTTGTATCATAGTGGGTTCCTTGACCTCCATGACACATGGATTCTACTTCCTGGTTAAAAGTAGCACCATAGCTCACTAGTGCATAAACAAAGAGACTTTTATGTAAAACTGAAGCTACAAGAGGAAAATAGGCTTTCCTCCCTATTTCAGGCATATGTTTATTAATACCAATGCAACTCCTATTTTAGTTTTATTTTGGTTAAATAAACAGGGATGGATGAGTAAAAATAAACCAGGGAATACAAAAGAATATTAAAAGAATGTACTAATCTCAAGCAACAACAAAACAATATCAAGAAAATAAACTAAACTACTACAAAAAAATCAAAATGTTCTTTGTGACTAGTAATTAGAGTAATAATAAAATAAAAGTGGTGCAATGTCATTAAAACATTATTAAGCCCACAGAGTAATTTTAGTGTTTAATGATAATAATCTTCAAGGTCAATATGTAAATAGCACCTGACTTTGTATCTCAGATAAGTAATTAGCCTGGTTTTACATAAATTAAATCCTTACTTTGCTGACAACAGCAACCAAGATATATTTCCACTGTCAGATCTTGATGTGGAAAAAAACTACACCGGCCTTTTCTTGTTCTCCAATCTAAAACTTAAGGTTTATGTGCTTGCCTGACCTAACGGTTATTATTTTGGATCTATATTTATGTTGGTGTATATTCAAAAATAAAATATGTTTATAAAATACATGTACATTTCTCAATGTTTTATCAATTTTAGGACCTTGCAAGTACTGAAAAACACTGTAAGAAATAAACTAATCTACCATTTCTCTTGTGAAATGGCAGCACATGGCTTTTTGTAGACTGAAATTGCAAGAAGGGGTGTTCTCCTCACTCAGTTATCTGTTGGTAAACTTCACTCAGATCTCTACAGAATAGAAAATAATTGTTCTATTGTACAAGAACTGGGAGAACTCCCTAAGATAACACAGGAGGTGTGCACGTGACAAAGAGCAGCTATTAATTTCTGACAAAACCAGTTTATTTATTTTTTTCTTCTTTTTTTATAGAAGATATTTAACAAAGTGCTCAATTACTTATATTTTAGACAGACCAAAATACAGCAAAGTGCAGACATGCATTCTGTATTTACATTCCATTCCAAAACGATTCCATTATGACCACAAAAGAAAATTTAAAGAAATATCCAAAGGAACTAGGAAGGAGGTGTTCATTGTCATTCTAAATAAATAAATAATTGCTTATTGTTTGGAAGGCATCAGGGAACAGTTTGTCATCAGATCACGGGTCTGCCAACAGGAAATCTGACCTATAAATTTCATGATTTGAAGATACTATTCTACTTACCTTAATAAACCCCTTTCAGTTACCCCCCACCAAAACCAGCACATCTATTTACTGAATCTTTTAGGCTATAAAGTTAATGTACAGAAATCCAAAGCCCTACTGCCAAATTAATGTTTCCAACAATTAATTTTTCCAAATGAAGAACAACCTAAGAGTTCTTAGGAATCAGCCTCACTTAAGACCATAAATATAGACCCCCTATTTATAATGACTTTTACAGAAACAGGAGCAGTATAGTATATTCTGGATTAATGCATATGCTAATATTGTCTATATTCTCCAAATGCATGCTTTGCTTTTCCTCTCTTCAAATATTAATGTATTTAGCAACATGCAAAAGTGTGTTTGGGTATAGTTCTGGGGGGCATTCCTGCATAATTAGGAACTGACCTCCCAGAAAATGTGTCTGCAAGCTGCTTGTTGCTTAAGGAATTAGGTAAAAAATAATGCTTGTGCATGGTAAATTTGGGTATTGAGTGGACTGCTTTTCTGATCATCTGAACTACACATGTGGATTGATGTGCAGGACTTGTTGGTGGGCAGGCTTGTACTGGAGACATCTCTTCAGCTTATTCCTGTCCTTCTCCCCTGGCCATGCAGTTTACATAACTTCACACATAGTTACAATTTATATTTCTTTTTTTAATAATTAAAATGATTGTGGCTTCTACAAAAAAACTAATACCAGGAGAAGCATTTGTGATTATGAACACTTCAATGGGATGGCTATTAAGTTTATTAGAATTATCTGCATGAATTCTAAAGTCAGGGAGTATTGCTTGAAGAAAACCTGCCAGTATAGTAGCGGTTGTATAAACAGCCTAACTGCTAAAAGAAGACCTACAGTTTCCGCTACCCCACTTCTGTCCTGCAAGAATTCCCATATTTTCGGGTGTGTGGTCCCATCATTCATGGTTTCTTTCGCTGGCTAGTACGTCCATACAGGACAAACTGGCTGACAGTGAACCCCATTGGACCTTGAAATTCTAGCACAGGCCAGTATATAAAGTCTTTTTTAGCAGATATCTTCTTTATACAACTACCACTGTGCTGGCAGGTTTTCTTAAAAGTGCATCTAAAGACACTGTTTTTGTGTAAAGTAGAGAAGGGTTTTGACTCTTGTCACATATTTTCTGCTTGTGCTCCTATTGGCAAGCTTTTCTATCTGAAGGAGGACTAGAGAGGAGATCTTCCAATGGGGACACCTGTTCTAATAATTTCCCCTTACTTTCTGTTGTATCTTCTTTAGCCTTGGAGAACTTTAATAAATCAGGCCCAGAGAATGAAGGTAATTTCCCGAGTGGAGACAGAGAAAGCTAAAACTATCTGGGATTTTGTCTATTGCCTACTTTATACAACAATTTAGATTTTTATATCAAAACACTTACCATGATAAGCTGACTGCTCATTAATATAAAACAAGGTATTAGTATTTGTAATATATTATTACTTATTTTACCCTCATACAGCCTATGACTTTCAGCTGCTATTTAAATAAAAGATGCACATTCATGTATAAAGTATGACACTCTGTACTGACCTGTATATTATACAATGTCTGCTAACTCATTGTACCCTATTCATATAGGCCTCTATTATATAATTTCATTCTTTTGCATGCATGCTTCAAAAAAGTTTTCTCTGTCAGACAGCAAAGTTTAATGACAAACTGAACACTAAAAAACAAAGGCGTTTGCTGGCTATAATATAGCTTGTGTTAATCTACATTTCAGAACTCAGTAAAATACATACAGTCTTACAAACCTGTGTCTTACCTGGTATTGTTGCCCAGTACAAAGAATGAGATGGTCATAAGGCACTTTTCTGTCATTGGAAACAATCACAAACTTGGCAGCTCTGTCTATGCCAGTCATTTTACCAACCACAACATTAACCCAGGATCGAAGTGACATCAGTGCGTAATCTTTATCATTATAACAGTGGCTGGGAAGAGAGAAAAGCCGTAAATGACATTTTAGCAGCTGACAGCAGGCATTAATTAGACATCTGCTGATATGGTGGAGGGCCTCTAGTGGTTTAAGCCTGTTGTCTTCACTGAGAATTCCAAAAACCTATAGCATGGGATTGTTGATAATTTTTCTCTGTGTGAAATAACTGACAGCCATGAAATTAAACAGTCAATACCTGAATAAGGACACATGCAGAATGTGTTCTTATTTTTACTGATTTCTAATTGCTTTCATTGACACAGAAGATTTTTTTAGTTGTAGTTTTACCACTGATCATTATCTTTAAAAGACGACAATTTAAATATTTGCACAAAGTTTGTTTTACAAAAAGAAAACTCTTTGGTGTCATCCTAATAATTATTTTTAGGGCTAGTGAAAACAGGTTTCTGAGATCAATGAAGATCAAGTAGCTGAAAACAATCTTTCATGACAGTTTCCAGCAATAGAAAGTGACAGATGAACAAATGTGTGCATATATCTATGGAGAGGGGAGGGGGAAGAATGAGTGAGTGGCACCCCGATGCTCTTCTCCCTTGATTTGCACAGTGGTCGTTCCACATGGATCTGTGTTGATGGAATAATTAACAGCATTGGGCGGCATGATCATTAGTATCGAGAATCGTCTAATGTGTGTACATAGCATTCCTTTTTGTGCTGTACAACTTAATCTTGATAAGAAATGCACATTTACTAAACTAACCCTTCGCCTCATTTAAAGCACCCCAGCCTGGTGTTTGCTTATATTCTCCTGCTGCAAGTATCCTCCCTAACGACTTTTATGGCCTGTTTCCCAAGCAGGTAGACATAGCAGACAAGCCCTGTAACAGGGCTGTACTGTGCAGGCAAGAGAAAAATGTATACAAACACAAGACCATGGCAGTTCAGATCTTGGTAAAGTAACAACACGCTGGAGCAATGGGGTGGGTTAGTTTAGGTCAGTGTAGAAAGGGAAATCTTAGTAGTCCCTGCTGGTAAGCTTCTATTTGTCCTGTTAAATACTGTCACTAAAAGAGAGGGAAAACTCAAAATTTAGGTGATGTCATGAAAGCAACAGATATGGGAGAATCTTCCAATGAGTACGAATGTACTAGTATCAACTGTTTATTATATGAATTCCCCTTACTTAAGGGAGATTTCCTCTTAATTACTGTTGTATACCCAAAATGTGAACTGAAACAAAATCTCCCTAGCAGGACACAGACAAGAAAAACATAACCTGACAGGGGTTCTAGCTCTTCTTTTCTCTATCTATAACTAAAAGGTTGTGGCATCCTAAGGAGCTGAAATCCTTAACAAAGAAGCTGCATTACTGAATAAGCAAATGCATTTGTTTGAATAGGTCCTTAAGGTGTATTAAATTTTACATTGTTACCTGTGCCTACAGTAAGTACCACCCATATGAAATTTAACACCTACCTGCTGGATAAGAATGATGTTTCCATAGTGGGGAGGTGGTTCCCAGGAAGACCATGGGTTGAAATGAGTGTGATATTGTTGAAATTGAGATGTGGGCTAAAAAACAAAAACAAAAAACAAAAGATGAAATTAACATTTTTTCACAGCTAATTATATTTACTAACAATATTTAATATTTATATACTACTGTATGTTATTTTTTTCATTATGGTTAAAAAAAAGACACTAAAATGTTCTCTAAAAATCAAGGAACTGCTGGTTCCTTACACAGTTCAGATACAAATATAAGCTTATTAACATGCTAACAAACATGCTAACAAAAGCACAAAAATGTGCTTCAAAGTGAGATAAACATGACAGTGAAGAGTAAATTAATAAAAATTAAATATACACATAAAACATACATAAAAAGATTACAGTTCACATCTACTAGCAGTCTTTTAATGTTTATTCATTTACATTAAAGTATTACACTGTCAGGGAATATTTGATTTAGCATGTTTACTTCTGTAATTTTTTATTATTATTTCTGTTTAGTTTACTTAATCATTAGTATATTTAGCTTCTGCTTTTTTTACCATATATATTAGTATATGGATTCTTTTTATTTCATTTGTACATCTTTCTTTTATCATCATTATTATTTGGAAAGGGGAGTAAGAGTTAGAATATTAGAATAGTATGTGGTTTAGGAAACAAATTTTGATTATATTTTTTTATATTAGCTTGTAATGAAGACAGTACATGGTTATTGTTTTTTTTTTGCTACAGAAATTGGAACACACAACCAATTTTTATACTGCCTGTTATTTGTGCTTGTTATTTTTTAATTTTGTAAAACCCAATAAAAACTAGAATTTGGAACAACAAATGTATATAACAAAATACAATAAGAATACTATTTTAAAACAGTCACTATGACAGTCATCTCATATGCTCTAGTGGAGACTCTTCTAAGTCTGTATGTTTTTACTGGAATTTATTCTACATCACAGAATCCTTGTTCATTGTCAGATTTACTGCTTTATAAATAGACCCCAAGAAAATCTCTTGGAAGCATGGGGACAGTTGTCAGTTACCAGTGATTTATTTTCACTTATCTTTTGTTTTGTTTTTAGTTTGCAGATGTTCAGCTGCACAAAGAACCCTTGGGACTAGGGCTAGGTACACATGTGCAATAATTATTGTTTGAAAGCAAACGATCAAGGATTATTCACGATTATTTTGAAGGATTATATTGTGCACAATTCTGTACATGCTGTAACGATACGATCATTCAAATATAATCCACCAATAATGTACACACTAGATACGATCATTTGAACGAACGTTTGTGAACGATCGTTCGAACGATGCAGTGACATGTACAGGAGAAAGTGTATCACAGGACAATACACGATCGCTGAACGACCACACACACAATAGATTACGAACGATCGTCGCCCAATCAGATCTGCCGGGACAGTCATTCGTTTCCAGCGAGATTCCTTGTTCGTCAGCGCCGTTGACCAGTCATTGTGCACTTTTTTTGTTAACATTTATTAAACGATCTGTCATGGATTGTTCGTTTCCAACGACAATTATTGCACGTGTGTACGCAGCCTAGGGGGCCTATTTATACTAGACATGGGTCAGATATGTGATGGTACTCCAATAAGGATAAGAACATGACTCACCTTATGGAAAATGGCTCACTTTATAGAACATGGCTCACATTTTCAAGAACATGGGTCACTTTATGTCAATTGACACACTGTGAATAAAGTGTTTTACCTTGCTAGATGCATCATGAGGAAATCAAAAAATTTGTCTGGAACAGGGGCCCATTGGTGACTGTCTGACACAGGTTACAACTTCCTTGATTCCTTGTCCTGTATTTTAAATGTGTCAATATGCTCATGTAGTACAGTGCATTGTGGAAAAGTACTGTATACTGTATCTTGGGTGACCTGAACCATAGGAGTTCAGCCTAAAGATTTAATTTTCAGTGTATTTAGCATTTATTTTCTTTGTCTGCAAAAGGCTCCACTGGCTAGTGATTTTATTGTCCAGCTTTAGAAAATAAAAAAAACATCTTCCTAATTGAGTGCAATGTAAATCAGTATATATAATGCAGAAAACATCAAAGCCTGGATTAACCAATTAAATTAATTAGCTAACAGTTGATATTCATATTAAGGAAAGGAGTCAAGCACATCTAATTGCTTCTGTAGTTATAACTGCTCTCATATTTCTTATTTACGTGTTGCTTTTAGAGAAAGGGTTCAAGGCAGGAGCACAATGCCACTAAAACATTTAGCGAGTGCACCTGCATTTTAGCAGCGGTGGCTAATTCCAGCAGGGATTTTATCTTGCTGCGGATACAAAAAAGACAGAAAGCTGCTCAAAAGACTCTTCTACCGCAGGAAGGTATTAGAGTATCCAGGGAAATAAGTGAAAACGTTATTGAATTTCATTGCTTGGTGCTACTGAAGGGGATGTACATGGTATGAGAGCTAAATGCCAGTGTCCTTGAAATACAAAAGGTCACAGACATGGAGCTCTTTTGAATCAAATGAAACAGAACATACCATTTCCAGGATGGATTGTCATATGAAGGTTTCTCATTGTTAGGTATGTTATGTCTTTCAAAAGTATGTTACATTAACTTATAGTACATCCTAATACAGTGAACAATGTGTAACCAAAGACATTTTTTATTATCTTTTTCTTTTTTATCTAACACAGCTTGTAAGTATATATCCTCATAGTTCACTGTTCTGAAGGAGTTTTAAATCTAGTGTCTTTAGCATACTCCAACAATTGGGCTCAATAGGATGTCATAGGACCTTCCTGTATGTTTTGGGTTTCGGTCTAAAACTGGATCAACCAGTTAAAATCATGCAAACACTATGGGCTTTTTTTTTAAAGACTAAGGAAAGACTATCATGAACCAGGGTGATCCAACAAACCTGGAATAAATTGAAAACATATGCCAACTAATAGCAAATGATTTTAGGATAACATAGGTTCACCCAAAAAAGTCTATCTAATAAATCAGGCCAGAAACTACTAGGCTGTCTACTTACTAACCATGTATTCACCAAAATGTCACTAGCACAAATCCTCTCTTACTAATCTGAAATAAGATCCTATTATGTAACACATTTATTTGAGTTTAATAAGTAAAGCACTGCCAAAAGACAAGATAATAATAAAAGTGAAGTATCCTGTAGCAACCAGATCAGATTAGTGTTAAACTGGCCTTACAGTTTAGATCAACTTTTCTCAACCAGGATTTCATGAAATCTTAGGGTTTTGCTAGAGGATTCTTTTGCAGTAAGCAAGTTTCAGCAATGTCACTTGGCAGAGGTAGCAGTATGGAATAATTTTGTTACCAGTGTAAGGTGGCTCTTTATGGACCACCAAGGTACACAGAATTTTTCTTATTTCCTACTAATGTAACAGATAATTAATTACACTAATCACCAGTGTGAGGTGGTTTTCCTTTCATGGACCACCAATCAGTGTAGGAAGGCTCTTCTCCTTTGGATCACCAGTGTATGTCAGCACTACATTGACTAATGTAAGAGTGTACCGCTACCCTGACTACCAAGTTAAGGAATTCTTTCTTCCATGAACACAAATGAAAGCACATCTTACAATGACCACAAATATAAGTGGGTCCTTCATCTTTGACTCATTAATGTAAAGCAGACCTAAACTAAAAACACAAAAAGTTACCAGGAGGTAGAGCAAACTGACAAAATACAATGGGCCTGATTTTTTTGAAACTCTCTAAGGCTTGAGAGGATACACTTTCATCAGTGAATCTGGGTGACCCAGCAAACCTGGAATGGATTTCTTCAAAGTAATTTGCTATTTGCTTTGTAACATGGGGGAACCCCTTTGAACCCCTTCAGGTAATCCTCACTATAATTACTATATCCACAGCTTATAGTACATTAGCGTGGTGGTCAATAGGAAGAATGCCTCTTACATTGCTGGCCAGTGGGAAGATTGCCACCCCTACAGATGGCCAAAATGATCTTTGGTATCAGTTAAAGCGATCTGAGTCACAAATTGCCCATTACTCAAGCAACCTCTGGTGGATGGTGAATGGATTTCTTTGAAGTCATTTGATATTTGCTAGCGAATGTTTTGAATCCTGGACCAGATTCATTTCAGGTTTGCTGGATCACCCAGCTTATCCTCACTAGGCTTGGAGAGCTTTAAGAAATCAGGCCCAGTGTTTCGTATGCACAGGAGTTACATCATCAGCGGCCATCCAATAGAAGATGGAGAGTTGGCAGTGAAGATAGTGTGGTGATCACTGCAGGGCGGTGCACACAGGTAAGTCTGTGTCATAATCCACTGTGCATACTTGTTGATTATGGCAAAAGCTCACCACTCACCAAAGATTATATTTACTCTTTAATGGAGCATTATATTGGCCACCAATGTAAACAAACCTTTTCCACTAACAATGAAAAGCATCATTTAACTGCAGGCTACCAGTGTGAACGACACAACAATTTTCACAATCTACATTTTTTTCTAGTTAAAATTATGTTAATTTTAGAAGTAATTCTAAATATTTTTTCTAAAAAAAGTGCTGCACAGAGCAAAGGAATATTAAGAAATATGTGGCAAAAATGCAAAGTATACAAAATTCTTTTTTATTTTTATATCTACAACTAACAGATTTTGCTAATGTTCTTTGAGCTGGACATATAATTATTATTAGCAGGGGTTCCCTGAGACCTGAAAATTATTTCTGTTGTTCCTCCATAGAAAAAAAGGTTGAGAAAAGCTGAAATAGATTGTATGTGAACAGTATGTAACAGCATGAATTATAACATTCATCTCTCTTTCCCTTTATAAACACATGTACATATTCATACTCCATATATGACCAATAGTTGACCTTTTCACATTTATCTTTTCATATCTTCCCACATCAACAATGGTAGCACAGAGGTTTCAAAGTTTGAAAATAAAGGGTCATTCATGAAAAAAATATGATTTGCAGGAACGATCACAGATCATATTTGGGCAGCACCATCACCTAGTAATCTTAACAAAAATTGAACAAAGTTTCATTATGAAAGTATGTTCATGTTTATGGCAATGTACAGGGGAGGTGAGGCAGACAGAACATTCAGCGTTGACATTCAGTGCTATTACTGTTCATTACAACCCAAGTAACTGAAAATTGGAAGTGTCAGACTATATTTTAAATTATTTATACATTTCCTGTCTTCAAACTGTCTTTCAGTTGATTTACCCTTTATGTAATTCTAAGGTTGGCAATATGCCTTAATCATTTCATCTTTCACACATGTGAACACTATAGACCAATGTGAATTTTATATTTCTACTATTGGTGAATACATTTAACAATAACCTTTTCATTACATAGGACAACAAATGAAATAAACACATTTTTTTTCAAATCATGCTTTTTTAATTGTATGCTAAAAAAATATAAAAAAAACTGAAACATTTAGAAACAATTTAAAATATAAATATCAGGAAAACAATAGTTAACTAAGAAAAGTTAAAATTACGGCTGATTTGGGTAACTAAAGTATAATATGGGCGGCACTGTGGCTCAGTGGTTAGAACTCTGGCCTTTGCAGTGCTAGATGCCAGGTTGGAATCTCAGCCAGGACACTATCTGCATGGAGTTTGAAGGTTCTCCCCGTGTTTGCGTGGGTTTCTTCCCACATTCCAAAACCATACAGGTAAATTAATTGGCTCCTGCCCAAAATTGACCTTACACTGTATTAATGACATATGACTATGAAAGGGACATTAGATTGTGAACCCCCCTTTGAGGGACCGCTAGTGACATGAACTTTGTAAAGCACTGCGTAATATGTCAGTGCTATATAAATACTGTGTAATAATATTAATAAGGTGTTAAACAGGAACAAAGTATATTTTAAACAAACGAAAAAACAACACTTTTTTTACTTTCATGTTGTTTTAGCCGACACCACTTTAGATACTTCACTACAGCTTAGCCCAAAACAGCCCAATCCTTACCCAAGAGTCGTATCAACTGTTGAATTAAATTGCAGGTTTGGGTTTGGACGATCTTTCCTTTTATATTATAATTCAATTATATGTAATAAATAGTTGCTTTCTAGAACTCAAACAACATAACATTGTCTGACAAAATCCAATTTTGCTACATGCTAAAATATAGAAATTTTTATTTCCAAACACAACATCCCAAAACAAGTAGCTGTCTCAGGTAAACAATACTTGTATTTTATGACTAGGATCTGTGTTGAACCTGTGTTCTAGTTATTGAAATTATTCATTAGTGGAAGCTGAGGAAGGACCAGTCCTCGCCTTTGCTGATTGTTTATTGCACAGCAACAACATTTTGTCTGTTTCACATAGTGAATGTCAATGAATTCCCCACCTGAACTTCTGCTGCATTTTCCAGCGCAATAAAACTGTTGCCATAAAGCAGACAAATACAGATGGAAATGTAATAGTAATTTATAGTAGAAATTAAATAGATGGAACTCAAGATTTGACCTTCTTATTGTTATTCGAATTTAATTAAAATCATATAACCACATCAATTATTCTGAATTACTTAATTATATATTGTTAGGAAAATATGCCGTGGTCACCCCATCCATCAAGGTTTGAATATTGAGGATTTGAAAAATCTTGTGCAATAATGAAAGTGTTTGTGCAAGAAAGAGGATTTTTTTTATCCTTAGTATTACTTAACACTGAACTATTATATATACTAGTAATCACATTTCTGGAGACATCAAAATCATCCAATAGTTATATATAATAACAAAAGCAGAAAGTGTGTCTGCAATTTATTTATTCAGAACTCTCATAAAGTCCAATAAGTGTTCTGTAATAAATGTTTCTATTGATAGCAAAATGTCCATAGAAATTAATTTTAATTATTACCAAATACATAAAACTTTATGTGCAAATGTATTATATTCAAAGTTTAAATTAAACCATGATTATTATATTAACAGTATTTGTTGAAATGATATTGAGTGCCATGACTTCACCATAATCATAAAAGGTTAATGATCATATGTTTGCACCAGAATTAAACCAATGTTTAATCCAAGTGTAATTAACAATTTAGTTAATGCAAGAGGCCCCAAAATATTTAAAAACAGATTTCAATTATTTTTTTTAATTATTAAAAGTTTTTTATTTTTTAAATATAAACATGACCAAATCAATATACAAAAAGGAGAACAAACACACAAATACATACAATATATTTCACACCCTTACAAATACACTCTTCCCACACAAATGCCTTCCTCCTTCTCATCCTCCCTCCTCAAAATAAGTACCTACAGCAAATATCAGTGATAGAACAAAAATTCCAACATTTAAGGGAAGAACACTGACTCTTCCAATATCCTTTTATATATAAGTAGCATAATTCATTACTAACAGAATTTACCTACAAGCTGAATAGAAGATCTAAAAGACGCAAATTTTTGCAGGACAGTATTACAAAATAAATCATTAAGTGTTATTTAAAATGGACCTGATGTAAGTACCTAAATTTGACTTGATATCACTCTTTTGAAATGCCCTATAGATCAGAACTCTTTAGACTATGAGAGTGAGGTGAAAAACAAAGAGTCAGTAAAGTGTTGGGTACAGATATACTGACAAGCAACAGGCTGCTATAAGGAAAGAGAAGAGTGCGTAGAGAGATTACTTCATCAGTTTGTTGTGAAGCAAATAGGTTGAGAATGGAAGTAGGGAAGTATACAAAGGTATAACACATGGTGTATTATAACATGTGTGTTACTTAGTTTTTTTAAGTAATTAAATGCATTACTACACAGGTAATGATGAAAGTGTATCCTCTCCAGCCTTGGAGAGCTTTAATAAATCAGGGCCAATGGGTGCAAATCATCAATAATGGGGATTTGTTGCTTAAAACGTAGGATTCTACCTAGCACTTTAATTGCTTTCTACTACTTTAAAAAACAGTTTCAATAATTCCAGGTAGCCTCAGAGCATGGCTTTAGAAACTTACAGTAAATGTCTAATGTTTTGAAGTATAAAAGGCAGTTGTGGGGACATCCTGACAATGACAATTCTGTCTGTTAGACTTGATAAATATGACCACATTACAGGATAATAAGTGGGTTTTTGGGGGCCAAACCAAGGTGATGATGTTAAAAAAAAAAAAAAAACATAATAGGCATAATAAATATATGTATTTTCTACAAGGAGCAGTAAAGATGTGTAGCTTGGTGTTCTAAATCAATGAGATAAGATTGAACTAATACAGTATTGTTATCTAGACCACCGTTATTATATCATCTATCCCCAGTAACAACCACACAGAATTCCTCCAATCAGTATTCACACATGACGTAGGCTCTTTTCACTTGTGTCAAAAATGCAAATAACTTTGGAGTGATGAGAGCTTAATGACAACTTAGAGCAAGTGCTCAACCATAATAATGTCATTTGTCCAGCTTTCCTGCTTAGGACAATACAATCAGGCTACAGGGAAATGCTTTATCAGCCTGCTGTGGAGGCCACAGATAGCACCATACAATAAAGACCCCCCAAACCATTTATTACCTCTTAGCTCTGTGATCAGCAAGTAAGCACTAACTACTGAATTAGTCAACTAATTAGTGACAGGCAGTGTTGGAAGGCTTTGGATGTCCTCAGATAAACGTAGAGATAAAATGCCTAATTAAACAGCTAGCATTGGACTGGTTATTGCCAGGGAGGACAGATGTACAGGATATTGTGTATTGTTCCAACAGATAACAGAAGTTATCACTGCACTGTCATTATACTGGCTCAGCCAGTGATAGATCTGCAGCCGGTGTTTAGGAGTTCTTTTACATTTTAAAATGCAAATCTCATTTTTTTTGCATATTATCACATAGTAAATCCTACAGATACCAAGTCCTGTATTCACCAGAAAAAATACATAAATCTTTACTCTATATGATTTTTGAAAAAACTACAAGCTTGGTTGGATATTAAAGCATATTATCCAAATAAAGAGATTCCATCCGGATAGAAATGTGGAAGTAATGTTAATAATAAAGATTCCGTTTAAGAACCCAAGTCTAAAGTTATTTTATTTTGAATAGTGTAAGGAAAGAATGTAAAATTTTTCTATGCCTTTATGTCTGGAGTCTAGAGCAATGATGGAAGACCTCCAATGCCTGGCGAATGCAATTCAACCAGAACAGAGAAAATTACTTTACCACATCAAAGTATTTTGTCAATTTTTTAGAGCTTTTTTATTGGAAGAATTATTACATGATTACATTAGCATGTGATTTGAAATTTAAAAATCTTATGTTCATTATGTTGCTTGAATTAGCCACTACATTACTGTTTCTGACTACTGTTGTCTTGCCCACTGTCTGTGTCAGAGTTTCCAAATGTGTTGGCTGTGCTACGTCATCTTGTTATGAGCTAATAATAATAACTTGGTTTGACCCTTTAATATTGAAGTTTTGTGATATGAATGTGATAAAAATTTACAAATGTTATTGTTGTCATTGAATCAGGAAGTTAAGGGAATCTTAAAATGAGAATGCCAGTATTTTGGAGATATTTTCTTACTTTTAAAGTTAAATCAACCCACATCAACACATGGAGTAACAAAAAACCTATTTACTTAAGTGGTTTACACTGTTTTAAAAAACATTTTCTGATGTGAAACTCAATAAACTCCTCAACACATTACTTAAATGTTCTTCAGGGTGAATGCAATGCATGAATCCATATAATAAAATAATTATCCACAATCCAACATTTTTTGGTGATCTCCAGTCTTTTCATGAATATAGCATGGATTATATAAGTGTAGATCTGTACCAACTATACATTTTCCTTCCACTCCCCCGAGGTGTGCTGTGCTTTGATTGCCAAGTGCTTCAAAAGATACAAAGCTTTTCTTTCCCTATACTTATATATTTCAAAGTGTCACTACAATTAAAGCTGCCAGGACATCAATAAATAGTATTGATTTTATCTCCATGTTATGTGTAGAACAACTAACCTTCTGCTAAAGCAACAGACCTAATAGACCTTAAGTTGTTAATTTGATAGGATGGACTGGATTTCAATTATGCACCACTGGGCAATGTTTCCTTAGAAGCCTACTATGACTGCAGATCTTTGGTGTTGTACAATTTATTTTGTTTTTCACACAATTTACATCCTAAATATTAAATAATCAATTTTGAATGGTTAAACACTACTTCATTCAAATTTTGTTTGAAGACTAGTAAAACAAAATATGTAAAAAAAAATGTCTGGTCTTACATGTAACCTTTTATTTATAAATTTGAGCCTGGGAGTATATTATTGGATGGTTGGACATCAGTTAGAAAAAAAACAGTGCTGGCCAATCATAAAAAAAGTTTAAATCTTTTGGCCTTATTATTGGTTGCCAGTGGCTTGCTTCACATGCCATAAATGATTACATTGTGATTGACAAATTCATTAATTTTCAACATGTAGAAACACAAAAACAAAAGGGGAAAACATTTTGTGGGTGCCCCTCTTTAGAGTTTCACCCTGCTTTTTGCTACATCAGTAAAGAGCAGTGTTTCTCAACCAGGGCTGGTATTAGTAGGTAACTTGAATGAGAGACATGGGATGAGACTGCAGCCCACTACCCCACAGTACTAGGTAAATTGAGCAAGCTTTCTGACTTGACTTGAGCTTGCCACTAAATAAATAATGCTTTACTTTCTCCTATGGGATGGTATGTTCCATTACTTTTATCCATAATTAATTCTGGTGTCATGAAAGACATTGTAAACAATCTCGGCTATAATTCCTTTCAGTAATAATAACGGATGGTGCTGTTTTGATTTTCCCTATTAACCACAAAGACCATAAAGTGCATTTAATAAGCAGGAGAACAATCTGCCAAGTGTAGTAATTCACAAAGAACCTATCTTTCATTACTGTAATTACTTTAGGTCATTTAAAGCAAACCTGACCTAGCCTAAAATCTTTCCAAGGTAAAAACAGCACTAAAGTAAAGGCACCGTGAGGTGCCCCCATGTACCTATGTTAGTCCTAAAATAGATTCCCTATATTCCTGTGGGTCCTTCTCAGATTCTAAGTCCAGGGTTTATACGGCATCTCAATGTCTGCACGAGAGAGGTGTAATCCCTTTCTTTCTCTCCTGGAACTAAACCTTGGTTTGGTATTCATTTGTTAGAAATTCAAATGGACAAAAAAGTTGAAATCTTCTGCAACAGAGTAACCACATGATTACATGAAAACCCCACACACTCCAAGAAAACCAGTTTGAAAAAACATACATGTAATGGTAAAAAAAATCCTTGTTTTTTTATATATTGTTTTTTTACATGAGTGTGCCAACAGGAAGTGCACAACAGATTTTTCAAGAAGGTCCAATATACACAATTCCTATCCTGGCTATTCTCGTGATTATGGCTTTGGTATAATAAAATAACATGGCAACATGTATAGTTGCCACAAAGACAATGAGCCTGAATTATTAAAGCTCTCCAAGACTGGAGAAAATACACTTTCATCTGTGAACCTGGGTGATCCCTAAATCTGCAATGGATTTCCTAAAATTCATCTGTTATTTGTTAGCAAATGTTTTCAATCCTGGACCAAATCTATACCAGGTTTACTGGATCACCCAGCTTCACTGATGAAAGTGTATGTTCTCCAGCTTTGGAGAGCTTTAATAAATCAGGCCAAACCAGGTCATGATACCCCTTTATTTTGAATAGGCTTTATTTAGGAAACAATGCTTGGCATGTATTTATCAAAAGGGTTCTACCCAGTAGATGACTTAAAAAAAGAAAGTGGCTGGTAAAATGGAGATATCTGCAGTGACATTGGGACAAAGGCAACAGGGATGTTGGAAATGCCTGGAAACATGTCTGATATATAATGTTATAATTCCTTTCTCAGTAGAAAGTAGAAGCTCTTGCATTACCTGATAGCTGAATGTCAGAGTTAGAGATTACCATTAATTGGGGAATTGTGAGAAGTTAAGGTCCTCAAAAATATGAAGCACATGGTTTTTGAAGACCTAGTGAATGTCACCTGCAGAAAGAATATAGCGTTCCAATGGTTTGGGTGCTATGCTTTAAGAAACATTTCTTCAGTCATGGAGATGAAGGGGTCAAAGTAGCTTCTTCTTTAAATCATATGGCTTTTCCATCCCTATTCTCTCATGCAATTTTACAGACAGGATTGTTCATGTGATCCATCAGTTCTAATACCCTAATGGCCATTGGGTGAGGGAAGAGACACCTCACAGAAAGTGTGATTTGCACTTATATTATTATTTCCATTTATACAGCATAATTCCGTGTTTCATAATTAATTTCCTTTCCAGCTTCTCAATGGCTAATCAGCTATTATTGGGTTTTTAGAGACACACCGAGACGCATTAAAAGCACAGTGACATGAGAAAGAGATGGATGTAAAAAGACAAAACAGTGATCAGATGAGGGATAGGAGAAAGCAATATTCAAATGTGGCTTTCACAGAGACAAGGTCTCATTTCAAAGATATCAGCACATTTGCAGTGCAAATAATCCTCTGCACATATGAATGATCAATCAGATTCCTTAATCCACCTAGAGCAATGTCACTTTATTTCATTTCTGTTCCTAGGCTCATGTAATTTTGCTTATCTCTATAGTATTTACATTACATTTCCCCATCTCTTTGAAACTTACTTCCAGTACCGGATGGATTAAGGAGATATTTTCAATCACGGATTACAAAGGATATTTACCCTTATCAAGAAGCAATTACATTACTTCAACCTGTATACAAAGGGAAGGATTAAATCCAACTGCTAAACTGAGGTGCAGACAAGATACAGTAGTCAGAGAAAATTTAGCCGCTGTTGAAAATATCACTCCAATTAACAGAGGTCATCTGTAAAATATGGAATATACAATGCCATATTTAAAGCTACAAAACTGGTATTCAAGAGAAAAAAATACAATGGCCTTTCACTTTCCATGCAATGGCTCATTTATAATGAGAGAGAGAAGATATTGCTGTATGTACAGTGTGGCTTGTCCCATGAATAAAGATGGGGCCATAGTGTGTAGTCAGAAAAGCCCCACAGAGGTCAGCTCCATTGAGTAACTGTGTGTTGGCTGGAGAAGAGCTGGTCATATGATTTTGACAGGTAATTGGGCAGCATGGTGGCTCAGAGGTTAGCACTCTGGTCTTTGTAGTGTTGGGTCCAGGTTCAAATAGCAGCCAGGACACTATCTGCATGGAATTTGCAGGATCTCTCCATGTTTGTGTGGGTTTCCTTCCACATTCAAAAAACATGCAGTTAGGTTAGATGGCTTCCCCCCAACATTGACCTCAGACTGCATTAATAACATATGACTATGTTGGGACATTAGATTGTGAGCCCTTTAGAGGGACAGCTAGTGACATGACCGGATAACTATACTGTATTAATGCGCTGCGTAATATGTTGGTGATATATAAATACTGTGTAATAATTATTAGGTTTTCCCCCGGTCTTTCTTTTTGTTTAAAATACCTCAAATTCATTTTTATTGAGCAAATCACATTTGTAAAGATTGTTGTGCTTTATAAATGTGAAGTGTGCCTTACCTATGCTTTTTTAAAAAAACCTCTAAGTCTTAAAGGAAACCTACTAAAAGAAATATGGGTGGGTCTAACCTTTTTCTACAAACACTAGTTGCCTGTCTGTTGTACTAATCTAATAACTTTACCACTTTGTAAGCCAAACGGGAAACAAGTGTACACCAAGTAAAGTTGGATCTGGCACTTTCCCAAAGGTATTAGTTGAAGGATGCAAGCCAGGTAAGCAACATTTTTGGAAGGAAAGGCAAGCAATTTCCTAATTTTAGCCTCTTGTAATCACTTGTAGAGAATACTAGGTAAGGGAGGGGGAGCACTACGGGTCATTCAGGTACCTTACATGCAAGTGTGCTAACAAGGAACATGCTGACAGGAGTAGGAAAGTAGAAAGTAGGAAAGAAGGAAAGAGTAGACTAAAGGTAAGTTACCAGTTCTGATGTCTGGCAGGGCTAAATCAGTTTTAGGACTTTTGATGCTTGTCTGGAGTTTAGATTTAAGAGCAGAAATTTTTCTACCAAACTATCTGTTGAACACATGTAACGATAAGGGAGATAAGGGAATACATTTGAGGTGGGAAGGTTAAGGTTTATGGTTCACTCATCAAAACTGGGCATCTTACATTGCAATATAAATAGGTCTATGGAAAACATGCATCACCCAGAAATGTGGATCTGGTCAGAATAGCTAGAAAGTGAGGGAGGTGTGCAAACATGTTAATAGTAAAAAAATCAATTAAAAGTAAGGTGCTTGTAAGCCTCTGTAAGCTTGTAAGCTTCTGGTAAAACCAGCACTGCAACTTTGCAGATTTTCAGTAAAATATAGGGTTTTCATTTCTCTGAAACGTCCAGAAAAAATTATGGTCTATCAGATAGTTAAATGCTTTAGAGTCAAGAAGGAAAATTGCTGTTTTTAAGGGTATATAAAACTCCATATTAGTCTTCTGTTATTCGATACATTGAGGTCTTTTTAAAAGCATTTTGTTATCTTTGTTTCATACCTGTTCATCTCTCCTTGCATGCCTACCACCTTTTTGCCACAGTAAATGAGGCGTACTGTGCAGCTTCCATACATACAACAAATACGGGATAACGCAAGTTACTCTCAGCATACAGGACAAGAGAAGTGATACCATGCCAAGTCCATACATACAGAATAGGAAGAGGATACTGAGAATTACACCCAGCATACAGGACAAAATGAGTGATACTATGCCGAGTCAATACATATAGAATAAGTAGAGATACTGAGAATTACACCCAGCATACAGGACAAGATGAGTGATACTATGCCAAGTCAATACATATAGAATAAGAATGGATACTGAGAATTACACCCAGTGTACAGGACAAGAGAAGTATTACTACCGGTATGCCCATTTATACAAAATGAGAAAAGGATATTGAGAATTACACCCAGCATACAGGACAAGAAAAGTGATACTATGCCGAGTCTATACTTACAAAATAAATAGTGATGCCAAAAATTACACCCAACAAATAGAACAAGGGAAGGTATACTATGCTGAGTCCACACATACAGAATAAGAGGAGGATACTGAGAATTACACCTAGCATACAGGACAAGAGAAGAGATACTATGCAGATTCCACACATACAGAATAAATAGAGAATACTGAGAATTACACCCAGCATACAGAACAAGAGAAGTGATACTATGCAGAGTCCATACATACAGAAAAATAAGAGGATACTAAGAATTACACCCAGCATACGGGACAAGATGAGTGATACTATGCATAGTCCATTATACAAAATAAGAAGAGATACTGAGATATATACCCAACATACAGGACAAGAGGAGTGATACTATGCTGAGTCCACACATAGAGAATAGGATAAGGATACTGAGAGTTAGAACCCAGCATACAGGACAAGATGCGTGATACTATGCCTAGTCCATATATACAGAATAAGAAGGGATACTGAGATATATACACAACATACACGACAAAAGAAGTGATACTATGTCCAGTCAATATATACAGAAAAAGAAGAGATACTGGGAATTACACCCAACATACAGGAAGGAGAAGTGATACTATGCAAATTCCATACATGCAGAATAGGAAGAGCTAATGAGGATTACACCCATTATACAGGACAAAAGAAGTGATACTATGCAGTGTTCATACATAAAGAATAAGAGGAGATATCCAAAATTACACCCAGCATACAGGAGAAGAGAAGTGATACTATGCCAAGTCTATATAAACAGAATAAGAAGGGATATATACCAAACATACAGGACAAGAGAAGTGATACTTTGCCGAGTCCATACATACAAAGTAGGAAATTATACTAATAAAAATAGAATTTTGCTCAAAAAATGACATTCCCCTTGCATTGGCTGCATGGGTCCTTTACTTTCACCGAGTTGTATCTATTGTGACACAAGGAATTATGTATTCAGTAAACATATACAATATATGTACACATAATTAAGCATTCATATGTAACTATAGTCCTAGAAGCAAGCAAACACCATCCATTTTCTTCTTTAGTATGGAATTTCTATTTTGTTAAACAAGCGCTTGCATTTTTGCATGCACTGCTTTAATTAAACAGTTATATTCCAAGGAATATTATAAAGCATAGCGGATCTACTTGTGTATCCATGGATACAAGCTTTTCACAATAATTACATAAAAAAAATTATAAGAAAATTACTTCCCTCTTTAAAGGATTAAAGGCTGTTAAACTGCTTCAATCACTGGATTTTTTGTGAAAGAACCCTTTGAAATGTACAGCAAAAGTGGCTCCAAAATTATACAAATTGCCAGTAAATGTTTTTATAGTGCTTTACTTAATTTATTAATTTTTTGGCATTTTAATGGCATACTTATGAATGAAAAACTGAGATTTTCTTTATAGTTGTATTACATTTTAAAGATATTTACAATCAAACAAGTTTTCAATAAGGATCCCCTCTGTGGGTTATTTGTATTTACGATGGCCTTACCTTAATGTATGTGCAGAAAAAAAACATTGTAACTCTTTCTGCAGATCCACATATTGCAAATATTTTTAAAAAACTCTTGTTTTAAATGTGCCTTAAAAATTTTAAATAACTACCCAATCTAACAAAAGTGTCTGAAAGCATGCAATGAGAAAATAATCTTCTAAGGAGAATTAGCTCTCCTTCTGTACATAATTATGCCAAGAAGGCAAATAAAGTCATAGAGTTCTGAAAACTCCATAAATCCCCCATATTTTTGTTGTGGCAAATGCACTTTACTTTAGCATTTCAAGTACATTTTAGGGTTAGTGTGTAGGAATGATGAAATGACAGTTTCACTTTAAGGGACCACTATTGTAATAAATATTGTATTGAGAGTATATGTAACCTATACACATTTTTTTCTTACTTCATAAAAAATCAGATTAGCAAAGTAGACTTCATTTGAGCCAATAGACTGAATCAGAAATGTTAAAACAGTCCTGTCACCTTTATATTATATATATTGGCCTGAATTAAGAAAGCATAATAGCATGACAGCATAAAAAATAATATGTATTATAGGTGTAAGGCTTTTATATGTTTGCAAAAAAATTACATTTCATTAGTATATTGGTTTAAGTAAAATTACATTTCCAGTTTTAGGTTTGCATAATCAGGCAGGTCATTATTACAGAAAGAGACAGGTGATGTCCCTTCTGCAATAATCTGTTTTACCTGCCTGATAGCTATGTGTTTCTGGTTTCAAAGCTAAGCTGCGCATGCACTACATCACATTTAGTTGCCAGGGAATTGTGGCAATCCTGGCCTTCTTTGTGTGTGCCAAGATGAATGAAAATCATTCATCCTGGCATGTCCAAATTAGATGGCTGAAGATAGTCTGAAGCTGAAAGATGGCGGCACCCTGCGTTGGAAACCAAATGTTCACAGATGTAATTCTGTTTTAAGGGCGTGATAAAAGAGACAGTTAAGTTGGGAATGGGCTCCCAGGGATAGGGTAGTAGCTTTGCCGCCCTATACCTTTGAATAGCATTGAAAAGAACTGCAAAAAGAACAAAAATGCCATCTCTTTTGCACTTTTGTCTATATTACCATCTATCATGCTTGGGAAGTTATGAGCAAGTGTACAGCTTCGAACAACTGCACAAACCTTTGGTTTTCTGAAGCAGCATAAAGGTTGTAAGTGGGCCCTTTTGGCATCCACTGGGCCATAGGCTTCTGCTTAGGACCTAATGCATATTCTGCCACTGGATAGAAGTCTTGATGAGTGCTGAAGAATAAATCACTGCAGAGGCAGCTTTGAAAGTACCTATACATACACGCATTGTTTTGAATGTAATTTGAGTATAACAGCCATGTACATGACTTCTGAAGCTGACAGATATTGTATCCTCCTGAATAATAAAAGGATAGGTTGGTAGATGCAACTACATTTTATTGACAGCTGTGTAACAAAAGTTTGGCCATCTGTCAGCATGATCATTAATGCCAGAGTGGATTAACCCACAGAACTCAATTAGAATTTATTGTAAAATTATACAGTAATGGTTGCTAAATGATTGCATTTGATATATAGTTAGTATCCAACTTACTAATAAAACTTTTTCCTTAAACATTATTAACCACTGAGAAAAGGAGAATTTTAATATAAAAGAATCTACATAATAACATCAAAATTATTAACAATAAAAATATAAAACAAACAAATTGGTTCACCAGTACTTGAACCATCTCCATTCCTGATTTGTTATGGAGATCTTTTAACAGTTGTCTATCATTATACATCATTCAGTCTATAGGACATTTTTTGGGAAGGACATGCGTCCATACTCTTTTTACAACTGTATCTATCAAGGTGTAAAGTAAAATGTAACCAAATATTCCAATTTTTTTTTTACCTCGTGTTCCTACCTGTTACAAAATTCCTGTACTAGTGTGGCAACACTCCCTCATCAACCTAAATGGATGAGCAGCGGTGGCTTCCTCTTCTACTCTCCATAACATAAGATAAAGTTGTTTTTTTGACAGCTACCTAGCAGACAGAAACACGCTACTGCACTACATAAATTAATTAACAAACTAGAAAGCTTTCCTTCTCTCCATAAAGATGAGTGGGAATAACCAAACCTAGCTTATTGTCCATATTTCCTGGATATTCAACTAGAAATAAAAAGTACTTGGAAAGCACATACACTGTTTTTTACACAACACTATCTAAAACAGGATCAAGTCATCATCGATTTATTGTCTCTAAACATTCCCGAGGAAGCTTATCGGTGAAACGCATCAGGAACGGAGACTGCAATACTATTTTTGATCACAAATTAAGAGGACAAAATCATTTTTTTTTATCATCATCCATATTGCAACTGGTATTGTTTTTAAGAATGTTAGTAGCTTATGTATGAGTTTTTTTGGATATAAACTCAACTTAAATGGCAAGCCTAAAAAAACCTCTCTGTAACAATTCCTGTAATTATAAATTGTTTTAACAACATACTGTACCTGTTACCAGCCAGCAGAGGTGGAGAGAACAAGAAGCTCACAGAATTTCTAGCAGGATTACCCAGTATTTTTGCATTTATCAAACAGATATAACAAAGTGCTTTCAATAGTATATTTACTAGATCAAAAGGAAGCAAAAATAGTATAGCACAAGTATATAATTAAGGTTTTGTTAAACCTAAACTAGCTAAAACTAAAATGGTATACGTAAAATCTTACCAGAAAACAAGACTTTCAAGAAAGGATATTCCAACATCAGAAGCTCCCACCACCACAATACGAGCATTAATTGCCATTTTTGGCTCAAAGGTGAGCTTTTGGTTAAAATGATATAAAGCATAACCTGGCTGTAAGGAGAAAAAAAAAACAAATTGAGATAAAGACTAGCAACCAAAAAAAGAAAACAAAATATACTGACAGTACAATAAAGGGCAAAACCAGCAATGCTTTTAGAAGACTTTCCAGAAAGAATATAACCATTATCTGATCTGTTTTACCAAGAAAAAATTATATAGCACAGCGATAATTATCAAATCTAAAAGCTCAACCCTAAAAGAAGCATTGGACTTTATAGTGCACCATTGTCCAAATCAGTCCACATTCGGGTATGTGCAAAAATAGGGCAAATCTGTGCAAATTGCAATGTGCTGAAACTAATAGAATTAAAAAGTCTGAAAAAATTCAATCTAAAGCCAAAAATCTATTAAATGGTAGAAAATAGTTAGAACTTCTGACATAGTTTTAAAGTTGTCTGTGTCTCTACTGGAAAGATTCATCCTCCTAATTTGTCTGGGGGACCACTGTAATAAGGAACAAAGTTTTTTTATGTTATTTTGTCTTGCACACAATTGGATGATTGATATGAACACATTTTTGCTATATTCACAAATAAACATTCACTATGGAAAAATTACCTTTATTTTTCAAAGTAGAAATTCTCTACTTCTTTTTTAAACCACTATGAGTTATGTCTGATGATGTACAGCTATTAGGTGTATCTGTAATAAAAATTGATTTGACCATACTTATGAAAGTCTTTTTAAATGCTCTGGAGTCCCTGAATTTTGTCACACTGTAAAGCCCCCTTTCCCCCCTGCAGAGGAAATCCCTAGTTGGCAGTTCTCAAGCACATAGAAAACTGCACTGCAGATAACATATTTGCGCATGGTTGTGGCTTTGGTTGTAGCCGTGGTAAGATTTTTCCAAGAGCGATTATGCGGCTATAAGTGACTTGTCACTTCCTGGAACTGCAATGCATTCCACCAAAGCTGCAGGTTTGTGCGTAAAATTGTTCCCAACAACTTCCTTTTATTTGAATTGGAGTGGTTGGAACCGGGATTAAGTCTGAAGAAAGACATTATGGTTGACTGCGGGTCTAAATGAGTTGAAAAGGCAAGTTCTGACACTTCATCAGAATCAAAAACTTGACCACTAGAATATTACCATTAGAATATTATATTACAATTCGGTGAGATATAATACAAAAGTCAAAATATAAAAGCCAAATAAACAAATCAGGGAAAATATAAACTATAGAAATGTTGGTACCTACAGAAACAATTTTGTAACCAGTTTATAAAGGTCTCTAACATAATAATATTAATCCAATGCATACGAGGTTGTGGTATCTTGTGTACTTCACGTTAAAGCTATTTTGTATTTAAAATTGGATTCTCTAAATGGGTCTTTTTCTGTTCCTATTGATAATTGTCCTTGGTTTTGTTCAGATGAATTGTGACATCCAGTGGCCAGATAAGGTACCTTTACAGAATTTTTCATGAAAAGTAATCTTAAATGTCTTTGGACACAAGCAGAAATGCTGTTGATGTATTAAAAAGTTCTGGGTTATAGAGTGTTTACTTGTTGCTCATTGCAAGAATACATTCATACAGAAAAGAAATATTCAATATATTTTAGGAATGCTTTAGGCTGATGTCATCAGTTTATACACTAACAGTTATAAAATCATATCACCCATGTAATTATTTTTCCTATAGTTTTTCTATCCCCTTTTGTTCCAAAGTAAATGTTAACAACACAATTCCCTATTTCACAAAACAGATAGTGTTGGTAGCTACCATTAAGAGTCTTTAGTTCATATCTAATTCACAGCAAGAGTTATACATGTGAAAAAAACATTAGTTCATCTGTTACCTGTATTGATTAGGATTCTGTTCCTAGAAGTTATATTGGTGTGGCAAATCTGTTAGAGCAGAGGGCAAATTTCAAATGTAATCTGCTTAAAATAATACCAGCCTCTAAAAAAACAACATATTTTACCACTTGAGCACCTTCCATAGTATATAAATATGCAGGAGGTCTCAACCACCCAGTTCTGATCTTGCGTTTGGGTATTTTTCTACTAGATCCAAATAAAACAAGCTTACCAAAGGTTTAAATAAGTCTGTTCTTGTGTCTTAGGAAAACTGCTGTCTACACCAATCTGAGCCAGCCATGGGCTGAATGCAGAAAAAGCTAACCTCCCTTGATTCATAAAGAGAAAGGACCAACACGGAGAAATGAGTTGGAGTACAGTTCAGCATTTAAAGCTTCTAACACCTCTGTTACTACATGTTATAGCAACACATGTTAACATGGAATATTATATGTATTGTACTGCAGTGTCATTTTTAATGGTGCCCTAAAACTCACACATACAATATAGTGGCTGCTAAAACATCTGTGCTATACAGACCACAACAAAAACACCAAGGTGTTTTTACTGATATGTTCAGAATGAATATATTCTCAATTTTAGACGTTACAAACAAGTAATCAAGTACAGTGCATCACAATATTAAAGACTATAATTTATGTAACTGCTCCTGTATTAACAGGGGCTGACTTTTTGTTGCTGATACAATGGCTCTAAATCTAACAGCTGTCATGCATGGGAAAGCACCTTTCTCTAAGATAAGTACAGCCTGGCCCCAGGGGGCAGAAAATTAGGTAGATTGGTCCCATACCAACAACCTTTTCTTCTGACTGTCAGCACAAGTAACTACATATGTTTCCCTGAAGAGTAATCAGGCATAACATATGACGGGACAGTTTGAATTGTAATGTTTGTCTGTGTATTGCAGGCACCACATCTCTCACTTAAAGTGTAATGCTCTGTGTGCTCATAAATAATAAATGTTCTATGTAAGAAAGGCATGCTAGCCCTGAACTGCAGGAATTTAGTGAAATTGTAAACTGTGAAAATAATAAAATAAATACAATTTTACACTGTAAGTGACTAAAGATGTCTACAGATGTTGGGCAGTGGTCACCCAAGCAATTGATGATCAATCTGCCAAATAGCTGTTATTCCAGATAATCAGTGTATAATAGGGAAACTTGCATGTTTGTGCCTATAGAGAGCTGAGACAACACTGCAGGCACTAAAGTGTCACTGGGGAATGCAATAGCAAACAGCAAAGAAATTACATCCCAACCAGTCACTTCTCTCCCACAGACTTTACTGTCTGGAATCAGGGAAGGTAGAAATAGACATTCCCCAGTCTGAGTGTTACAGCTCTCTAATGTCTGTAAACACTTAAAGAACTATCTAGAGAGAAATTTAAGTAGTGACATTGCTGATCTCCTTCTATGTCACTTGGCTTGTTGTGTTCAATTTACATCCTTTTGGAGGAAAGTTCTTATTTATTTTCCTAGTACCTAGTAGTTTGGGATAGTGACTCAGAAAGCAAAGAAGCCAAAGCAGCAGCATGACAGCCAGAGAACTAAGGCTCTGTACACACGTAAGACTTTTGTAATTGGAAAGGATCTTTCACAATCCTTTTTTTAACGACAAAAGACTAAAAAATGCATGAACAAGCATTGTTCATAAGCGCCATCCTGCTCTATGGAGAGGGGAGGGGGAGAACGAGCAAGCCATACCTCACTGCACTCTCTCCCCTTCACTTTCATTACGATCATTCGAAATTCATGGACCTGCCAGGACGGATCCATGAACTACGTCGGACAACCACTGTACACAGATCAGATACTTATCTGATACTTTCCCTGAAGCGATCATCAAACGAAAATCATCTGACGTGTGTACGTAGCCTAACATTTTTATATTGACGGGTCAAAAGAAGCAGCTCATGATTGGTGAGACTATACATTGGGGGTCATTTATGTGTGTTGTTCACATAGCAAAGTGAATGATGCTCCGTTTTTCTTATCTCTTCTCAGTTAATAGATTGAAATAACGTGCAAATCTGTAATGGCTGGGCCTGGTCCTGCATTTTTCCTCCTTCTAAAACCTCTTTTTGGTCCTTTAAAGCAGTACTTAAACAAAAATATAAAAATATAAAAATCTGCAAGCAGTTACTCTATTGCAAAAGAGGCGGGTGCTGTCCCTATAGAACATACTTACCTGCCTGTTTGCTTTTTTTTTAAATAAACTCACCTGTTGTGGGCACCACCAACTTTACCTTCTGGGGTTGGGATTTTTAGCCATCTGTATTGGCGAGGGCGAAATGGTGTAACTCCTATTGGTGCGGAGGCCAAGGTTATGTGGGGATACGTAGCATTGTTCACTGTACTTCAGAAAAGATTGTGACTCTCTTTTTTGTCTCTTTTTATTGAGTTGCACTTTAATTTGACTGAGGCTTTAATTGACCAGTACAAAGGTTTGACTTTGGGATGGGGGGATCATGCTTGACTTTCACAAAAATGTCAATATTTACATTTAATTTTAGTTGCCAATGTCCTAGGATCTACAGTGTTTGGACTTTAAAATGATATATTATGTATTGTATACTACTATTGATATATTAATGGTTATAAGATGTGACAAAAGGGCTGCCTATTTTAGATGAAGAAATTATGTTTCTTCTGACAAAGCTATGTATGTGAAACACCTAAAGGAACATTTTTCATCAAGCTTTTATGATTGTACTATGTTGGTCATTGTTGTATATCCTTATGGAATGTCTTCTGTAGGTCACTAATAAAAGATTTTTTTTATCAGTTTTTACCAAAAAAGTCCCACAATGGTGTTTCTATATATAAATGTATTATTGCGCTTTAATAATGGTAACCATTTTTCCATTTTATCAGTTATATTTTGTTTTAATTGCTCTTGTTTGTAACAGGTTTTTTTCCTGAAATGACAATGAATTCTGGCATTTAAATTTTTTTCATGTGCATAATAGACTCAGTGAAACTATTATCTGTCATACATGTTTGCAGTGAACCAATCAAATTCTACTGTTGAGTGTGTTGGCCCCACATTTTGCTTTTGTCTAGGTAAATTAAAATGCACATTAGCTTTTTTTGATGGCATCCCTTGGATATGATATAGAATTCCTCTTAATGAGAGAATTATGCATTCTATGCATCCATAATTCAGGCCATACAAATAGCCGTATGTCAATCTGCTCATACCTCAAACAACGTTAATTATGCCAAGGGAAAGAATATCTCATGAACCAGTCTTAATAAGCATATTAACAACATTCTTTTATTAATGAAGAAGCATTTATCTCACAGAAGCCTAAACACAGTCCAAGGTCTAAAAGGTCTTTGCATATATTATCCACGCAGAGGCCTATTTTTTTTTTCCAAGTGAACAAGATAGGCACAAATTACCACGGTAACAGTTGAGTATTTTAACCTTTAACACTCACCCTGTTTAAGCAGATAAAAGGCTGCTATCACAGGCACATAGTTACAGTTTTTGTTTCACTATGCCTAGAAACCAGAATTCTGATAAGTACATTGATGAAGAATGTAAGCATTATACAACTCAAGCACACATTAAGCAGAAAACATATGGAGTAACACTTATCAATCATGATACTAAAGTATCTGCTGGTAATGCTTGACGGGTAATTAAACAAAAAGGTTGAAGTATTTATCAGCTGCTGTCGGCTTTTTTCCAAGCCATAAGCCCCCACACATTTTCAACTCATCAATAAAGCCTAACCAAATATTTCAGAGTACAAAATGTACATGCACATGCCTTTGAGGATGGATGTAAACATGCTTTAGGAGTTTGTATGATGTTGCTTCCTATGTTTTACAGAGTTCATAGTCTGTTACATCATGAATGATTTTACTGTCTGTAGTGTTACAGCAAGTACTGTATATTATTATTACCAATTAACATAGTGGATTTATTCAATAAAACTGCTTGTTTATTTCTTTCTGTGCAAACTTAGATGGGCAAATGTATTTGAAAATATATACGGGCGAAAGTACTGTGAAGTGCACTACATACAAATGAAGCCTCAACCCTGTTGCACATGACTGGCATTTACAGCATACTTGCCGATTAAGGCACACACTTACCTTTCTGTAGGCATCCTTCTGCAATAACAGGTGCAGGAACCTGTCACTGCTGCATTTCCCGAAGCTGACATTATTGTAATCAACTCCATGGTGCTTCACAGTCCATAGCTATCTCCTTTAGCCACCGAACAGACACTGATCATGCAACTCCTGTGTGTATGCAGAAGATACATTGTCCCTGGTGTCTCAATCAATAAATGGCGGTGCACCGTGCACATGCAGTGCAAGGAAAAAAACACCAGGAGCAAGGAAAATTTTTTTCTGGCAAAACAGACTTTGCATATCCCTTTTGCCAAAAACCCACCTCCTGGTGACTTTTTCTTTCAGGTCCACTTTCAGTAAGTTACCTAACTGTATATCATGTGATCAAGTTTCAGTTTTCAGCCATCAAGGATGCTGATCCCAATGTCTGAAAATAAAACAGCCATAAGAGGCAACATCTACAAAGTGTGTGACCATTAAGGTATTGGAGTCAGTATCTCAGAGTGAAAAGGAGGTCAGCAATGACAGCATCCATATTTCCTTTAGAAAAAGTTTATTTTAATGAAACATTGTCACCTTGCCTGATAGAAGAAAATGTCAAAGGGTCTCTCTAAAAAAAAAAGGTTTAAATCATAAAATATCTGTACTCTAATAAATGGTTACACATCTCATAGGCCTAAATTAATAAACATCTTCATTGCAGTGCGCAAAGCTCAGAACAAGGAGTAGAGGACTGCCAATTATTCCACCATATGATTAGTGTTTAACACACAACACTTCTGGCTTCTACCGTCTGTAGTTTGATGTTCTTTGCTTTCAGAGATGTTTAGTGCTCAACTGCTTATTTTGCAGTTACATTCTACACTCATTAAATCTCTTTGCTGTCTTTTGTTTCTGAAATGTGGCGCTTTCTTTTTTTCAGATAGCTATTTGTTAACCAGTCTTAGGATGCTGAAAAGACTGTCTTGTTCTTTACACACTATGATCATTCAGCCTCTCAGGCTACAAATGCCACGAACACCTGTGTACTGCTGACATCTTGCTTTCAAGGCTAGGTAGGTCATCTTCCTTTTAATTTTACTTTTAAGCTCCAATGTGACAAACATCAGGGACATTCCAGCTAACAATGCCATCTGCTGCCTGCCAGGATTGGGCAATAGTCAGGCTTGTAAATGAAATGTAATGGGGACAGCACAGGAAACCTGCTGACATTTACACCAAGGAAATTTACTGGCGCCCGTCACTTTATATGTAATGTGTTTGCACTGGAGACTTGTGTTGTAAATTCAGTGGTCTGAACGTGGAATCACGATAAACACTGCAGCTAAGTCAAGCATGCAGCTTGTTATTCAGTAACAGAAAGGTATCACCATGAAACAGGTAAAATAGCTGAAAACAGAGCCCTGGGCACACGCAATAACCCAACCTTTGTATGACTGCTAGAATAATTTCCTGATATTGTTCTTATAAATACAATGGAGAATTATTACTCTGCCCAACAGAACTAAGGCTGTGAGTGCTTAAGCTAATTAAGTTCTACTACATTGTACAACACTGTTGTGCTAACACGTTTACCCCACTGCCATGGGTACACACATTACTCAGTAAGGCAAGTAATGTAGTATTGGCATGTTGTATTGTTATTCACTCTGAATTTGCAGCACAGCAACACTGAGGTAGAGTATCAGATGCCAGTCTGGTATGTTGTATATAAATTAAAATGTAAAGAATTGGATGGACAAAATAAAAATCCTTTGGAAGTTAAAAGAGCTCTCTAATGTTTATGTAATCATTGTCTATAGCAGTGGTGCCCAACTTTTTTTTTTATCTACGGGCCGTTGTTGACTTTTCTAATTTTAAACTTTTCAAGTTTTAAATTGAAATGTTTCTAGTTATCGTAATGTACACACACCAAATAAAAGAAATGACAAATCAAGAATTTCTGCACTCACCATTTGATGCTCATTTTATTAATGAAAGATACAAAACTAAAGCTATCATACAATGCTGCACAGTCATATATTGCTTCCCGCTCATCATTCCTGTACCACAGAGCAGAATCTATACCATACAATGCGCAGTATCAGTTATAGGGGTCCACTAACCTTTTTTGTACCCCAATAACTCTGCAATGGATAGAAGAGAGAAAGAAATTTGATGTGACAGATAGCCAAGGGGGACATATTCTTACAACTACATCTTCAGGTCCCTACATCCCCCCGTTCCTGAGAAATTAGGGTTTACTGAAGGTGTGTGGGCAGCTAAGTGTGACCAGGTAGCACGGTATTACAGGTATTGTTTTGTTTATCTTGTGATGGAGCCATAGTGATTTACCGTAAAAGGGAGTTAGCCACAAGAGTCCTGCACTTGCAGAGAAATTGGGGTTCATTGAAAGTAAGGGGATAGCTACGTGTCACAGGATAGCATGATATGATGGGTATAGTATTTTAATAGGCATAAGGGGAGGGGGACAAATAGGATTGCCTACTGGCTCCCACATTTCCAGTTGCCAATATCCCTCTGTTCCAGAGAAATTAGGATTCACATTCACATTGTGTAAGTGGCCAGCTATGTGTAACAGGCACCTCACCAGCCACTTAGTCTCTCACACAGATTTGACTCCAGGCAGCAGTGAGCAGTACTAGGCAATTTTTCATTTTCAATGAGAGCTGAATGGACATAGACACAGCTCCCATGCTGCTGGTATTATCTCACAGTACAAGGTCGGCGGGGAGCTCACAGTGAACATGCTCAGAAAGCTCCCTCTCCTGATAGCACAATCTCATAGAGAAACATAGGAGATGCATGCGCCCCATCCACTGGAAGACAACAAGCAGAGAGAGAAGAGAGGGGCTGGATCTGGCAGCTTAGTGGGCCGTAGCTTGGTCTACAGCCATTTGTTAAGAATGCAGCTTGAAATCAGTTTATTTACTCAGATAGGTTTATTGTTTCATGGGACCCCTCCATAATATTGTGGCTTGAAGTCTTGCTGCTCCTTTATTTTTGGCTACAAGTTGGGCTGTGGTGTGGCTACCACTTCCTCACACCCCTGAACCACTTCCTTGGGTAAGATGCAACATTTGCCTGCACCGCAGCAGCCTAAAGTTAATGAATGACAATAAGCGGTTTATTATGTCTGCTGTGAAATTTGAAAATGCTGGTTGTTTAGGAACCAGAGCAGCAGTGCAGGTGGCAGAGTGGCTGCCAAGGTGCCAGCCGCCGAAGCTGCACAGGAGCCGCTGTTCTGATAAAAGTGTGAATTTAGTCCTAGTCTGACAATCCTAAATTTAACTGCCAGTGATTTATTTATCATCTTTTTAAATAAAATCCTCTTGAAAAAACTATTTTTTATATGTATTAATGTATAAAATGTTGTCAACATTATTCTGCAAAATTTTGGTAAATAAATGGATAATATCTAGGATAAAAAGTTAAAATCCAAAAGAGCCAGTGGCTTTTTTTCAGAAACAGATTTTTATCAATAACATTATAAACAAAATGTCACCTACAAATGTCAAGCATTTGAACAGTAAGTAGGCCATGAACAAGGAACTATTACATTTCGAAAGGTCTTTATTAAAATCCATCTCTTTTGTCCTTTCCTTACTTGTCCCACATAGAGAAGTGGGAGCTGTTTGTTGAGTATGAGCAATAATTCATTTGGAATTGACTACAACTGTGGGGGCTAAAATAGCATAAAACAACTTTAAGTTTTTTTTCTTCCCACAATTGCAACATAACAATGATGTACATCTTTCCAATTATCATTTTATTTAGAGCGGATTTTCAACCAAAACTTGTTTATTTTAGTCTTGGATATAATAGGTAACAAATAGCCTACATACACCAAGTGTTTATTGCTTTATTTTTTTCCAATAGGAGAAATGTTCCTTATTTTCTGTCCTGTTATCATTGAAATAGAAACTAAATCAGAATTATTCCAAAAGGACTACAACTAACAATAAAGCATTGAAACTGTTTTTACTAAGTAAGAATGGTTGGAAATTCAACATAGTTTTTACTTCTGTTTTTATCACTGATGCAGAAAATTTTCCTATTCAATGCCTTGGTAACAGTGGTCCCCAAACATGAAGTGAAAGTTAAATATTTCTAAAGGGGAACTAAACACCAATAAAACTTTTGGATCCAAAACTAAAAAACATGGCTGCAGTTACAATTTAAAGTTGCATGTATTTCCAGTTTTTATTTGTGACTGCAGGGCTGCCATTATGGGGGTACAAGGGGTACTTCTGTACTGGCCCTGATCAAAAGAACTTGACTTTTGCAATGTTGAAACTTTTAGACATGGGAGAGGGGGGCCCAGAAAATCCTGAAGAGGACCCCGAGTGACTGTGCATGAAAAATTACACTATTACAACCCCCCCTTTTAAATTAGTCTCCAAATCAGTAATCATCATCCCATTGATCCCGCATTCTTCAATCTTGGACTCCTTCTACCTAGCGTCATACAATCTGCTTTAAAACAGCTTTAAAAAGCTATGGGCTCTATTTTTAAAACAGGGGACCTGACATTCCCTCAAACATTCCCTGGTGGGAATCTTCCAGGCCCATGTGTTTCAATGGCAGTATTTAATTCCTACGAGGGAATGTTTGAGGGAATGTCAGATGACATAGATATACATTTTTTTACATAAAGAATAGAAAGGAGTGGTCCACCTAACCTGGAGTTAGTCATTAATTTAAAGACTGTATGCACCTAAAACTAAATGACAATGTTGAATGTAGAACATCTTGCACAGTTCTCTAGTAATAAAACTAGATTTTCCCTGGAACACCAAGCTCCACCCTGTACTGTGGCAGTTATCAACATCTATAGGCTGAACAAGGCTGTCACAACTTTCTGGATTCCTCTTAATTTTGTTGTCATTCCCATTCCATAAGAAGAGTGGGACAATAGATAAATAAATCAGCTGTTGTGGGAAGATAGTATGGTTGGCTGGAATAGTTCACTGGAACTTCTTATTGAACAACAGTTGGAGAGGCACTGGTGGCTACTGCCATAGCCAAATTAACATCCAACTATGTCAGAGTAGCATATTCCAGGCAAGATGCATTTGAAAGTCTACAAAATAGTTAAGCCATAAACACCCATCAGAAAGTTGGAAACAGCTTTAGAGCCTTTACATATTTTTATGAATTATAATCCACACCAGCAACAACATTCCGGCATTCAAAGGGTTAACATTCCTAATGACATACGCCTGTGCAACTCTGATGGCAACGAAAGACAAAACCCATACAAATATCCTTGTGCCTATCTCTGAAGCGAGGGGATTATGAACTCTCTTGTCTAATGACATTGACAAGCCACTTGACCTGATGTTTCCACGTTCATTATTTCACAAGAAGTCTTGATGTAACTGCTATGTGACTGGTTTGGGACTTAGTGTAAAAAATGAGAACATTTAAGAGCTAGCTAGCTTCAAAATGTTTTTGCCTCTTTCTCTGGAAATGTCATGGTCAGTGACCATAAAAAAAATGCAGATTTTTTTCCCTAAATTGTCTAAATTTAAGTAGTGTTTGGTATTTGTCATTTTTTTCTCTTTATATAATATAACACTTTTCCACATAAACACATCATGAGTTAGTGAATCCTTCCCCATGAGTCAATGCCAAAAATCGTCCTTCCTCCTACTTAGCCCAACACTAAAAAAGCACTTACATTTAGTATGTGTCAATGTTTAATGCCACCATTTAAGAAGGAACTCCAGCCAATTCCTGATGGAACTGTGTAAATCTAGAATAGACTAAATAGAGTAATATAATGAGAACCTCCATAAATTTAGTCCTGATTAGCAAGAATTCACCTATTTGTTCTAGTTGCCATGGTTAGTGAAACAGAAATTAAGGGTCAATCTAATTTTTATAGATGCCACGACTGCAATGGTGACAGCTGCATCTCTTTATGCAAGCTTTTTTCATATTCTTTATAAAATATTTTCCCATATTTTCATCGAAAAAAAAACCTCATGAACCATTACTACTGGGCCAACAGCATCAACTATTTTTGTCATATGTAGTGTTCAAGTAAGAACATATATGTACAAGAATATTCTATTATTGAAATTTTTACATTTTGCAAAGGTGTGATTTTCCCTTACTGTAGAGAGATTCATCCACATTTCCCATTGTGTCTTAAGGACATGAAAACAGGAAAATGTTTCCAGTAGAGACACCAAGGTAGGACAGAGCAATGTTTTGGTGGGCTGAGCTTTCCAAGGAAAAGAACTTATAGGTGTTTCTATGAAAAAAATCAAATGCAGTGACTAAACAAAATGCAGATTTATTGGACTTGATTTATTAAAGCTCTCCAATGCTGGAGAGGATACACTTTAATCAGCGAAGCTGGATGATCCAGCAAACCTGGAATGGATCTGGTGCAGGATTCAAAACATTTGTCAACAAATAGCAAATTACTTTAAATAAATTCTTTCGAGGTTTGCTGGATCACCCAGCTTCACTGATAAAAGTAAAAAATCTTTTCCAGCCTTGGAGAGCTTTATTAAATCAGGCTTAGTATCTTTACTTTATAGATAGTGGATATATTTATAATGGAAAAAACATATATATGTGTGTACAGTATATATATATATATATATATATATTATTCTAAGAAAGTTTGAAATATCACATATTCATAATATGTATTCTCATGGTTTTTGAAATGCACATGCTATTCAAAAACACATTAACAGAGGGACACATTAACAAAGGAACACATTAAAAATTAACCCCCCAAAAAAAGATATTGTCCATTATTAAACAAACAATTTTGCTAAATTTTGTAAAATACAAAAACACTTGCTGCAGAAAAATGTGTCCTATTTTCAAAAAAAAAACTCCAATTGCTTATTAATAAATATTAGTCTATATATGTGAATATTGTTCATTGAAAAATCAGCAATAAGTATCAAAAGGCCAAGCTGTCAAAGCAGGTCAGTTATTGCTCATAATTATTTCACCTATTGACTCTCGTATCAGTAATTGTATAATTACAATGAACAGATGGATAGCAGAATACTACCAGATGGTGAGGGAGTAAACAAGCTGAAATAGTTTTTTTTTTGTAAAGACTTTGTGAAAAAAAGTAAATTGATCTAAATATAGCTTGGCACAGTACAGATTAACTAAATTGTAACTTGACAAAACAAAGAACAATTTTAGGCGTATTTTTGGAATGTGGAGAGTTAACAGTTCTTAACAGTCTAATTGCTGGTGTAAATAAATTATTTCACATTTGCAAACATCAATGTCTTGTTAAGTACAACTGTTCAGGGAATATTTTTGTGCGCATATCCTGTTTGATGGAAATTGGCACTTATTCATTCTGATTTACTAAGGCTTTGCTGCAAATGTGGTTTATTAGGAAGATTAAATTCCATAATGTTCTTATAGGAATACATAATCCCCAACAATGAACTTATTTTCTCCCTTTTGGTCTGGTAAATATATCAAATAAAGTGTTTTATTTTTGTTAAAAAACTATTGATTCTGTCAGCCAATCAGAGTCATTCTGTGTCCTGAATTTTCTGTTTGTGGTAACTCAAGGGGCCTGATTTATTAAAGCTCTCCAAGGCTGGAGAAGATACAATTTCATCAGTGAAGCTGGCTGATCCAGCAAACCTGTAATGGATTTCTTCTTTCTTGTTAGCAAAATGTTTTCAATCCTGGACCAAATCCAATCCAGGTTTGCTGGTGAAAGTGTATCATTTCCAGCCTTGGAGAGCTTTAATAAATCAGGCCCAAGGAGTCTAAGCATCTCTATTCCAGTTCCACAACAACAGGAACAGTGAAGCTAGCTATGCAAAATAACTTCAGTTTGATCAAAATTAAGTTCAATCAACTTGTTTGATATACAGTATATGTTGACCACTGATCAAAAACTAATTTATCACATTACCATACCACAACTGTTACAAAATCAATTCTTTGTACCAATTGTTTGTAACTGAGCAAAAGGTAAATCAATCACAGTATTTCAATGGCTTGATGCAAAAATCTGTATGTAGGTCAAATGTGGACATACCCTGATACATCAGATAACCATTACCAAGTGATTTTGGAAAGATCAGTTTACAATCCTCAATCCAACTAGATACCTCCAGCTGACCAAAAAGGACCTTGGGGATTTAGGATCCTTAGCTTGTTAAGATTTGCAAAAAAAGTTCCACCCTCACCTAGTCAAGCCCCCAAAAAGACAAAGAGTACTTGTGTTCATTTGGTATTTTTATGTTTTTTTTTTCAGTGTGTTTTTTAGAAATTTCTATTATGCAGCTTTCTGACAGCAAGGGGTGGAGGGAAGCCACATAAGCAGACCTTGGTTGGATTTTATTGCAAATCACACACTCTAATATATAGAGGTAATACTCCCCTAACTCTACCACTAGAGTTAAGAGAGTATTGTTTTTAGCGACTAAAGAGTGTGAGATGAATGAATGAGCGCTGTACATGATGTGCCACACGATAAGCGATGTACCATTCTGTTCTATAAAGAGGGGTGAATGACTGAGCCGCACCCTGCTGTGCTCTCTTCCCTTCACTTATTGCGGTCGATCATCGTTGGTCAGTCATGGATCTGTCAGGAAGGATCCATGAACGATGTCAGGTGACCTTTGTACACATGTCAGATTCTTGTCCCAGATGAGCCTGACCACTTGTATCAGGCGAGAATCATCTGGCGTGTGCCTTGGAATATTCTGAGATTGTCCTACCAGCCAAAGTGTATTTTTTAGGACTTCTCCTGCTTCAGTAGGTTTGCTAGTGTCACATAATTCTTACCATAGAGGATTATCTCCCAATTCCAAATTCATTGTTTGTTTTTGAGCTCTTTGGAGCAGTTGCATACCTGATCCACAAAGCCACTTGGCTAGGATGGAATTTTCCAGTTAACAGACTATTATTTCCTGCAATATATGGCTGGTGCTAGCATGTTTCTACACCCTGGCAGGTATGGATGTGCAAGCACATGAGGAATACAGCTAATGAAATACCTACCTGTTTTAAAAGCCTTTTTTACAAGTAATCAGGCTGGGGCTACCTACCATGCTTATGCCAGTGCAGGTTGGGAACACTCTTATATTTGAGAAAAAACTGCAACTGGCCAAAATCATACTAATTCAAATTAATTTAGTTATTTAAAAATTAAGTTAAAAAATAATTAGTTATAAATAGTTATTTCTAGTAAAATGTATCTGCTGGGGATGTCTAGTCAGACTTGAGAATACAATTTGATCTAGCCAAAATAATCTGCACTTGGCAACAGTTTTTTGCTGCTTATAGATCCCTAATGCCCCTTTCTAAAAGAAATCCATTATGAAGAAAATCACTGACATTATCAGACATAGATGAAAGCAGGTATTCCTGACTTATGAAACATGGATAACTTTTTGGGACAGTGGAGTAAAAACTAGTCATTGTCCCTGTCCAACATTACCAGAGCAATGAATTTTCCTATCAGTGGCAAACAAAACTTTGTTTTTTCTTTAATCCTTTAAATCTTTTATTCATGGCTTCCTATCAGTGCAGTAAGCATGCAACCATGGAAACTTTCACTGCTAGCTCTTCATAGTTAATAAATTGAAATCTGACTGATTTCTGTGTGTTACCACGAACCACCGTGCATTCTTACATAAATGTTTATAAGGCAGTGTGGGACAATGGTAAGCTTCAATGCTATTTATTTACTAGAAAGTATTTTAGCCACAAATATCCCACTGTGCAATATAAGACTAGTGTTGGCGTTCAAATTCGGGTTGTCCTTATATTCAACCCGAATATGGCTGATTGAATTCAGATAGACCCGACCCGAAAAATATGCGATACGACTTTGCAAATTTGTGTGTAAAAAAATGTGTTAAAAGAAAAAAGAGGCTTAAATGTTAAAGTCTTTTATTGAATGTGTGTGATTTTTGTAACTAACTTTTATTTTTTTACAGGTTATCCCACAATGACAAGATGATTCCCATGGCTGCACAGCAGTGGGAATCCTCCTGTCAGTGTGGGTTACCCGGGCACTAGAAGTTAAATGAGGACAAGTCTCCCCATTCATCACCTCTAGTGCTCTGTGTTTGGCTGAAGAAAGGTTTACCCTGAGGACAGCTCAAGCATCATCAGGATTTTCCTTTCCCCAGCCAATCAAAGAGCACTAGAGGTGAATGAATGGGGAGACTTGTCCCCATTTAGCCTCTAGTGCCCAGGGATTCTGTGGGACTCCTGTGTTCTTAGATAGGGAATCTCTATCCAAGATCACATACTATAGTTATGTTAGGGCAGCAAGAGCAATCAGGGGGGCGGAGCTGTCAGTTCCCCTGATTGCTCTTGCAGTTCTACACAGTCCCTAAAAATAACCCAAATTTTCCCCCCATTGGCTTTAATGGTGTTCGAATTTGACGTTCAACCACCCAAACAATATCGCCCTATTCGATCCAATAGCTGTTGAATCGAATAGTGAGATATTCAACCAACACTATATAAGACAGCAGGTTATATTAAACATATTGGTTTTTAATATCAAGCAAAGTAAAGCAAAGCATGCAAAAAAGCCTGCCCTGATATGCAAATCTAAACTTTGGCTGGAAAAGTTAAAGGCTGTGCTGCCCTCTTTTACAACTCATTAGGTGGCCATATACTAGTTGAAGAGTGTGATCAGATAAACAATTGATACATCTTGGATATCTGGCAATAAAGCTGTGCACCCATCAACAAACCTGATCAAATGTGGCTGTATTGTGCTCTGTTCTGCTTCAACAGGTTAAGGTAAATTAGCAAGGAATCTTCTAAATACCAACAGCCAATGGGAGAGCTCCCCACTGTTCCCAATAACAAGCAGGTTGGCAGAACTGTGCTATTATCAAAATCAATCAAGATGAAAATAAACATTTACCCTTGCAGTGTAGGGGGAACACCATTGCACTAGCAGTTTGAATTTTCAGAGTTTAAAGTATAACTGATTTTGGTTTTGGATAGAATAGGGAATGGTCACAAAGCTTGCAAAGTTAGGAGAAATTCCCTCTTAGAAGATTTTATGTGCTCAGAACAGGTGTTCCTATTGAGAGATTCCCTCTCTCCACCTTTTCCAGGCACCTGCACAAATGGAGAGGATAAATCTCTAGAGCAATGAAACAGACAACAATAAAAACCTGAAAGAGTGTAACACACTTCGTTTGAAACAATAAAAGTTTGGGCTTTAGATACAGGTAAAGACAATCTCCTAATTATAGCCAGGCAAAATTACCAAAACAGCCATAGTGAATGCTCATATGAAATATGTCATAAAATCTGTTGGGTTATTAATATATATATTTTCTGTCAACAGTTCAAATACCAATCATACACAGCAATGAATTATAGCAGTTCTGCCTGTAAGGGTATGAGCATGGGGTTCTGTGTAATTAAGAAGCAACCTATTGAAGCTAAGGCAGTAATTCCATGCCATCTGCCAAACCTTGTAGGGCCTGGCATGGTGCCTGTTGCCTGCTGTAGCTTCTGTTACCCACCTGATCCTTGGAGACCTGCTTTGATGGAGCATTTATGCCAAGCTTTTCCAGAGGATAGACAATCTGTCGTCTTGGTCGCACGGGAACCATGTAATGAAGGGCAGATGTCAGTGAATGGGCACAGGGATTCTTAAACTGAAAGACAGCGATCAACACTTTAGTTTGGAGAATGTCAGCTCTGTGTCTCGCAGATGTTTAACAAACACAGAATTCTTAACAGACTTGGCAAATTGTAAGAGGGGGGTTAGGGAAAATAATAACAAATAAACATACTCCTAGAGCAGCGGAATGAATTTCACATAATACCCATCACTAATGAAGATAATTATGAGAGTAATTACATTACCATCTCAGTGGGAATGACAGATAAACAAGTGGCTTGGTTTATGGCATTTTGTTGTACCAGTATGTTTCCCAGGAGCTCAGTTTCTTAGCACTGTCATAGATCAGCTAAATCCAAACTCCTTCCATTTTGTTTTATGCTTGCTGACAGCCATCGCACATTTAGAATCAGCTGTTACATGAGATGGCAAATAAACATGATAGCCCATGGTTATTCTTCTAATTAGCATTGTCAAAACCAAATGATGCAGGAAAGCAGAACTGAAGTAGATATAGAACTTTGTACTAAGAAAAAATGTGATGAATTGGATGCACCCTGCTACGGAAGAGAGAATAACACCTCTAAAAGGCTATACTGAAGGTTTAACAGATGAACTTTCATGGTATATTAGTATATAGTACATTTTTTAACATGTCTCAATAGGTTTAACACTACAATAAAGGGCAGCCTTTAAAACCAGATTCTATATACTTACTTTTCTGGCTGTCAATATGTTAAACTTCATTATGATACTGAATAAGGTGTCTAACAATTCCTACTGCTCTGTACATCGCCACATAGTGTAAAAATCAGTGGGAGGAATCCCAGGTTATGCATGTCCCCAGCAAAGGTAAATATATAGCATCTTGTTTTACAGGTTGTCTTTATTTTAGCTTTTAACCTTTTAATCATCTCCCCTCCTATTGGGCCTGATATAATAAAGCTCCTCAATGCTGGAGAGTATACACTTTCATCAGTGAAGCTCGATTATCCAGAAAACCTGGAATGGATTTCTTCAAAGCAATTTGCTATTTGCTAGCAAAGGTTTTGAATCCTGGACCATTCATTCCAGGTTTTCTGGATCAAAAGGCTTCACTGATGAAAGTATATCCTCTCCAGCCTTTAGTGTTAAGGGCTAAATCCCCCTCGCTCCAAAGCATAAGAATTTTGTTTCAGAAAAACGTCATTTTAAAAATTCCAATTAAAATGTAATAATAAACTACATACTAATAAATGGAAAAAAGTTACCTGACTTTTATCATATGGTGGGTAGATAGGATAATAGAGGGAAGATTTGTGTGATAATCGCAGAATCTCTTTTAGGAAAAACTTGCTGTAGCGTTTAAATATTGGATTTAAAGCATAATGGCGGAGATGTCCATGCTCATCCCGTTGATGATAGTTGTAGTAGATAAAATCTTCAATGTTGTAATGTGAACGAATGTACTCTATGTCCTAAATCAATGACAAAATAGACACTTGGTGACAGAGGTACGTTATTCTGTATCAGCAATAAAAGAATTAATCGCAGAGCTAACAATAATAGAGAAATCCATGAGGCTGAACAGTCACAGTGAATTTATTGATTATAGTTTTCTGTATTTCAACTTCAGCATGAATTCTAGTTGAGATCAGAATAAAAAAAATAACTCTCGGCTTTAGGCTGACTTTTGTAAGTATTTTGATGAACATGTAGAGTATATCTAACATAAAATAAGGAGTGATTTTTAATTTGGATAATATAAGGAATGGTTTAAATCTGTTTTTATATTTTCTATTTATTTTTTTTTATATCTGCATATTTTGGAAAGATTTATCTATATTAGCTTTCTTGCAGACATAACAAGAACACTTGCTTTGTGGAAATGTGCATTGTCACAACAAAAGGCAATGCACCTGGTCTGTATGCAGCAAAATACAGTGTCATTCATTGTATACATTCCAACACACCATAGAGAAGAGTGCAATGCAAAATGCAGCATAGACACTAAAAGCCTAATTTACTAAGGCTGGAGAAGATACATTTTCATCAATGAACCTGAGTGATATAGCAAACCTAGAATGAATTTCTTGAACGTCTTTTGCTATTTGATGATCTGTGACCAGATTCATTCCAGGTTTGCTGGATCACCCAGATTTACTGATGAAAGTATATCCTCTCCACTCTTGGTAAGCTTTAATTAATCAGGCCCTAAATCTCTTAAAAGTAACAAAAGATGTTAAAATGTTCATTTTAAGAGGTTCCCTTAGTTTTCATGATAGTAACAATGATCAACAGAGAAATTGAGAGACCCTGTTTCATGAAATAAATAAACACTGCTCCTTAAAATACAGTAACAATACTTGCTGCACTGTAGGAACAAAATAGTGTCGTAGAGTTGGAGTGTTGTGAGGGGATGGTGGTGGGGTGTTTGGTGAAGAATCTTAGTGGCAGCTCAAGCTTTGCAAAGGTAAATATTTATCCTATATTTCACAGGTAGCTTTGGCTCTTTAAGTAACAGGGTCTCTTTAGGCTTGCAATTTTTTAATT
>NC_092861.1:120843367-120872499 GCF_032062135.1 Pyxicephalus adspersus | reverse complement strand
AATAGCTTTGCTGCTGTTATCACTATACTTGGAATGGTGTGCTAATGGCTTATAAACAATTTTTATGCATGGCTACAATCTGAAATATATCTCCTACCAGCTAGACAGGTTTTATGTTTGTTATATGGTCCGGAATCATCTTTATATGACAGTACAATGAGGCTGATACAAGCAATACCATTCTGAAGGACAACTATTAATGCATGTCTATAAATTACTTGTAAGCACAAAGGCTAACATATATGAAAACAGTGCAAGGAGCAATTGGATGGTGTAAAGCGTAGAGCCCCTTAGCAACCAATTAGTTTTTTTAAATGACTGACATCAGTTGACCCTAAAGTTGACCTCTGGGGGGAAATTACGCTTACTGTGGGGTTTCCCCAGCACTGAAAAGGGTAAATGCCCATTTAAATGCAATCATATTTTTCCTGGGATTCAGCATTCCAGATTTAGCATCATGTAGAAGGTCATGCATTTGTTTTCTTGAACACAAAATAACTTTTGATAGCAAAAACAAACCAAAGGCACCAGCACAAGCATGGCTAATGATGTTAGGCGAACATTATTACCCATGACAATTATTTTTAATAACCTAACAATCTTTTCACTTACTATTAAAAACACATGATTTAGTGTCATTGCTTGAACTTTTTATTAGCTGAACACTTTTTGCGATACTACAAATAAGTTAATATACCTCTTCATTTCTTAGTATTGAAACACCAACAATCTGGTTAGCTTTCTCTGCAACAAATGCTTGAATGGGTGTTCCATCCTAATAATAAAAATACCAAAAGTTATAGTATGCAAACAAAAATCCACAATTTAAATTTTTAAATCTAATATCCTCCACCCTGTTAGGTCCCACACACAACCATAGTGATTTATGACATTGGACCTTATTTAACAACCCAGGGTTGTTTTGCTTCATAGCAACAAATCAGATTCAAATTAATTCTGATTGGTTGTTCTACTGGAAAATGACAAACCTTATTGATTTCTGTGGAGTGAAAGACATTTTGTATATAAACTTGAAAAATAAGGCTCATAAAAAAGGTAGAAAAAAGTTGTTACATTCATACTAAATGATATCTCAATATTGCTGACCAAGACAAAAAAGAAACCTTTGGAAAAGCTACCAAAAACTTATTGGACAGATCGCTTTACGATTGATCTTAACCAACCCTTTAAATGCATTATACAAGTGAAATAGTTGTGATGTCTGCTTTACAGCAAAGGCTTATTGTGTGTCAATGCTGCTGCACATTAGGATAGCATATCCTCAATCAAGTGGAGCTAGGGTTTTTTAAATGACATAACTCACAGCAGCTCTCCGGGCATCAAGGTAGATTTTCAGGTCATCCAATATGCTTTCATTGAGGTGCAGCGTTCCTATGAGCTTTTCAACAGCTGGTACGTCACTGGACTTTGCTGCTCTCACCTGTAAGGAGCTGAAAACGAAGGTGAAACAGTCATGCAAATGATTAGCTTCTGACTACATGAAATGTAATTACAGATTAGCTGTACTAATGCAGCCTATTATAAAGCGGGTGCTGCTAGACACACAATGTTCAATGAAAAAACCCACAGGAGCTGTTCTTTCAGCACCATTATTCAGAAGCAGGAAGCAACACTGAGAAGCTCTGGGAAGTACAGCTACAATACCATTAGCACATTAATCCCTCGGGCTTTTTAGTACTTGTGCACACAGTCTGTTTTCTGTCTCTGAGAGTAAAGTGTGGCACTGGGATAATATAAAACCCACACTTTCATTCCTTATCAAAACACAGAGAATTAGCTTCAGTATGATCAAGGTTTAATGGTATGCATTTTAATTATTAAGCTTTAAACATTTCCAACACAGGCAACACACATAACCAAAACCATAAGCTAAAATAATATTTAAGCAAAAAGTATGTTTGGTTTTGATTTATAGTGATTCTATGGCCATTTTAAAGTATATATATATATATATATATATATATATATATATATGATCATCAATTAAAAATACATTTAGTTAAGGCTGGAACTGTAAAGTTTATAATAATATAATTATGTAGTTTGTAAACATATACATATGTAAATACATTGGGGGCAGATATATTTTCTTTTACATTGAAAGTAGATTTTCAATTTAATTATGATAGTGCTGCGTAATATGTTGCCGCCATATAAATCCTGTTTAATAATAATAATAATATTCATATATATATATATATATATATAAATATATATACACACACACAAACTTTTTGATATCCTATATGTTTTATAGTAAAAAACGTTCGATTCTTAAGATTACTTTGTAGGTATCTTGTGCTTTCAAAATTTAGTTTATAGCTTATCTTTCAGCATGTGGCAAAATTGAGGAGCCACACTCTAACAACATATGAAAAAGACAGTAAGTGTTTGTGTAGGTGAGTATGTGTGTCCCATTGACTAAACACGTGCTTCTTTATTAGCTTTAGGACACCGCCACAGACACAGAATCATCAGTAGACATAATATTAATTAGGCTTGATGTTCTTATCTTTATGATCTGTTCCCATTAATTAAAGCTTACTCCCATGGCACTGATGGAAGTCTGGATTCTATTATCCATTTGATTAGGTTCATTACTATTTTATATCCACTTTCTGTATACAAAGACATGATTCAAAAAAATGCATAATTTTATTTCATCACAATAAAAATTATAAAAGCAGTTTATGTTTATTTTTGTAATTAAACTTGGAAAAGACTTAAACTGGAACAGTGGAAGCTTTTAAAATAAACAAAAAGCAATGTATTATTTTTGAGTTGTCTTAAAGATGTATGTACAAGAAAAAGCAGAGAATGAAAAACAAATTGGTGGATCGGAGTGAGTCAAAGGGCTGGGCCAGTGTTGTTAGGTAAAGTCAATAGAGGGATGAAAAGGAGAGTATACGGGGAGCATAAAGTAATTCGGTAGTAGGAATAAGACATCATTCCAAAAGAGACCATAGAAGCAGAAAATCCCGCTCACCTAGGCCAATCTATCTCTAACTGATGGTATCCTTGGTTGGGTCTGTTGCCCTTCTAATTTCATACATCAATGCCAAAATACAAAACCATATCATGAGGCTGTGGAACTGAAATTTTGATAAATATTCCCCAAAACCCCATCATCTTTTGCCCTTTCCAACATTTAGAAAAAAAATGCTAATTTCACATTGATCTGTTTTTTTTTTAGAAGCTAACAAACCAACAGCAAGCCAGTTGGGTGTATGTGTAATGCACTTTCATAAATGTCAGGGGGCTGTCTGGACTTTAAGTGATGCAAATAACAATGGGCAGCTTATTGAAGTTTTTGCAAGCAGCTTATGCTTGTGTTGTACTACACACAGCTGGTTTACAGAAAGACTTATAAACAAAGCCAGTGCGTCTGCCAGCTGCAGGAATGAATGCATGCATCTAATGGAGTGCTACATGTTTAATTACCTAAACTATTGGGGAGAGAAAAGGGGGGCTTTGGGGATTTTAAATGAGAAATTACTTTAGCATGCATATAGTTTTAAATTAGGAACAAGTTATTTAGCATGCAAATGTGACTACACTAAACATTCACAAATGATGTTTTCTAAGATGATAAAACCAATAGGTAATTTGTCTATGCTAAAAAATAAAAAAATAAATAAAGCTTTTTTATCACAGCGTCTGAAAGTGGAACTTCCTGTGTTAGTAACAATGATAATTCTTATACTTTTATACCCATATCACGGCCTTATTTTTTTAGTATAGAGGTTTTGCTGATCCAGATACTGAACATTGAAAAGATCAACAGCTTAGCAATTCTAAAATCTGACTACTAAGTGATGAAGACTTAACATGATGCAACAGGCCTGATTTATTAAAGTTCTCCAAGGAGAGGATACACTTTCATTTGTGAAGCTTGGTGATTCAGCAAACCTGAAATGGATCTGGTTCAGGATTGAAAGCATTTGCTAAAAAATAGCAAAATAGACTTTTAAGAAATCCATTCCAGGTTTGCTGGATCACCCAGCTTCACTGATGAAAGTTTATCCTCTCCAGCTTTGGAGAACTTTAATAAATAAGACCCAATGAAACTGTGCAGCACTCTCTTTATAGAGTGACACAGACCATACTGGTGGATGAATAATTTGCTGTATAAGGGACCTTGTAGACTAGAATTCTACTTACTTCTGCTGATAATTCGTAAGCTGCAACAAGTATTCATCCAATGCCCAGTGAGTTACAGATATTAAGTATAATTTAGAATTTTCTGAATAATCAGATCCTGCCATGTATGGATGGCTTTGAGTGCATAAATTAGGTTTATATTAATTTATTATATAGGTACACAAAGGTATATAAAATGACAGCTGCTCAGGCTATTATAAAGCTAGCAAATAAAAAGGTGAACAAAATGCCTTACTAAATTGTTGCAACATATATTTTATAAACATGGGTTATTGTTGCATATATTTGAACACAGATGTAGACCCTGCAAAATAAGGTCCCAAACTCTAAACTATCCAAGGGCAGATAGTTTAGAGTTTGAAAACCTCATTTTGGACATAAAGGGCCCGATTTATTAAAGCTCCCTGATGCTGGAGAAGATACACTTTTTTCAGTTAACCTGGGTTATCCAGCAATCCTGGAATGGATTTCATAAAAGTAATTTGCTATTTGTTAAAGTGTATCTTCTCCAGCCTTTAAGAGCTTTAATAAACCAGGCCCACAGTATCTATGCTACATAAATTTCTATCCATTTTTGTGTGCACTCTATTCAGAGAATGTAGAGAATGGAGTTAGCTGCACAACAGTTGGGTGTGTGTGCATTGTAGTATTATTAATGCACAGCAATCATGTGCCAACCGGAATCCCTAGTGGAAAGGTTTGCTAAAGGTAGAAACAACACTGATGAAAACTTCCAGTATATGTCTAAATCAAATCCAAACAGAGACTGTGTCTTATTAATGTATTTGCAAATGTACACAACAAAATTTCTGTTGAAAAAAGATTAGTTAGACTTTATGTTCTGTTTAACTGGAAAGTGCAAAGGGAAATTTTTTCTCAAAAATGTGTCTATACTGTCTGAGATTGTTGCAACAGAACTTAAGCATGGCTCATAGAGAGTAACAGTCAGCCTGTCTGCTCTCAAATCTAGGGTTCTTTACCTGTCTAGAATCCAATTTGAGAAAAACTTTTACAGCACAGATAGAAAAACAGAGAATTCATGGCTTATACAGTCTTAAATATAAATGTTTATATTAAACATAACATATTTAAAAAATACAAGCAATATCTTCTTTAAAAACATAAGCATATAGACATAATGTGATCACTATATCATCACAACAACATAGGCTATCATTATTTCCCAATGCGTTGTGCAGATGAGACCGCCTGAAACACCTGATGGCTAATTTGGAAAAAAATATATACAATAATCAAGTCAATTTTTCAAAAATGTTTTCATTATTTAAACATATATATTTATAAAAAAAGGACAAAATAGAATTTAAAATAAATGGTGATACAGCGCTTATATTCGAGGATACAACGCTTATATGCAAGGATACAGCCAAAGAACCAATGTAAAAAAGTTTTGGATGAACATCAGCAAAGTAATCTCTGAAAGGCTTTTTAGTTCTCATGAGTTCCCACAGCACCTAGAGGAGATGGTAAAATCCCATGAGCTAGTATGGGTAGAACAATAAATACCTGTCTCCAGTGTCTAATAAACAATTAATAGTTAAAGTATTTGAATTAAATAAAGCATACTTCAACTATATATTGTTTATTGTTTCTACTATACTTACTTTTTTCTTTTAAATGTTCAAATAATGAAAACATTTTTGACTTGAATATTGTATATATTTGTTTTCTAAATTACCCGTCGGGTGTTTTAACCTGCTATTTTGCTATTTACCCCCTGAAGAAGCGGTCTCATCTGCACAACGCTCTTGGGAACAAATATTGAGTGCCTATGTTGTTGTGATGATATGGTGATCACATTATGTCTATATGCTTATGTTTTTAAAGGAGATATTGCTTGTATGTTTTAAATATGTTTTGTTTAAAATACAAATATATATTTTTAAGACTATATAAGCCAAGAATTCTCTACTTTTCTTTCTGTGCTGAGAAGGTCTATACCAAATTGTGTTTTTTTGAGGTATATGACAATCTTACAATGTTGTAAAACTATTTAGTGGATCACCTTAATAGTTTACTTGCTGTCTAGAATCCAACTTTCTGTTACAGAGCACCAGAAATGCAATAACTATGCTAACCCCATGTAGGTTGGGCACTGTAAAGGGAATAATATGGTTTCTGAATGCACACATCTTAGTAGACTTTGACCTCATATTGGTTACATAAACCATAGTGCAGTTTCCCCTAATAGCTGCAGTTATCCCTAGGCAAAGAATCCTAACCTTGTGTATGAGTATTTTAAAAGTTGAATCAATCTTATCCACACCTCTTCCAAAAACACTGTCACATTTGTAGCCAGTATTATTCTAACCAGAGTTTTCCATCACTGTGGTCACTTTAAATAATAAAAATATATACAAGTTTATAGCACTGACATTTTTATGAATCAGCCAATATCTGACTGATAGTACTAGTATCCATTATTTAAGAGATTGATTTTTTCTGACTTTCATAACTGTAACCATTTAAATGAAGACAGATCTAATATATAGGGGCCTCCAGCTGGATGTACTGCTTTATGGATTTTATTAATTGAGTTGCCAGAAAGCTTCAGAAAATAAATGAAAGCAGCATCCCCAGACCCTGAAGCTGTGCAATGACATGAAAAAGATATGGTCGCACTATATTTACAAGAGTGCAGGTTTAAAAAGACCGTCAGAGATTGGAGAGCTGATTTTCCACTTACTTGATCAAGCCGGAGCGGTGGAAAATATAAAGCTCCTGAGGCAAGGTGCACGTACTCAGAGGGACGGCGCGCACAAAGCCTTGCAGCAGAGGAAATTCAGGGGTCAGGTGAGGAACAGTAATGATGCAAAAGTCTTTATCCTTGAGCAATGAAACACAAATCATATTACTGGAATCCATGCATACCATCCACCTGGGAATTAACACTAATTAATTAAAATGTTTCATGCATCAGAGCTCACGGTATTAGCTTGGAATGATTTCATGCACTAGAGGTGGAACAAGCTGGCACCGGGACTTATAAATAAACAATACCATAACATTACATGAGTGACAATATTTTACCTACATTAATTCTGAGGTAAGTTTAATTGTGATGCTTGTTTTTCTTGCATATTTTTCGTAATCATTACTGGGAAAAAAATATTGTAAAATAAAGAAAAAATTGCAAGAAATTTAAAACTGGAGGCAATTCAAAGTCCAATTGCATCTGTCATGTTTTCTAAGGGAGCTAAAAATGTTATATTAATGGTGGTCTTATGGGAACACTGCTACATGACTCCAGTTTTCCTATATGATGCAAAATATAATTCCTGAATCAGGTTTGCACTAGTACAAGTTTTTTTTAGCACTAAACCATGGGCCCATCTATTTTTTCTTGTTCTTATGTGAAATAACTATTCAGATACAGATTTAAATCTATATTAACAAATATAGATATATTAATATCTATATTAATAAAAATAATGTAATATGCAGTATCTATATGTTGCAGCTAATCAATTCCGGGGCATGATGGCTTCATTCGTTTTTAGGCATTTTTCCTTTTTTTCACCTAATCCTGAATACAATTGGAAACTTTTTTTGTCCTGCTGATTGACATTACATGCAGGATGTAATTTTTTTGTTGTCTTCAGTGCAGCATTTTTGTTGTCTTCAGTGCAGCTCACAGGTAGCATTGTGGTGTGGAATTAGGCATTTGATCTGAAAATCCAGCATTTGGTTTGGTTCTAAAACCAAATAAACTAGATGTTCAAGCTAAGTTTGCTAGGCTGTTGATAAAGCACACAACAGAAAGTAATCTCTGGGAAGCAGCCTTGATATCCAGGGAATGCTCCCTACTGTGTACCTTCACATGAGCTCCATATTTATATTACCCAGTGTTAGAGTACACAGGGTTCCCATTGGCTAGTTGTCAAGGGCAATTCCCCAAGAACACTCCCCACTCTGTATTTTCTCCTTGTGTACCTTGACAAAAAAAATGACAAAATCACTGCATTTCTGGCATTATTTTCTGATATTTTTTAAACTTGCTGAAACTGTTTTTATCCTAAAAAAAAAATGAAGCTACCACATCAAAGGGCCAGTGAGCTATAATAAACTATATTTTTGCTTTGTTAAGTTACCCAAAGACCTTGTTAAGTATAAGTGACAGACTGGTGAACTTTAAACATTTCTTAGTCAAAAGCTAGTAGTCAGGTGCTCAGTTTAAAAAATATCTAGGATATACTTACAGGAAAGAGGCTGAAAACGTGACTTAAAAAGTCGATAGACCTAAAAAAAACATTAAGAGATATTAAACAAATAAAGGATATTTCAGGGAATGCCAAATAATATAAGAATACAATTCTCAAAAAGAACAAACATATGAAAATAAACCTTCCTTCAAGACAAAAAAAAAGTGGGTCAGCATTGCACTACATTAACATTGTTATAACAAATTGTCTATGTAATGTTTATAAGCCAAATTATGTGCTGTCCATGGTACTGTTCCTAATAAGAAAAAAAATGCTCTTCAACGTTGCTTTGAGAGGTACCCACAAAAACAGAGTCACTCTGTTAACACAGTTACTCTGACCAAGCCAAGGAAGAAGTTTCCACATGGTGAGGATTTACATGCAAGAGAATCTAGTACAATTTAGTCTCTCCTTCTGATTACTAATCTGTGTAACAGTATAAGGAAAGTTTAAAAAAAGGTAGATTTCCTGCATCCACTTTGCCAATTGGAATTCCTCTCACTTCCCAGACAGGATTTGAAGATGTGGAAAACATGTTCCTTCTATTTGTTTACAGCCTGGGTTTTGGTGAAAGTGAGAAATGTGTGCAGTGATGCAAAAACAAGTATAGGACATCAGAGGTCTAAATTTCAATAACAAGGTATTTGGTTTTCTAATGCTCTTTTTTCATACACAATTACCAATAAGTCTTTTTTACCATTTTTATTTTTTACCATCTTTTGTAGCACCGTGCTATTTATCCTTAAACTTCTTTTAGACAAATTGGGCTTGGTTTAATAAAACTTTCCTGGATTGGAGATTAGAAGATAGATTGAAAGATAGACTTGTCATGGAACCTAGAATGGATCTGGTCCAGGAGTGAAAATATGTACCAACTAATGTCAAATTATTTTTTTTAAATAAATTCCAGATTTGCTGGATAACCAAGATTCTCCCATGATAGTCTATCTTCTGCAGTCTTGTGGAGCTTTAATAAAGTAAGTCCTTTGCATCAGCACTACTCTCCAATATGAAAAGAAAGCTTCTGTTTTACAACATTAAAAGCAACTTTTCAAAAAAAAAAAGGTAAAGTGTCTGTGACATTTTAGTGTTTAGGTTTAAAACTGCTAAATTAGGTCTTGCGGTTCATTTTCACAGAACATGACAAGTGAGTTTGATACTAAAACCCCGTTATCAGCTTGTTTAAAGGGACAACTGAAACTCCCACAAAGATCGTAAGATTTCTAAACCGGAGTTAAAGCCTGCCACAGAAAATGTGCTGGAAACTAAATCTATCAATTTGCAGATGGTGACTGAGGTCATTTGATGGTAATCATATGAAAAAGCAATGTTGCAAAAACACTGCTTTGTCTTCAAATCAGACTCCCTTTGCTTCTTACTGTTATTCTTGTATACTGTATATAGAGGGGAAAAAAAACTTAAAAAAAGATCTTTAAAAAAAAATTGAAAGAATCATTCTGGTCTGAAAACCACAAACTGCTAAAGCTCATTAGGCATTTAAGCTTATACTTGTACATAGAGAGTAATACCGTATATAAAAAGTATTATTGTTCTTTGCCATTCGATCAGATGGTCAATTATAGTACCCTAGACCTGCCTTGTTTCATGCTTTTCATCAATGCAGAAGAGCTGTATACAGAAGGCAGAGACGTCTCCTCTGTAGATGGGCTTGAAAGGCTGGCTCTGTGCTTCTGTCCTTGGTGTCTCTGGGGTCTTGCAATTCACACCTCTGATGGCATCATCTGTAGTAGATTCTCTGCTATGTGCCCAGGTTTGCTGCAATAACATGGCATTAGAAACATTAGGATTATGAAAATTCTTTTTTAATGTAACCTATAGGCAAGCAGCAAAATACACAGTTGAGGTATATATTTAGGAGCAGTTTTACCTGCCAAATTATTGAAACGTAAGACTGTCAAGTCCTAAAATTTAACAGATTTGCCAGGCAGATCAGCCAGGTTCTCTAGTGCAGGTAATTAGTGCTGGTCACCTGCCTGTCAACATGTTTCTTGTCAGCAGTTCATGCAGTTCATCTATTGATTCCTTCTCTCTCTAAGGATGACTTTACAGCAGATTAAAAAAACTAGTTAAAACAAGTTAAATTTAGACACTTACATTAGCTCATTACATTATTGTTTGCATACATAAACATATTCCATCACCTATAAAAATCAAAGTATATCTACATAGAAGAACATATACAGCCTATTTTCAACCTATATGTCTGAGAAATCCAAATACTGCAATTAATAACTGTACAGGTCTGAAGCTGAAATGAAAGTAGTACTTTGTGATCTAGATTTGATATTGTTTCTTTAAATTCCATAGAAACTTTTGCACTGGTACCTTTACCAATTCCTGTAATTCCCTTTCTTATCCTGCATTTTTTTCCTTTCTTCTCTCTTCTCTTTTCCTTATCTTTGTCCTTTCTCTATTTTTTCCACTTTCTCTTTTGCTGGCCACTTATTCATATACAGGTGATTTGGTTAAAAGTTGCTAGACCTACTATCCATGGTTTGTTAAGATGATTACATACTGTTTTATTTTGCCGTTGTTCTTTATTAAAAAGTATTTTTTTTAAATTTCATAGAAAAGGTGGCAAAGTTTTTTCATTGTATCCAAACATTAGGTCTGGAGACACTAATGTTGACTATATTTGGTATATATTTTTGTATTCAGTTTCTTTTTGACTTTTATTCTGATGACTTTTAACCATTTATTGCTTAATGGCATGACTCTGATTTAGCAAATCATTTGAATCTTATACCCAGCATATTACCTGAACATAACCATAGCTGGGCACCAAGTGATTCTGACACATTCACACAACACGGATAAGCAGCTGACTATAGATATGAGAGGGCAGTCAGACATGCAGGCACCATATGATTGCCCTCAGGCATCAGTGCCAGCCAAAGTAACCCTAAATATGAACAGCTGCATCGGGACAACCGTTTACGTTTAGGCCCATGAGGGAGATTCAGGGGAGGCACACTGCAGACATCTTAACGAGTGGAGAAAACAATTGTGATCAGACCTTTTTTTAACACGTTTGATCAATATTCCCCTTCAGTAATCCTCAGTTCAGTGTCTGTGAGTGTTCCACAGATCATCAAGAAATCCTACCTTATAGTGTATGGGTACAAAATAAGCACATCAGACATTTGCCAGACATCAGTAAACTAATTGAATGGGCTGGAAAATTAACCAATGATTTGTATAGTTCATTCTTAGTAAAAATGAGGTGTCCACTGTATAAATGATGTGGGTATCAAAAGTAAAAAACATTTGTTTAGGATCTGATCTATACGCAAAAGAAAAAAATCCTCATGCAAGATTTCCTTTAGAAAATACAAGGAATCTTACAGAGACACTCTAGTGACATCACATGGTGATATTATAGAATTTCCAACAACATACGTCATTTTACAGAGACATTATTCAGGTACATACTTCTAGATCAGTTTGAGCCTCTGTCATTTCTGATGTGTTCCTTTCATTTCCAGGGGTGATTAGTTCATCTTGATTTAGATCCACCTAAAATAAAATATATATAAAAAATTAATAAACATGGAGATATTAATACTTATTACTTATTATGAACATATATTAGATACTCATATTTTTAAAAAGCTAAAAGGGATGTGTAATATACTCTGAGAAAGCATTTAAGTATATAAAAAATAAATATTAAAAGAGTACTTAATAATTATTTAAATAAATAGTAAATGAGGAAAGACTGCTGGGATTTTTTTTATATAAAAATACATAAAAGAATTAGTAGAATAGTTTTAAGGTGAACCTAAAGCAAAAAGCAAAGTGTACAAACATAATACACATATAGAAGCTGTTTTACCTGCCAAAGAATTTATATTTTTGTCCATTTAGTTCAAATATTTACATAGCATGGCCTAGTCTTATAAGGCAGGACACCTGATTTGTTTTCCTGCTGTAGTTAAGCTGAGTAGTAAAAGAAATGACAGCAGCCTCCTCCTACCAGGAATTTGCATGTTAGCATCTGGCTCCTTGTTCTGCTTTTCTTATTCCAAGTGTGAACTTTACAATAGAAGAGACTGCATGTGTCTTTTACCAGGTAAAATATATTGATGTACACTGTTTGTATTATTTAAATATATTATTTATTTATTCATTATTATAGAAGAGTGTTGTTGTGTGCCTATTATATCAGGCTGAAGTTCAGCTTCAAATGTGGAAGGCAGGGCAATCCTGGCCAGCATGCAAGATGGCTGTATAGGCTGAGAGCCACAGAAAACCTTCTGCCTCACAGCTGTTTTTCACTTACCTGGTGGTGATGAGAGAGAGGACAGTTCTCTAGTGGCCAACAGGCATGGCAAAATGGAAAAAGGGCAGAAATAAGCTGCTGAATCGAATAAAGTTCTTCCTACATTAAAGCCTACAAGATGGTTCTGACCCTGGGAGGACCGTGTCTCCAGTCATTCCAGATCTCTGACTGCCCAAAAATGCCCACTGTGATCATGATACCGAAATACAATAAGCTAGCAAAATCATGTTGACCTTAAGATAATTTGTTTTCATAAAGGAGAAAGCAAGAGGCTCCCCACCAAAACATATCTTTGTTTACCCCTGGTCTCTCTGTTTGGCTTCTGAAAAACTAAAGATAGGAAGCCTTTTTTCAATTAGAGCTTACACAAGGCTGATGGTTCTCTTCCCTCTTTCCCTATACCACCTATTACTGCCCTCCAATGCATGACTGCAGCTTCTGCTGGTTTGTGCAATGCTCCATAAAACATAAGCAGGATCAGATAAGCAGGATAATTCCTTAAGGCGAACCTAAACTCAAAATTTTCACTTTACACAAAAGGGCAGACAACCCTTTTATGTAGGGTAAAAGTTCCTTTTTTTATTTTTTAGGTAATCGAGAATAATTGGGAGCACAAGGCCTCCTGGGATACCTACATCATGTATCCTGGGAGGCTCTTGGGTGCTCTTTCTGCGCATGCCTGATCATCTCGGGCATGCGTAGAAGGAGAATTTTGACGCAAATAGAAAAATTGGCCGATCTCACGCAGAACCAGGAAGAAGAAGAGAGCATGGCAGCACCAGGAGCGCTGGGACGATGTGGCACCAGATGCAGGACACCCCTGGACTGCCCTGCAGGATTGAAGGTAAGTGTATTTTTTGGCAGTTTTGAGTTTAGTTCCTCTTTAAGGAATAGTTCTAACCTTCTCTATGAGAAACACTACAGCATTTTAGGGATAAGGAAAACTTTAAACTATTGTCTAGGAAAGTGATCTTCAAGGAACCCCTCCTATAATTACTACATCCACAGCTTAAAGTATTTTAAGGTGGTGATCAGTAGGAAGAATGCCTCTTACATTGCTGGCCATAGAGAAGAATGTTACCCTTACAGATAGCCAAAAGACCATTGGTATCTTGTTAAACTAATCTGAGAGGCACACATTTTTCAATGCTGAAAGACCCCCTAGCAACCTCTGGAGGAACTATGGCTGAGAAACACAGATCTGGCACATAGATTGAAATTATATATTTTTTTTATCTTATGTGTAATTATTCCCCCTCATTAGCTTGCCATAGGGAATGAATGTTATGAACTAAATGTAGGTCCTATTTAATACCTCTCTCCAAAAACATATTGTTAACTGTATGTTTATGTGTATGTTTCAAGTAAACCTCAGCAGATACATTTTTCCAAATCCCAAGCTATGATCCTGTTAAGTTGATCTATAACCCATACCTTGCAAAGCACACTAAGAATCCAATTTATACAGGTTGCTAGCCTGATTATAATTTATTAATCCAGAGGGGCCCACATTCACTAACAGGGGGTGTGTGGGGGTGGCATTGGGCTGTGTAAATCTTTCTGCTATTTGTATAATATGTTCTCTCTTTATTGAAAGTCTGGTCACAATAGCATCTGTTCAAATGGCCTCTGGAAAGCTGTTATTCTTTAGCTACTGCTAAATGTAAAAAAACACACGTATAATATTTATTATATAAAAGTATTGTAAAGAAAAATGTAAATTTTTGTTGGTCCTGAACAAAATAAAGAAAAACAATATACACAAAAAAACCAATGTATATTGACTTGTATTTACAAGATGTGTTCCCTGTAGGAACACTGGGATGTAGAATAGGATGAGAGCTAAGGAGATTATGTAGATGTTACATTAAAAGGAAGAATCGAAACTGACCTAAATTATGCAAGACAATTTCTTCTTCATGCTTTTTTTGTGAAACCATATTGAAAAGACAGATAGAACACATGCAGATTTCAGTATTAATGCAATTATTATTTACCTTCTCATCTGTCTCATGAACACTGATGACGTCTGACAGCTGCGATAATTTGGATCCTGACCTTTGACTCACTTGTCTGCTTATTATTACATCTTCTGGAAGACATTCATGATATATACATCAAACAGTGCGAAGCAACTGGTAATGGGTAAGGATAATTAATTAAGAAGTGATTTCATGTTTACTTTCAGAAATTAATTAAAAAGATGGCTAGGGGAGAATATAGTGTAGGAGATCCTGGCTTTTATCAACAATTATGGATTATCTATGTGTAATGTTCCCACTACAAACAAAGATAACAACATTTTCTTCAAATTACATATATCTTTTGAGTAATCAAACTGCAATGTCTGTCTTTGTAGTAAGGTAGAAATAGAAAAAAGGGATATTTACTGATCTTGCCCAGACAGCTCCAAAAAAGACAACTCTGAGTACAAATTAAGATCGTGTACATTATGGAGCCACTTAAGATGAAAAATGCACGGGGTAGTAATTATATTACTCATTAGACACTCATGAGGCAATGACTGCATATAGAAATTTATATGAATGAAAGAATATATATTTTTAAACCCTTGGCTGACCACAATTCTTTTACCTATGGCAAAGGGTGATAGAAACTAAATGTTCACCTGTCGCTTTATAGGTATTAGGCTACGTACACTTGTCAGATGATTCTCATCGATAATCGCCTTAGGGCTGATATCAGATGAGAATCTAGTGTGTACAGCGCTCGTTGTTTATGGATCCTTTTTGGCAGATCCACGAACGATCATAATGAAAGTGAAGGGGAAAGAGCGCAGCATGGTGCTCATCTCATCTGATAATCGCCTCGGGGCTGATATTGGATGAGAATCTAGCGTGTACAGCGCTCGTTGTTTATGGATCCATTCTGGCAGATCCACGAACGATCATAATGAAAATGAAGGGGAAAGAGCAGCGGGGTGCTGCTCTGTTGTTCTCCCCCCTTCCCTCTCTGTATGTACAGCACTCGTTCATACATCGTTTAGTCTTGAAAAGATTATGAAAGATCCTTTTCAACGACTTGAGTATGCAGCCTTAGAGATTGACCAGGTAAAAACATTGTGGACCCAAAATAGTTTTAGGTATAAACAGTATGTGATATCACCTTACACTGAACTAAAAACAGCTATATCGGCAGCAGGGACTAAATTCAGGCACCTAGAGGTATGTCACTTTATAGATACTTAGAAATGAATCATGAGTTAATTTTAAAATACCCCAGAATCCCTAAAACTGAGGGTCTCTTATCTTGGGTTATCCTTTAGAAATGCACTAAACTCCAAAACATTGTGCACTCTCATACAGTTACAATGTGGGGTCAGTTAAGGCCCCACGGCTCCTATTGCAAATACCTATTGGTCAACCAACACAGTAGATTGTTTCAGTGGTAAACAAGAAGATATGGGAGACATAGGTGGCAAGGAACCTGTATGCAGATTAGTTCTGTTCTGGTATTTGCACTGGTACGCATACAGGCTATGGGGTTCCTGGGGTGCTCCAGAAGATTGTAACAGTGCATCTTATCCCAAAAACAGTTAGGCATAGAGTTAGAAATACAGTTAAAATTATGTCTAGGTTTAGACATTAGATATAGTTCAGTTCATGCATATACCCTATAAAATCATTAAACTCAAGAATAAAGTTGTAGTATATTTCAGTTTATCAATCTGTAGATGGAAAGATCCAACTAGCAATTTTGAGAATTAAACAATTGCCAGTCCCTGGGAGGCTTTGCTGCTCTGCCAGTGTACCTATAGAGGGAGCCATGGTTCCCACCAGGCTGGGCTTTAAACATGGCCTACTTTGCCTTCACTAGTGAGTAAAGGAATTGGTAGTTTACAGGAGAAAAATAGGATTGTCTTGTCTTCTGTACAGCTCAGGAAATGACAAGTAACCTGCATTTCTGACAAGAGCAACAGGTATTTCTCTGTGCTTGTTCAAATATGTTAGTAGCCTGAAAAATGAAAACTAATATAGCCACCACATCTAGGAAGATACAATATATACCAGTTTGTTCCAATTCTGGACTTATCTGTAGGCATTACAGTAACCCAACCTTGGTATACTCTTGGTTCTAGGGCACAACCTTCAACCATAAAGGTCAGAAGACTGGCTCCTGCACAATTCTTGGTCATCAAGGCAGTGATTTGACAACCTCGATGACCATATCAAAAGAGGGACCATAACAGGTAACAATATCAGCTGTAATTCCACAATGGGTAAGGTTTCTTACCCAGTAGGCACTGATATAAAATGGCACCAAGACTAAATGGGGTCTTACTTTGCATACATAAAGGCATACTTGTCATGGTATTATAATACTCTTTCTTTTATTGTTGTTACTAAAATTCTGTGTGCTGTTTAAAATGTCATTGCTCAGTTATCCTTTCAGAATATATCTCATTTGAAAGTGAAAAAATGAGTCAGCAATGTCTTTTATTGTTCCTTTAATAAATATCTTTTAGCTAAAGATACATTTATACTACCGTAAGGGTCAATCTATTGAAGCTGGTAATTAAGGAAACTGTTTCATGTAGTTTGAAGCCTGCCAGCTTTCAAATATTTCCCATTAGCGGACAGAGGGATTTTTCACTTGACACTGCAGTTTTAGCGTCTGTCTGCTGTACAAACGTCCTTTAATCCTAAAAGACACTGAGATGTAAGCACATCACAGTTTGTATGAATTACATTCAGCATAGGACAGTGCTATGAAAATACAAGCAGCTGCTGTATTTTCCATTAAAATGATGTGAAGGATCCCATGCAGAACAGGGTTTAAATGTAGACACACAAGTGACTAATGTATCTGCGCTTATCAGTCCTTGTTCACTTTCCAGGCTCCAATAAAAAGGACTGAGTGACATGCAAGCTGTCCCATTGTTCCTTGTCAGCAATAGTAGGACACACACACCATGAGCCTGTCACTTGTGTCCTTTATCACTCCAACCTGCACAAGGTTATCAGTTGCTTAGGGCTTTTCCAGCTTGTATGCAATAAATTAAAAGGTTACATGTTATTGTGACGTCAGATGGTGCTTGTGGTAATTAAATTAAAGTTTAATTTTGCTATCCTGCTGTGTTGGTAACATGAATACTAATTGTAACTTTGGGCCTGATTTATTAAAGCTCTCCGGGACTGAAGAGGATACACTTTCATCAGAACCAGGATGATTCAGCAAACCAGGAATGTATTTCTTAAAAGTAATTTGCTAGCAAATGTTTTCAATCCTGAACCAAATCCATTCCAAGTTTGCTGGATTACCCAGCTTCACTGATGAAAGTGTATTCTTGGAGAGCTTTAATAAATCAGGCCCATTATGTTTATGTGTTTGGGAATGACAAATGATATCAAACTGAATCACAAGAAAATAAATACAAGTTAATAAGTACAAGTTATATAAAGTGTATCTCTAGGAAAATAAATTCTATATTAGATTAGTAAAGGATTAAACTATGTAAATCTTTACTGTTGTCTGTGTCCCTACTGGGAAGATTTGCACTAGTGACCATTTTCAACAAGTAGGAAAGTGGATGTGAAAATACTTAAAACCTAAACCAATAGGTGAGAGGGAATCCTTCAACGGGGCCAAATGTTCAGACTTTCTACAAATTCTTTTTGTATCTTTGGGACAGGACGTGAAGGGAAATTTCCCTAATGGAATAATGACAGCAAAAACTAGCCTGGTGGCTTTAGACTCTTCCTACTCCATCCAACACTCCCATAATTTTTGAGTATACATAAACTTACATATACACAGTGTTGTTTACCTTAATTACTTTTCCCTAACAAGCTTTGTCTTTTATTTTCATTTCAGGACGAGAACCAGCTATGGGTTGTGCAGGGCTTAAACAAGGCAAACAAGGCTTATGCAGCAGGGGTCTGAAACTTAATATTACATCTTCAATTGAAATTATTGTACATGCTTTGTTATGAAAGATTTCAATCTTTTACTGAGAACCCAACTTGGCACTTAGTTCTTATAGTTAGAGTCAGAAGTCACCTAAGGACTGGTGCGCTTTAACCTGCAATGTCCTCAACTACAGCACGCTCCAAAGAAACTTTAGCATAGCCAAAAAAGAGTGCACAGTACAAGCAAAAGCCAACACAAATCAGTTTCTGCACTAAAGCTACTTATACAAATCAGATGATTGTCAAACAAGACGAACAGTTGTGCCTGTCTTAAGTGAAAATCTAGCATGTGTACAGCGGTCCCCCAATGTTGTTCATAAATCTGCCCTGCTGAATTTGTTAACAACCAATCAGTAATGACCAATGTGCATTTCAATGGAGGAAAACACAGAGGGTACCACCCTCATTCTCCCCTCTGCCATCTCCATTAAATAGAGCAGCACTGTGACACTTGTAATGATCATGAATGATTGTTTCCATCAGTCACACCAGTATGGCAGGAAAATCTGCATGAATACTGCAGGTATATGTACCCTGACCCTATCCTGTGATTCAGATTTGGGGTCAGTATCCAAATTAGGTTAAAAAACGACTGACATGTAAAAAGGTAGCCCCTTACTTTTTGTCCAAGATGCTATATAATAAATAATAAAGCAGCACTAGCAATGTTTTTTTTATCTAGGCAGAAAAGGTGCATTGAAGGCTGCTGCTTTCTGTGCAGGAGAATTTCTTGGCTGCGGTCCATCACAGCCTTAGTATGGCAGTCATCTGATAAGGGGTCTCCCCACACTTTCAAAGGGTCACACAATAGCAAATAATTGTTTTTGTGCATTGACCTACAGTAGTTGAGTTAGATAGATCTTTTAAATTAAATGGTTCTTTCTACCGCAAAAAAGGAAGTAGTAGTAAACAATGTCCCATTTTTGGTGTCATTGGCTACAATAATATTTCCTTGGATTGGTGTCAGTCACCATGAGAATACCCCCACATTGGAGGTTAGTGACAGAGCTATTTAAACCATCCTTTACTGCTGGTAACTGGCAATGCAGGTAAACCCTCCCCCTGACTTAACCACTTACCTAGACTAACGCTCAATGGAAGTGCTAATAAAACCCCAGGATCAGTGGATACTGGCAATACTGTTAACCACCACCCCCACGTTTTGTGGTCAGTGGCAGGGTTATCTCCCCCTACCTCTGTACCTCTGTACCTCTGTTTCAGTCCTGAGTGAAAGCTTCCTAGCATCAGGAACCCTGCTGCCATTCTGCAAGGTGCCCAAAAGGTGGTGTCATTCAGAACACAGTGGGCAAACCACAGGGAGTTGAGAGGCCATATGCCACCAGAAGGCAGCATGTTGGGCACTAAAACAATATAGTATTCCTTTCCTGGCAGCTACATAAAAGGTTATGTATAGATGTAGAGAGAAAGGCAGGGTAGCTGTGGCAGAACAGAGAATAATAATACACTCATAGAAGAGAGGCTATGATGTGCATGGAGGAAGGTTGTTGTATATAGAGAATTGATTCTCCTGGAGTAGTCAAATGTCTTTGCATGTTCAAAGGCACATTGCAAGTGAATGAAAAGATAATTTATGGACGGGAAAAAATTGCTTTTACCTGCAGCTTTTATATTGGCAACAGGGTCATATTGAGCATTCATCGGAGTTAGGTCGTGCATCGCAGTTTTAATTTTAGGCATTTTTGACATTATATAAAATGTTTGCTAACCCTTTTCTATTTTTTCTTTTTTTGTAAATATTTTTTTTTGGGAGGCCAATTTTACACAAATTTAAACATGCAGACATGTGTAGTGAGATCAACACTTTTTCATTTTTACATTTTCTGGAACGTCACCGGATTTTGCACCTAAGCAGTGTAAGATTAGGTGATGTGAAGAAGATGGTGGTGACCACTGTCCTGGCTGGTGGGAAAGAAGAAGTATGGGACAGTGTGGGATCGACTTTAAAAGCCCTTCTGCAATATTATCTCCTACTTGTCTGATCGCTCCGGGTTTCTGGCAAAAAAACTGAGCTGCGCGTGCTCAGTGTCAGCGCTGATTACAACATATCCTGTATTTCCAGCTTCCTCTGTGTGTGCCAGGAATGAATGAACTCCCAACACACCTGTGTAGGAGTTATATCATCCTAGCCCAGTCAATTAAGATCACAAGGAGGAGGCGAAGAAAGAAGAAGATGGTAACACCCTGCAAGGGAAAAGGGACAGGTGAGTAACGTGGGGTTTAGTTCTGCATTAAGCTCCTCTATTGCACTCAAAACCATTTACCTTCTCTAATTCAAATTCCTTTTCATTTGTGTCTCACATAGTCCTTCTCCCTAACAATGCAGATCACAGCGGAAGAGTTTTGGCAATAACAGTGAGCAGGACTAGGTATGGTTAAGAGCTAATTGGCTAACTACAGGTTTGTGTATTAGCAGTGACGTTGCTTTTAGTCACACCCCCTGGAACATATTCTGATCCCACTGTAGAGCAAAGGGGAGTAACCAGAGGATAATAACTTTGAATTTAGGTTGCAGTGCAGCATTGTTGCCACTTCATCACAGAAAGCTGCAGTTGGTGGACTACACTGGCTGATTTAAAAGGTTTTTGTGGGCCTTTGCAGAAAGAATGCAAGAAAATTTATGCACTTATAATTGAGTGCTGCAACGCACATTTTTTAATGTTAGCTAATAAGTATAATTTACAGAATTATAATTAGTATTTTTCTATATATTTTTAAAGACTTACAAAAATAATGGGAATTTTTATAACAAAAACCTTAGTATTTAATATTATTTACATTAGATCATATTAAACCTACATATGTATCACCAGTCATTTTGTAAACAGATCACAAATTATCTTATTAACATTTTACTCAAATCACCCCCTTGTTACCCTTTAACACTGTGAGGTTTCCTGCAACTGTTATTACAGGAAAAAAAATCAGTGGCTTGCAGTGAAAAAAGCTCTGCCCTAAATTCAATAACTAGAAAATTAAAAGCTGTTTGGAGAGACAGAAGACATTAGGTTTTGAGTGGGGAAAAAAAGCAGCATGCCCTCAGTGTGTTACCTAGAGGAAAAGATCTTTTCAGGACTTTGAAATCACAATTCTCAAGCGACTAATTCCTGACCCCATATAGAGTAGCATCCAAATAACTGTAATTATCTCCTAACATAAATGGCGTATCGACTGTATAGTTACAATTGATTTTTGCCTAATTATTCCTCGTTGTTGTTTAACATGGAGTTCTAAGAGGAAAACAATAACTACCTGTGGACAGTGCAGAGATTAAGGAAATGAAGCCGCTGGGAAGGAAAAATACATGTGGTGATTATTAGAGACTTGAACTTTGAAATTAGTATTTTCTTTGATATTAACATAAAACATCCTGCTGGAAGGAGAACTATTGAATGCGAAAAGAACGCAGCATTCCTTCCGACACCTAGTCTAGTGAGTTGTGAGTGCTTTATGAAGCAGATTGGAGAATTTCACAGGCAGGCGAGGTTGTGGTGTTCTCTGTAAAATATGGACTTATTTATGATGTTGATGTTATAATGAGAACAATTAACCCACAGGGTCTGATGAACAAATGATGAACAAATTCTGAGCAACAGAATTTGATAAAAAAAGAACATCTTCACATAACTAGGCACATAGGGTAACCTGTGTGGGGCACATCTGTTTATTTAGTCATTAAAGCAAAACTCTGGGTAAACAGCTCATGGAGGAGGAGCAGAGGAATTTTAGCTCCACAAAAAAAAAGCATTATCCAATAATAGGTTGATCACAATAAAGGTACTACAACTTTCTTTGAATGCCAGGTCACTAGCATTTATGCCAAGACACCCCTTCTTATCTATTCCAGCAGAGAAAAAGACAAATGAAGATGGAAACTGTATTAAAAGGCTACAGAACGAAAAAAAAACACAGTAGTGCACCTCCATATGTTTTGTCCTTTCCCTTCATCAGAATTCTGCCAATAACTTGGCATAAGCCCTAACACTTGCCAGGTCTGTCCAAAACCTTTTTGCTGGAACTAGAATTTACATACAGTCTTTACAATGTCTGACAAAAAGAGTTTAAAGGGCTTGTTTGTTGTGAAAGTGCAGGAAACATAGGGCCTGATTTAATAAAGCTCTCCAAGGCTGGAAAGAATACACTTTCATCAGTAAAGCTGCATGCCCAGCAAACCAGGAATAAATCTGGTCCAGGACTAAAAGTATTTGCTAACAAATAGCAAATGACTTTGAGGAAATCCATTCCAGGTTTGTTGGATCACCCAGTTTCACTGATGAAAGTGTATTCTCTCCAGCCTTGGAGAGCTTTAATAAATCAAGCCCATAGCATCCTCCTGTATTCATTATGAATAGTAAAGTAAAAACATTGAATTCTCAGTGTCAAGGAATGTTATTTTCACCCACAGAAAGTTCAATATATCTTTGGGAAATGTACAGTGAATGTGATTAAATGATTGGTAAAATTTTGCAAATTTGAAACTGAATTTTTTGTATACCTCATTTTGATCCATGCCACAAATTTGTGGAGAATTTTTTCTTAATGACAAGGTGCTTTTTACCCCAAAATGACAAGTGGACTATTAAGTCAGTAAAAAGTGAATTTGAGCGACAGGACTACTTTTATAATTGTGAGAAATATTTCAAATGTTATGCTGCTCAAAGGCATATATAAAAGGGCTGGAATGTATACAAAAACATTACAGAAATTCAGATACAGAGAGGTAAGTGGAAATTCCACACATTTCTTTTTTTCAAATGAACTCCTCTACACAGTGTCCTGGGTGTGTTTTGTGTCCTTTCAGTTGTAGCCCTACACAAAAGAAACAAATGGGCTTTATCACAGGAGGTTTTCTGCGGCTACCTTGCAGCTGTTGGCCTATTGTGCTCAATGGGTAAATGGTTCAGGAACAAATGATTGAGACAGGGCTGTGTTCAACGGTTTCCATAATTGGCACCCTACGTTGTAAATACAAATTATGAGTCTAACCCCTTCCTTTCTGAATGCCACAATTCTCCTGTGATGCTGGTAATGTCTAGTAATGATGACAGTATATTGGGATCCACATGCCTGTAGATTTTAATCTTGTAATAAAGTCACAGGAATATATTGGCTTATACCAGAAGACATGTTTTAAAAAAAAAAAAAACAAAGTGCTACCCACTCGGTTTGTTGTAAGGTTACCAGTTCCAGGTCCAAACCACATGATCAAAATCTTTAACTCAACCTGTGTTTTTAAGGATCTTTTAACTTTTGATGCATCTATTGCTGAAACCTCCATTCATTGTGAGCTACAGTGTCTGGGAGGGGAGAATGTAAGAAACAAACTAAAAGTGTCACATGCTCCCCTCATTTCTGGTATTGCTGAACTTGAGAGAGAGAGAGAGAGAGAGAGAGAGAGAGAAAGAGAGAGAGAGAGAGAGAGAGAGAAAGAGAGATCTACTGCAAAATTATCACTGCTGCAGTCTCTCAAAAATAAAAGTGCAATAAGCATGTCACCTACCTAGTTGCACAATTACTTGTTCTCGTTCCAGTGAGATGTTGCTGACTAGATTGCAAAGGCGCTTGTTAAAATTATACACACAGGAACCACAAATGCATACTGCGCCCTTCCTTTACTCCTATATTGCTTCTTAATAGCTCCACTGGATCAGCGATAGGTTCAGTTACAATTTAAAGCTACTTTAAAGGCTGGGGGTAAGTCAGGGACAAATCTAGACAACACAGTCTGAGGTCACAGTGACCTTAAGTTATTCATTATTATTACAGAAAACATGGGTCACAGACAAGGCTATTCTGTCTAGCTGAGGAGAATGGACTCAATAAGACTGGCTGAACATTATTAGAAATATTTTGGCAGGTTCTATAGATAAGATATATATATATATATATATATTTAAAATATGTATTTAGCTGTTGACCTGAAGTTTAACTTTAATATTTCCATAATGGGACACTATTCCTTCCACTGACAGCAAAGATGGGGCACTATCTTCCACTGCTACCAAAAATGGTATTGGTCCTCATCTCTTTTATTTTATTTCTACTGACCACCAAACCTGGGGCATTAATTACTCTCAATGCCACCAGAGCATTTTTCATTTCTACTTGTCACAGACCAACCACCTAACATCTTGGACAGGGCATACTTTTTTTTTTTAGAACATTTGGAGTCAGTTGGTTTGCAGGATTTTTTTAGAGTTGGATTCAACATTATCCAGGGAAGCCTACAGCTTGAAATCTGATAGTATTCATATGTAAATTCATCTTAATGATGACTGATTTCATACTCGGGCACTTGACCAATATCACAAATGAAAACGTTAATGATCAAGTAATTATTTTATCATACCTGTGTTTGTAAAGCCGACAATTTACTTTTCAGATGAATGTGCAGGCAATGTTCACCTATAATATGTAAGCTTTTGGGTAAGAGGAAGATGAAATACTGGACCTATTTACATTATTTGAAAATTACATTCTGAAAAAGGAATGGTTTTAATAGTTGGCTTGGACTTTCTTTTTGACTGCTTCTATGTTTCTGTATTAAACCTATCCTTCACATCACATGGCGCCACTACGCCCAAGCCCAGCTGCACAGCACTAGTGCTTAAGCATCTATGCCAGCTCTAATCACCCATCTCTAGCAAGCACCAGCTGCACAATATCAATGCTAAGTATTGCCAACGCTTTTTCTTTTCACTACAATGAATGAACTACAATGAATTTCTAAATATCTAACACAAATTGGGAGCAAAATATAAAAATCCCAGAAAAGGTTGAGGTGAAACCTTTTATTAAAACTCATCAGTCTCAATGTTACAAATAAGCTTGCTCAGATTTTAATAAAATAATTTTGCACTATAATTCATGTCCAAGCCACATAGGGATTATACTATGAATAAAGGGAAAGCAGATAATATATGAAGATATAAAGTGGCACACAAATAGTTATAAAACTGTTCATCATTATAAAAATAGGAACTGTTTAGCTAAAAAGAAAAATGATACATGAGACACGAACACAGAACATTGAGGTGTGTATGTAGGTTTATCCAATCTAAATGCAAGTGTAATGATAAGGTAAAAGAAGCTAATATACCTTTGCTGAAGGTATATCTACCTCAAACTAAGGCTTTTAAATTAGTTCTATAACAAAGGATAATGTAGACATGATGATAGCTGAATTAAAGCAGAATTAACATTTATTTTTTAAATGATTTTTGCAAAGTTTCTATTGAATGTTTTTGCAACTTTATAAAATATAGAGATTTGTATATTAACCACTGGAGAGAGCTGTTAGTAGCTTAGAGTAGTAGCTAAAAGCTTATTGCCAAAGTCTCTATTTCTCTTCATCCAGTTCTGGGATTAACATAGGATTAGCTGGGCATTGGATGTGATTTTGCAGGTCTTTTGCAGGTCCTTTCTGAACAATAAAAGCAGAAGAAGCAAACTGGTTATCTTATCTGCCTCCCACTCTGCTTTTTTCTTCCATCAGTTCCCTTGCACTGAAGCACAACTGTCTGGCTCCTTGTGCTGCTTCTCCCTACCCATATTTCAATGCTGGTGTGCATGAGGACTGCAAAAGCCTGATACTCAAATTCATGTAAACAAATATTTTTAATGGATTGTTCATTGTGTATTTTATGTCTAACATGTTAAGCTTTAAAACAAGCAGATGTGTTCATACCATTCTCCATGGCTGTTTCCTCCTTTTCCTGAAGAACATCATCAGGGTGAGGCTTGCAGAGACCATGAAAAGGTCCCAAGTCAAAGGAATCTTGAAGCAACTGGCCATTGACCTCACAACTAACACTCATGAAACCCACAGCAATGCCATGATCCTGCAAAAAAAAAAAAAACAAGACAAAGGCTGGTAAACATGCCCACTAAAACAAAATACATGACATGGTTGACCAGTACAAGTTAATGTTGCATTCCATTAGAACAGTTAGTTTTAGATTGGGTAAAGATTAGATTTGCTGTATTGGAGTCTGAGGCACTGTTGGAGAGATCCTTTCTGGTAAAAAGGTTGTCGTGCCAGGTCTTGTTACCATTATGTGATTCACACAGTGGGCCTGATTTATTAAAGTTCTGGAGAGGATACACTTTAATTAATGAAGCTAAGTGATCCAGCAAACCTGGTCTGCTGGATCACCCAGCTTTACTGTTGAAAGTGTATCCTCCCTAGCTTTGGAGAGGTTTAATAAGTTAGGCCAAATGTGTGATATGCAAGGACATCAGACATTAAGTAATGTCTGATGTTTCCACTTATGCATTGTACTACAAATCATTTTTACAATGCACTGCTATGTGAATTTCTGTCCATTTTAGTGTAATGAATGGGATCAGCATCGTAATGGACAGCCATGCATTTGACTATGTGTTGCTGTACACTGCAGTATAAAGCAGTGAAATGCACTTTCTAATAATGGTAATGAAGCCTAGCAGCACAACAGACAGAAGTAAAATCCTTTTGTAATTTAGGTAAGGGACTTCTAAAACCCCTGTTAACCCCCGGTTAAGAAAGAAGGATTTTTTATTGCAAAGAAGGGATGCAATGGGGCCTATTGATACAGCAGTAAATATGGTGTTCACTGAAACATTCCTTGGTGGAGAAACAATTACTGCCACTGAAACACATGGACATGGAAGATTCTCCACCATAGAATGTTTCAATGAATGTTAGATTTACAGATTTATAAGTAGACCCTGAGCTGCGAATTTGGAGCTCAGTGTATAGTCCTTGCATTTAGCAATTTCCTAGAATAAAAAAAAAACCACAATGTGTCAGCCCAAGCGGGCCAATAAGATGCCAAACCCAGAAGAAGCTGACAAGAAAAAGTCAGCAACACCAGGAGACCATACAGATGTCACATCTGTGGATGGGTGATGAGTACAGTTCTGCTCTAGGAATCCTCTATTGTACTCTAGCTGTTTAGTAAAGGAAAATTTACTTCCTTTTAGCCATCCTTACCACAGGCACTTTTTCAATTGGTATAATGAAAATATATAGGCTTAGCATTCTGTTACAATTCATGCCCATTTTGTAGTAAACAATAATGTATGTACCATATATATATAGCTATGCATACACACAAACATTTTACCATTTGTGATATCATCAGCATGAAGCACATGAAATTGTGATGAAATTATTGCCTGGGAATATAAATGATTGAAATCTGGGCTGCTCAATAAAAAAGCTTCCTCTCTGAACATGTTATAACACACTAAAAAAAACTTATAAAGGGCAGCAGTACAAATCACTTCCCACATTTATACTAATAATTATGTTTCACAGTTACACATTTATCAACAATCTGGCTATCATATATATAAATTCAAATGTTGACTTTTTGTTGTCTTTTTCCTTTTAAAAGACTAACTGTCTGTTTCTGCCCTAGCTCGGGATTGAACAAAGGCTGGGGTGCAGCAGTTCTTTGGCTATTCTGTAATTTGGGGGCCAACTCTCAGCAAAGGCTGATTAACCAATCCATCTACCATATGTGAAAAGAGGACTTGCCAGCTTTATACTCGGCAGGAAAAACTGGCATCATCTTTGGCTCACTTGGGCTAATCTATCCAATTTACAACTTTGGTTGCGAGGATCTAGTGTTGTCGCCTAAAATGTCTATTTCTGCCCATTCCAGATCTGGATGCTTGTGACATGAATCTATTATTTATTGTGTTGCTGTTTGCAATAAGCTATTACGCTAATGGCTCATTGTCAGTTATAATTAGCTCCAAAACAAAATGCAAAACACATATGGCTAGAATGTCACTAGTAATAGTGGAAAAAAACAAAGCTAAAACTATTAAATTAGTAGCAGTTTTTTTTACTTTAGTTACATAACTGCTCTTCAACTATTTTTAAGATAAGTCAAGCCAAATACATGTGTATATTTAGTCATTAAAAAGGGATTGCTAGAGCTTGGAAGGCAGGACTGCATATAGCATCTGGATCTGCTTATCAATGAATTAAACATTTGCATGTTTAATTCCTGGAATGGATCTAGTTCAGGTTTGAAAACATTTTCTAACAAATAGCAAAGGACTTTAAAAAAAAAAATCTATTCCAGGTTTGTTGGATAACCCAGCTTCACTGATGAAAGTGTATCCTCTCCAGCCTTGGAGAGCTTTAATAAATAAAGCCCTATAACTTAAAGTGCCATTGAAATAATTATACACTGCTCCAAGGTAAAAATAAAACATATAAAAACAGCCAGATGTTACATAACAAAGTCTAAGAACAATTTCTGGGGAATGACAATTAACCTAGCAGTATGTGGGAGGAAACTGATGTGCCCATAGAAAACCTGTGCAAACACGGAACAAATAGACTTTATGCAGTGAACTAAACTAGATTCGATTATGTAAATATTGACCTTCATAGCAAAAGTGTAAACCAATTTGTACACATTAATAAAATGTTATATATGCTCCACCATACCCTGTCCCATAGCCTATATATATATA
>NC_092861.1:120836728-120842873 GCF_032062135.1 Pyxicephalus adspersus | reverse complement strand
ATATATATATATATATATATATATATATATATATATATATATTTATTTATTTAAAATTTGAAATATGGTGGTAAGGTCTGCAAACTGAGCTGTACATTACATCATTTTTCTTTCGATTGGCAGTCTTCCCACTGATCCCTAATGTAAAAGAGCCAGTGTAAGATGTATTTTCTTTTACTGGCCTCCAATAGAAGTTCACACCTCAGACCTATCTAAGGAAGAACTCTTTGAGATCTTCACAATCTTTAATATATAGCAGCATTTTGTTTACATCTAATGCATGGGGGCAGTTTTCACTGACCATCAAGGAGAGGGATCAGTATTATTCTCACTTCCTTTTGTGCTATTATTGTTATAATTAATTTCAATAATATTTTCAAACACCTAAAACAAGCATGCAGATAACTGTTTGACAAGCGGTGGGGCACATAGCTGAACACCTGATCTGGGTTTGACTGTCAAGAGCATCACAATGACAATCATGAGCTGCATGATCCTGGGGCACTGACGTAGAACAGCCAACCGATGATCCGCGGCTCAGGCTGGTGCGCTTCCAGCGGGGTCAGGAGAAGGACCCCACTGAGGGGTGCACCAGCCAGAGCCGCTGACCATGTTCCCCGTATGAACACAACCTGCCCACTCTCCCATCTCCACTCTTTGAGTAACAAACACGGCGCCCTGCACATGCCGGTCCACATTCCGTGGTAGGTAGGTCAGAAAAGGTCAGAACACCAAGCAGGCAAGCAATATTTTTTATAGAACCAGATCAAAAATTACATAACCGCTCAGATAAAGGTCCACTCAATTTAGGGAAATCTGAATAAATGTGATGCTCTATTTACTTTTTCTTTCTTTCCACATTTTTTTTCACCAAAAATGACTCAATGATAAAAAATGGTAGTCATTAGCGTGTGCGCTCATCCAGTGGCATAGAATGATATGTAAACTTTGTGAAAAAAATCAGCACCATATAAAAGAGTAAATTAAATACATCCTACACTTAAAATTATCAACCATTCTGGGTTTACAGCTAGTCACTGAGAAATAAAAGATTGATTTTTAGGTTTACATCTACTAGCAATAAATCCTGTGCTTTTAGTGATTTGTTACAAACTACAAATTGTATGAAAGTTTACAAAACTATTTTGCTTTGAATATTTACACCTTGTAAGTGTTTAATAAAAAAAATTTTTAAGCTACAGTGACCTCTAGTGGTGATATCTATTTTACATACAGTATTGAAATGAATAATTTAAGGTCCTGTTGATGTTGGGAGCAGTATAGAAGGCAGAACATATCAGCTATAGGCTAGACTTAGAAAACAAAGTCTGAACCAACATGTTTGGTGAACAGTTAGTGACATGTATGTATTTTGAAAGTTGCCGATTTAGTTTTGCATACGGATAGGTAAAATATATGCATGTAAAAAAAACTCTGTATTTGTTACACAGATATTCAAAATTATTGTACACTTTTGCCCAGCTAACCCCTAAACATTTCCTGTTTATTGGACATCATATAGTTACCTGGCTTCCCTGATGAAGAGCTGGGGACAGTGCTTGTGTCTGTGACATATATGTACTTTATATTCTTCAGTAAGTTTTGTTTCAGCATTTTTCTTCATTGGCTCAAATGTAGCTGCCAATTCTCTAGCTAGATAAAAAAATGTATAAGATATTTGTTATTTTATGTACAATGTGTAAAATATAATCTTTTGTAGTACAGGTAGGTACAATTGCAATACAAGTGGTTGTATAATGTATATATTATATGAAGGTGGTCAGTATGAGGTGTACCCGGGCACCCTGGGGAAGGGGGTTATAAGAATATAATTATAAAAGTGGGAATAGGTTTTGCTGAATGGTGATCAGGCATCTAAGAATGGAGAAGAGGTAATTTAATACCTCCAACTTGAATAAAGTTTGTCAATATTTTTAACTAGGATTGCCACAATGAAAATTGTCAGTAAGTGTCCCACTGAGTTTCATTGTGGCTGCTTACTACTACTAAAATAGCAATCAATAAATCATCAAATATTAAAAAAAATGGGATCCCTTTGCATTTTATGTTGTTCATCACTTTGAAAGTGGTGTACGCCGTGGGACTGTTCTAAAGTGGTAATTAGGCTGATCAGAACTTTATACATTTGGTAATCCTGTTTATAGTGATGATAAGTAAGTGTTTATATAAGTGGTGATCAGGCTAATAAAGTGATTATCTTTTCATCTGAGTCTTACTCTTAGAAATGTAAAAAAAGAAAGGGTTGATATGTTAAAAAAAAACAAGTTTCCTTTTAAACAGGCAGTTCATCAGCCTAAAAATACGCCCAATGAGAAAAGAAAAAAAAAACAAGTGTTGGTCACAATAAACAATCAGGTCTTGATGTCTATTTATTAATGAGTGAATCTTAAATAAATAATTTCCCGCTAAATCATTTCCTGGTAAAGAATCTTCCAGGTTCAATGGCAGTAATTGATTCTCCACCAGGGAATGCTTCAGTGAATGTCAGATTCTCTGCTTTATAAATAAATTCCTTTATTTTTAATGTCCGGTAAAAAGGAAACAAGTAATCTGTTTAGTATCAGACCTTCTGATATACATAAGGTATTGAGAGATGAGAAAAGTTGAAAAGATATAATAATACAATAAATAATAAATACAATACAATAAAAAATAGCTCATGCTTTATTTTAGAAAGTGAAGAAAACATGCTTGGTATAGGTATAACCAGTCAGACAATATTCACTTTAATGTGATTACTAAATTAACAATACCAAATGAACAACAAATAAAAATATTAAAACTTACACAGAGTAATGTTGCTTGGTACGACCAGACAAATAAAGTGCAAATCTGCAACTGCGTTAAACGCAGATCTGTAAAAATAATAAAAAAAATATTTGTGGTATTTTCCCCCTTATCTAAGTCTGAAACAGAATACATTGCCAATACATTGCTAGCCAACATGGTGTTTCCTGATAGCCCTGTATCTGCAAGTCTTTATCATAATGTTCAATACAAAGGCTATAGCTATGCTGAGATTTTTTGTTAGTTTATATTACTTAAATTATTAATATATTAGTTCATATATATTTATAATTGTATAAATTATGTTTAATATAATGTTTATATAATATATGTTTGTATATGTTTATATAATATATGTTTCTCATATTGGGCCAGATTTATTGAAATTCTTTAAGACTGGAGAAGATAGACTATCATGGATGCACCTTGGTGATCCAACAAACCTGGAATGGATGTGATCCAGGATTAAACATTTACCAACTAATAGCCAATGATTTTTAAGAAATCCAATCCAGGTTTGCTGGATCACCCAGGTTCTGTTATGATAGTTTATCTTCCCCAGTCATGGAGAGCTTTATTAAATCAGACGCATGTTGTTAGGTCCCTAGTAATATTTGTTTGGTTCTTTCGCAAGGGTGCAGGGATAAAGAAAGCACAGATTTCACAGTTTAAGCCACCAATCATGGGAACAGAAGAACCAAAATATACAGATTACCAGCTGAAACCATTCGCTCCATTTCCCTGCTTATTCATCAAACAGCTGTAATAAACCCAGCGGCTTATAACAAGATTACTAAGGATATTTGTAATGTCAGAGAATTTATTAGGTCTGGGGAGGAATTCCCAAGATTATCAAGCTGTCAAGGTAAACTTGAATATCCACACTGTCATGTGACCAATTCCAGGAATGCCAATTATCATGACATGTCCTCTTCTCCTGTTAAACAGCCGACCCGTGAATACTATGGGGCTTGGTATACTCTGGTTCTCAAATGATTGTTGTCACTGGCATGGTTGTAGATTCAGCATCCATATTCTATAGATTTGTCTATTATTGATACCTTAAGAAAGGATTGTTCTCACTCAAAATATTGCAATCTAACCATTTACCTTCACCAACGCTCTTTAAATACAATGGCTTGTACTCCATGCATATATATTTTTCTTTATTACAGTTTTATACTACAGTGGCCCAAAGTCAAGCTGAGAGGTAAAATCTAACATTATATAAAAGCCAAACCTATCTATCCTTGTGTAGATTGTGTATTAGGTTGAATACCTTGCCATTACATCTCTAGAGGAGAACAGATAACAAGAGAAGTCATAAAGAGAAGTTAGGTTTCCTAAATTTGTAAATCTTCTTTGGGCCTAGTACACACCGACAGCATATTGGCAGACAATTTTCTACTTTTTTTAACTTTATTTTTTAATACAACATCTTAGAAACAATAATATGGTGATTACTGATGTAACATAACATGAGTAGAAGGAAACATTGAAAGACAAGGACGGTTGAGTACAAACTTCAAAAACAGTAGCATTCAAAAAACACAATTGCATAACAACATAAATTTGTACATAAACAATTAGTAAGCATTAATGGCACATGTAGCAGTTACTTAAATGGGAATATCTGTAATGAGACTAGGAACTTCCGTACAGCTGAGGCGCTTGATGCTTATTTGAAAAGGGAGAGGGGTATAAACTAGAGAAATGAAAGAAAGAAAAAGAAGAAAAGATGGGGGTGGAGGGGCTAATTTAGAGGTTTCAACTGTTCAATTATGTATTGTCTGCATGGTCAATAAAACAGCGATATTGAGACATATAGGTAAACTGTATCCAGTAAAACCATGCTGACAATTTTCTACTTAACTGGAGTAATATAATGCTTTTCTGGTCAGTAATCGAATGATCAGATGTCAGAAAATCATTCACACTCGGCAATATCATGCCCCTATGAACTTTCTTATCAGTTGGAAAGGATCAGAACTCTGATTGGATCTGATAGATCATTTGTAGACATAATGACATGTACTTTGTTCCAAAACTCAAAAATAAATAACTTAAGTTTGGTCCATCACTGATTTATCTTTAGATTCAGTTCAGAACCAATCATTTTATCAGTCTGGAAACAAGATTAGGTATTAGGCATTATAGTTAAATAAACTGGGAGGACAGAAGATCAAAATTTGCCTTTGTTAGGACCAAAGATTTTGGACACCAAAGACTGTAGAATGTATAGAAAGCTAATGTCTACCTTAAGCTGGAATTTACATTCTGAAAGGACGTAGCATTTAAAAGGTAACATCAGTAGCTATTCCTGTGTGACTAACAAGGGCACAAATCCATCATATAAAATGTAATTGTGCCATGGATTGTTTATTCTATGGAAACAAAAATTAAACACTAAAATGTCATATAATGCATGATAGGGACAAGTGCTTCAGACATGGAACAAAAGCAAATATTGCAACAGATGTTCCTCTCCCATAGAGACGGTACAATGTGTTCTGTCAAGTGTATACATATGGAGATTAAAAAGGTGAGCTAGGAGACATTGAAAATAACCCTCTGAAGATCTTTCATGAATTATAAATTCTGAGTGTACACATATTTTAATATATTACTTTCTCGAATGGAGATGTGTCTGTTGTGTTTTTAGAGGGGTTATATTTTCCTTTGATACTTTTGTTTAGACTTAGGAAGTGCTGGGGTGTTTACACTGTTTTAAACTGCTTACTATTACAACCAATCAAATTTATTCTGTCCTTTGTAAGATAACACTGGAGCAGCTGCTTTGGGCTTCATTTTTGTTTTCCCTGACATCAATGCAGGCTGGTAGTTAAAGGACATCTAAGTACTGAATTCTCTTTTCATTGTGATGTTCTGATTGGCCACTAAACATGACAAATTCAATAGATATGATCATGAATGTAGCTTGATATGTAAGTAAGTTATAAATGTGAGCCGAAAGAAGCAGGATTGTATACTGTATGATGATTTACAACCTTTACTCACAATAGTACACATCTCTGGCAGAGTTTCCTACAGTGTAACATGTGTAAAGACTTAAGTAGTAATTATTAAAATGCCAAATACTGATTTATATGGGACTGGTAACTGCTTCTTCTTTTAGCACTGGCAGGGTTGTTTATCTACATCTCTCACTCTCCCTAAGGTTAACCTCCCGACCGTTAAGCCCGACCTTGGTATGGGCTAAAAAAAGTGGCTCTTTTGGTTAACCCCGAGATTTTCCGTACATTAAAATCCCCACTTACCCAGGTAAGTGGGGATTTTAATGTAGGGAAAATCTCGGTCCCCCTGTGCTCATCCAGCG
>NC_092861.1:120827967-120836088 GCF_032062135.1 Pyxicephalus adspersus | reverse complement strand
AAGTATTTTTTTTTTTACATGATTGTGTGTTTCAAACATTTTTTATATTCATAATATCTACTAGACCCTTGTTCGGACATATTTCTGTAAGTTACAGGTATACAATTTAAAAAAAAAAATTCATGAAAAACAGTGGAACACTTTTGGTACAGAAATCTAGACCTCAGTGTAAAGCTCAGGTGGTAAATAAAGCACGAAAAAATCACGATCAGGCAGGTCGTTATTGCAGTAATGGACACGTGATGTTCCTTCTGCAAAAATCCCTCTTACCTGCCTCATCACTCTGGGTAATTGTCAAAAAAGCTGGGCTGTGAATGCACAGTTTCAGCTTTAATTGCCAAGGTACCCGGCAATACCAGTTCCTGTGCGTATGCCGGAAATTAATAAGCGCCCATGGCTGCAAGGGAGTTACATTATTACATCATCCTGGCCCCCTGCGAGGGATTGGAGATGTAAAGCAGAACAGGTTTAGTTTTGCTTTTAATCTAAATTTATTAGGTAAAACATGCCTTTGGGGTCTATTTAGAAATGTTTTCACCCATTGTTTACACAATTTCACACATTTTTTACATTAATTCAATTACAATCTCTTTTGAATCATGAGTAAAATTTGATTCACACATTTTCTAATTAAATTTAATGTGACATTAAATTTGGGTGGGTGGGTAAAAGTTAGGTAAATATAAGTGAAAGCATATATGAATACATCATTACCTTGAGCGGCATATCACTGAACTTTAGTAGTGCTCCATGGTGCTTTTTTGTCACATGACTTGTTATTATTAGGGAAAGGAACAGTGAGTTGTTGTAATGCATTAACACCACACAAAATATTCTAAACGATTAGTCCTGTTTGCTCTACATGGATTACTATATCTCCTTTAGTCTGCTCACACCTGTACATTTTAATGCAGTAAAGCATTTGCAATTTGCTACATGTAAATGTTTTATTTCCTATGGAGCTTCATACCTCTATCTGTGAAAGCGAAGCTATGTGGGCCCAGTCACAACAATATGTGTGCAAACATGCTGCAGGTGTGTAACCAGCCAGAGGATAGCGATATGAATAAATACAGGAAAATATAATTGTTTACCTGAGGATCTCTTGAATGCTCTGTAGTGAAAATTCCTCCTTAGCCACAAAAAGATGCAAAAACAGTGTGTTCAGGGGCTGGAAATACAAAAAATCATAATTATTAAAATATTCTAAAAAATCTTACACTCACCTATGTAGATGCACACATTGTTGAGAAATAAAAATCAGGCCCATTATATAAAAAAATGATTACCTCATAAAGCTTTCATGTAGTTGTAAGAATTAGCTCATTGTTATATCAATGCAGTGTTCCAATGATGCTCATATAATGCTCATTGGTTATACTCACCGTGCAATCCCTGCTCTGTGCATAGTGTTGGTGTATCCATTCCTCCCACAATGATTGGTCCACCACATCCCAGTTTGGATAATCCAGGAATGCAGCATGAGCTACGACACTGTTCTGCTCATCACAGATAGTCACTGCCAGAGTGGATTTTTCACTGAAAACAAACAAAACATTTTTGTAATAATATAATTTTTTAACTTGGGTGCTAAGATTTCATCAAAGAGTTTTCATTACTATTTTACAAATGTTGCTCTATCACCCAGCTTCACTGGTAAAAGTGTATCCTCTCCAGCCTTGGAGAGATTTAATAAATGAGGGCCAATGCTGGGAATTTCATATAGAGAACAATCACAAATTACATGTTGTTCAATTCAGAGAGCTGTGTGTATGTGTGTGTGTGAACACCCCTTTAAATAAAAGATAGGTCATAAATTATTAATTTTTCTACAGTTATAATCTTGTTGTACAAAGTCAAATTCTTTCAAAAGAAATCAAACGGCAGGTGTAGCAGATCCTAATAACTATAACTAGGTACCTATAGCTAAAATATATTTAAAACATACAAAAAGCAGAAATCATATCGAGACGAAATTTGAAGAAATATTTCATGGTATTACTTGTAAAAGTTTATATATAAACACAACAATCACAACACATTGGGCCTGATTTTTTAAAAATCTCCAAAGTTGGAGAAGATAGACAATCATAGGGGAACCTGGATGATTCAGCAAACTTGAAATAGATTTCTTAAAAATAATTTATTAGTTGTCAATTGTATTCAGTCCTGGACCATATATATAGACACAACTAAAAGATTCAGTGCAGTGCATCACAAATCACAGTAATGCCATACCATGTATTGCAGTGGTACCTGGGCTGTAGACCGGTGCTGGAGCCTCAAATGACAGGAGGCAGAAGCACCGGCAGTGGAAGTCTTTTTTATCTTTTCCAGTCTTTTTAATCAATCAAGCCCAGTCAACAGGAGAGTGAGGGGAAATCTTTCTAACAGTTCTCTAGACATTAGTAAATAATCCTTACCTGCTCTATCCAACACTAAAATATTTTTGCTGTACATGCACCTTAAATATGAAACAGTCAAATTATTGCATGAAAAGGCATTTAAGGAGTCTATTTCCAAAGCAGTGAATCTGGCATTCACTGAAACATTGCCTGGTGGAGAATCACTTACTGCCACAGAAACACAAGGACCTGGAAGATTCTCCACCAGGGAATGTTTCAGTGAAAATCAGATTCACTGCTTTATAAATAGATCCATAAGATAATGTAATGGTTATGGTTTTGGATAATGGTTATGGTTTTTTATTGACATTTTTCATATTACCAATCTGATGTTTAGTGATGAACACATTAATATCACAATAACCAGCACTTACAGTAAATATATGACATTCACATTTCCAAATGTGCTTTGTGTGGACGATGATTTGAGCTCAGCAATACCATGAACATCGAGAGATTCTGTTCTCCGGACAGTCACTTCCTGTGTGGTGCCACTTGCTGAAGTCAGAATAGTCATGATGATTGCAGAGGATTGTGCTGAAAGACAAGCGTGACAGAAAGCTTGTTAATCGTAATTCTAAAGGCTCTATGTATCATTATGTTTTCGCCCAACATTCACCCCACTTTCAGTCAATATTCCATTTTTTTGTGATATAAAAAATAATGAATTTTAGGTGAAAACATTGATAAATAAACTACTAAGCATGCCCACTAGGTATTAATCATTACAATTATGATGACTTGAACAAGAATTCCCTTGACTGATTTCACAGAGTGGTGAGATAGTAAACTCTGCTGTTGTATTAGTTATTGTTTATATAAAGGAAGACATTTTAAGAGTGTAGGCATAAACAAGACTTTCTCTACTTTTCTAACACGGGGGAACCCTTTGAAAAAACTTTCAAATCTTAGTGAACCCCTGCCATAATTACTATATCCACAGGTCACAATATATTAATATGGTGGTCAGTGGGATGAATGTCACCCTTACAGATAGCTAAAAAGATCATTGGTATCAGTTATACTGACCTAAGAGTCGCAAACTGCTCATTGCTCAGGGAACCCCGAGCAACCTCCGGAGGAACCCTGGTTGAGAAACACTGGGTTCAACCCTTGCTTTATATATTTACATTTGAGATTTATTTCTCTATCTGTTGTTCTGACCAATAATCTTGAGACAAGTAGTGAGAGATGTTTTCTTTTTGCAAAGACATTTTCACATAGAAGTAAATGTAATTCTAATTTTCCTTGTACATGATTGGATCATTTTTGTGCAGTGAGTTTAAATTTTGTTTTGCATCATTCATTGATATAATGAAAATTCATTTTAGAATTAAAAACTTTAAAAGTAAACAGCACTAACTTTTTAGTAAATCATCCTCAATGTATGATGCAATGGGGCTGATTTACTACAGGACAAGAAAAATGTATTACTTTGTGAAATAAATATTTTCTCAAAGTGATAGTAAATAGAATGGAGCTGTATTTACTGTGAATACTCAATATGCAGTGGGAATGACAGAAACAGGATTTCTGCTCACACATGATTGGTCAATAATTGGTCACACCTCCCAACTTTTGGATGAATTTGATACTTCCCTGCCATGCCCACAATTTACAGACCTGAAAAATGAGTTAGCAAAAAATATATATATTTTTTTTAACAACAATGGGCCCTATTTATAAAACAGGGAATCTGACATTCCCTAACACCTCTGGGAATATATCAGGTCCATGTGTTCCAATGGCTGTAAATGATTCCCAGCAGGGAATGTTTGAGAGAATGAGTGATTCCCACAGGCCCTGTTTTCTTTATATTCGCTTTTCAAAAATAGGAATCGAATACATTAGGAGAGTGGATGAAAGTTTAGTGCAAAAAAACACTATTGGGCTCTATTGATACATTAGATTGTGAGCTCCTTTGAGGGACAGCTAGTGACATCACTATGGACTTTTTAAAGTACTGCATAATATGATGGTGCTATATAAATACTGTGTAGTTATAATCAAATGATTCCCTTTTCTGTTCGCTCATAATATTCATTTCATTCCTATATCATATGGGCAGCACGGTGGCTCAGAGGTTAGCAATCTGGCCATTGCAGCATCAGGTCCCAGGTTTTAAACTCTGCCAGGACACTATCTGCATGGAATTTGCAGGTTCTTCTCGTGTTTGCGTAGGTTTCCTTTGGGTTTATTGGTTTCCTCCCACATTCCAAAAACATGCAGTTAGATTGACCTTAGACTTTATTAAAGACATATGACTATGGTAGGGACATTAGACTGTGAGCCCCTTTGAAGGACACCTAGTGACATGACCTTAATATGTCGGATCTATATAAATACTGTGTATTAATAATATAATAATTCAGTGCACTTTCACAATTGGCCACTAGGTGGCAGAACAAGTTGTTGTTTTAATAGGAGAAAATACAACCATCGAATTCACCACCAGCGAATTTCAGAGGAATTGACTGGGGCAATCATTTATTAATAGAGACCTTTTTATTAGTTAAATAAATGCAAAACCTTGTATATATTTTGTGCCCTGCCTCTTCCTCACCTGAGGAGGCAACTTTCATGACGCGAGGGGAAGAAAGTAAGCGCAGCCTGTTTGTGGCTCAGTATATACAGATATTTCCCGAGTTAAGGACATCCGACATACGGACAACTCCTAGATATAAACGGGGCTTCCCTGCTCGCTGGTTTGCAGGACAGGGGCTTGATGGACAGGGGAGGTTTGCATGACTTGCAGAAGAAATCTTTTTGGGTGTGGGTGATCTTAAGAGCTGAGCTGATCTGTATCATCTTGTAACTCTTTAATGACCAAGACAAGCTTTGCAGTTGTTTCTTTTTGCATATCAAATCTCAGCTTGCCCCAGAAGTAACAAATGTCTAGGCTCCATAAAGTTTATCACAGTGAGGATTTTATACAGTAACTGACACCACACTGCCTAATAATATGTTGAGACAAACGTGTGTCCCAATTGCATTTATTAAAATATTGTACCTGTTCCGACTTACATACAAATTTAACTTAGGAACAAACCTACGGTCCCTATCTAATATGTAACCCGGGGTCTACCTGTATGTTGAAATGTTTGGTTGAGCAGACACTTCTGGTTCATTAACCAATAATAGGGTTTTGTATTGTCTAAAAGGTGTCATTTATAATGAATAAACTAAAAAAATGCATTTTATTACATAATTAATTAAATCCCATGCTTTGCTTGTTTGAGGGATGTGGAGCCCATGGTGTGGTACATTGGCTTGAATAAAATTATTGATTTATGGACTTATGATAAAAATATAACCGAAAAGTCCCACTTACCTTTCTGACCTGGTAATATAATACTCCCCTAGCCGCTCAATGACCAATGACCAACTAATGACTTCCTCACTCATAACCTCATCACACGCATGGCTCCAAGACTTTTTGACAGCTGCCCCAATTCTCTAGAATGGTCATCCTCATCCTTTTCCACTTGCTCAAACTTTACGCTCATTTAAAAAAGCACTCAAACCAGTCGGGACGGTAGAACGGATAAATTCCGAAATACTTGGTTCTATTGGATACAGTATACCACTACTCAGGCGCACCTTTCAGTATACAGTGCGGCTGATAATGCCGACGATCTGTTTTGAATGCAGAGGATATCATTGAATTATTGCTCTGTGTTCCCTACTGTGTTAAGTCTGGCCTTTACTCAATCTGGCCTGCAATGCCGTGCCCCTCCCCCTCCTCTCCCTCCCCCTCTTCCTTTATTTTGCTTTCTATTTCTCTATTTCTTTCTTTGGTTATTTTTGTTAATATTTTGAAAATTGCCTGTGCTTAGTCACTCTGCCTGTTGTTCATAATATGTTTGTGATGCAGAAGATGGTAATACAGTTGGTGATTTGTATGTTTTAATGTTTTATGCCAGTATCTATGTTCACTGAATAAAAATAAAATGATAAAAAAGCACTCAAAACCCAATTTTTCACACTTGCCTACATATCCTATTCTGTCTTTTGAAACCCTCACCACTTCCTATCACTACATATCTCCCCTCCTATTGTGTGTTATTTCCCTACCTCCTAGATTGTAAGCTCCTCAGGGTAGGGTCCTCTCCTCCAGTGTCACTGCCTGTATTCGTCTGGGTATTTGCAACCTTTATTTAATGTACACCACTGCGTAATATACACTATATACATCCTGTAATAATACACTATATACATCCTGTAATAATACACTATATACATCCTGTTTATTAGTAATAATATTAGTAAAAATAATAAAAAGGAAATAATTGAGAAGCTGATAAATGCTCAGAATGATGGCGGCCACCCCTGACAGAATCTCCCCGTGCAGCCTTACCTGTGCTCTCTTCTTCCTGACTGCAGAATATAAATGCAAACAAATACACTGAGAATCCCAGGTCTGGGGACGATGGACAGGACGCTCTGGTTGCTATAGGAACAGAACCTGACGTAATCTATTTCCAACCAACTCGAAAAGAGACCAAGACTAATTTTAAACCTGATCTTACTCCAGTCTACATAAAAATGGCCGCCCGCTTGCACTTTTACAAGTTCTAATGAATAATTTGTTTGTTTTTTGATTAACTGTTTATATTTGTAAACTGTGAAACTGGAGAATAAGAGTGTGAGTAGTCTTATCTAAAAAAAACTTATATACTGTGAGTTATTTTTGTTCAGCTTTAACAAAATGGCTGGTGCAATGCAGACATTTTGGCTACAGTTTTCTCCTCTAGTGCTGGGTTTGGAGCGCTTGGGAGATATTACGTTCTTACGTCAGCACGCTCACGAAGACGTGTAGTGGGACGTTGTCCTGTGTATGGTGTCTCTCTGTAGGCCCGGTGTGTGTGAGAAGCGGAGATATCATGGCGTCTACGGCGGCGGGGAAGCAGCGCATCCCTAAAGTGGCTAAGGTCAGTCCTGGGGAGGCTATGATGGTACCAGCTGTCTATAAATACACGTATCCATTGCTGGAAGCCTCTCTGATATTACATGTTGGCACAGGGAAATTTGTGCTTTATTACTGCTGGGTTTACTTTTTCAGTTTCTGCTATTATTTATCACAAAATGAGTGTTTATTCTTCAAAAAGCACAATTACACAATGCTAACTCGGAGCTTTTCCTGGGGGCCCCTGGGGTCACAACACATGGCTTGATCCAGGGCCACAAACTTAGCAGCTGTGTAAAAGATAATAATATATATAAAAAGTTTTACTCAGCACCGTCGTATACAACAGGAATACAGAGACCCTGTGTGGTATTTATATGATCTGTGTCCCCAATGCATAATTCCCATCTATTTCCTGCCAGGACAGGAAATGCTTTCAGTGGGGACACAGACAACACACAGAAAAGCGAATGATGGAGGCGCCGGGTTAGATCCTCTGTAGGGTTATTATTACTGTCTGTGACAACCATTTCCCATCCTTCTGTCATGGGGACAGAAAAAGGTGAAATATTCCCAGCAGTGATTTATGTGGCCGGAGTATCGGGAAACGGCTTTAGACGAAAGAAAATGATGTCTCTAGATACTAGCTAAGTTTTATTTTTTCGTTTCTTGTCTTTACCACCATATATCCATCCTGTACAGGAGATCACACACACACACTAGGGCAGATTTCGAGGTGAATCCCTTTAAAAAACAAACAAACATCCTAGCCAACCAGAAAACAATACAGGTAGTCCCCGGGTTACATAC
>NC_092861.1:120807784-120827781 GCF_032062135.1 Pyxicephalus adspersus | reverse complement strand
CTGAACGGATGACACAGAGCACGGAGCAGCCTCACTGAGATCCGTGCATCCGAGGATGAGAGCTGCCGAGAGCTGGGCGGGGTATTCAAATCAGCCGGGCGGAGCAACCGGCTAAAACCCTCTGGGGAGAACTATGCAACCCAACACCACACCTAAAGTGTTAGAAATGTCATTGTAACTCTCTAACATGTCTTCTTGTTTTGTACAGGTGAAGAATAAAGCGCCTGCAGAGGTGCAGATCACAGCTGAGCAGTTGCTGAGAGAAGCCAAAGAAAGAGAACTTGAGTTACTACCTCCTCCTCCTAAACAGAAGATCACAGATGAAGAAGAGCTTAATGACTACAAATTAAGGAAACGAAAGGTAAATGAGCTGTGTGTAACCAGAAATGTTTTTCAAAGGAATATATCCAAAATCTAGAGCTAAACCCTGTTGAAATTGTTTAGACTGGGGCGGGAGCAGCATGTACCTTGCTGGGTACTCGGCTGATTTCACCACCGCAATAGTTTTTAAAGCATTGAGTATTTAAAAATTGGGGGCATTACTGAACCACTCACTGCCACCCCTATTCATTCTGTATGAGCGGTCACAGGTAAGACACTACATGTAACATCCTCCCAAGGAAAGAATTCAGGGGTGTGTGGAAATGATAACCACATTGCATACCCTACTGCTAAACATGGCCTCAGTGTAAGACAATTGTACTGTGTTGGTGAATATTAGTGCTGAACAGCTCATAACAAAACAAGTTGATAAATATCCTGGAAACTCATGGTAAAACAACTGTACTATGTTGTCAAATATTTAAATGTATCTAAATTTAAGGGCCAATTAACACATGCATTATTCTCCCCAGAAATAACTTGGGTGGGAAGAAGCTTTAGGAGGATGTCAGCCCCTGTATTGTAATCCAACTTTTCAGTAACCAATAAAATCAGCCGGGTAGTTACTGAAAAGTGCTGGGTGGTGCACCCAGCTAAAAGAGGCTGGGGGGGGGATATTGTTATGTGTTGTGGTAATGTTTGCTACAACATGCAGTGATATTTCAAGACGCTAATACAGCAACTGGCAGCACACCACTAAACAAAAACCTCCTATTTTGGCCACATTAATGTAAGGCAATCCTAAGAAATAAATTGACCTTTAAATCAAATATGTTGCTGCACATGATTCTGTAAGTTCACAAAATTAACAAAATGATTATATGTATTGGAGAATGTGTGTTTTTTGGGGACAGCTTCTCAAGCTTATTCAGTGCAATCCATTTCCAACGAAATCAGACTGAACATACAGGAGCTGTGGGTTTGTAATGAGGAGGGGGCATACTAGGGTGCCAGCATTGCTCCAACATAGATGGGCACCTTGTTCAGAAAATTCTGGATATTCTATGGCACGCCTGTACCTATTTAAATGATGAAAACAGATTTATTTTCTGTATGATATATAGGGCTCAGCCTAATCCAGCACCAGGGTCTCGTCTTTCCCTATTCAGAATTACTTTGAATTAGCCACTTTTTGCTTATTACATTTCTACAATACATAACTGTTTTTGTGCTTTGTTTCTCTAATATTAGAATAGCAGGTTTTGATATTTTGTTGTTTTTACTTCCAGACATTTGAAGATAATATAAGAAAAAACAGAACTGTTATTAGTAACTGGATAAAATACGCACAATGGGAAGAAAGTCTGAAGGAGGTTCAAAGGTATGTTCACTAAGAAAGAGGAAAAGTATATTTTATTTATGAAGTGTAAATGTGTCTGTCGTTTGTTCTAAAAGAACACCAGCAAAACATTTTATACACATAGAGTGGGGAAAGTTGTCATGTCTTTAAGTAAGCAGAACTAAGCCTTGTGGCATTGGGGAGCATTGCACATACTTGGGGCTTTTCATTATCAAGTGATCACATTGATATTCATGGATCCTCAGACTTTATTACTGTTATAAATAGTCTTCTGTATATCATGTCTCTAAAGAGCAAGGTCTATATACGAGCGAGCGTTAGATGTGGACCACAGGAATATTACGCTATGGTTGAAGTATGCAGAAATGGAGATGAAGAACCGCCAGGTTAACCATGCACGTAATATCTGGGATCGAGCTATCACCATCCTACCTAGAGCCAACCAGTTCTGGTATGTGCCCTAGTATGACATATTATTGTTCTAATATTGCCCACTATAGTCAACCTCTTGTATGAAACATCTGGGCTAATGTTTCTCTTCTCTGTAAAGGTATAAATACACCTATATGGAGGAGATGCTGGGTAATGTTGCAGGTACCAGACAAGTATTTGAACGTTGGATGGACTGGCAGCCTGAGGAACAGGCATGGCATTCCTACATCAATTTCGAGCTTCGCTACAAAGAGGTGGACAGAGCACGCAGTATTTATGAGAAATATATCCTTTTTAAATGGCTTGTATAGCAATCTGATTATGGTTTTATTGCTGATAAATATAATCTATCTTAGGAAAGTGGTGTTATTAATATTATTACACAGTATTTATTTAGCACTGACACAGCTCTTTACAAAGTCAATAGTCATATCACTAGCTGTCCTTCAAAGGGGCTCACAATCTATTGTCCCTACCATAGTCATATGTCTATAATAAAGTCTAAGGTCAATTTTACTGGATGTTTTTTGGAATGTGGGGGGAAACTGGAGTACCCGGAAGAAACCCACATAAACACGGCGAGAACATGCAAACTCCTTGCATAAAGTGTCCCAGCCGTGTTATGTATTAGGCTGTTTAGAGATGAGTAATTCTATGAAATCTGTATGTTTATAAATGTAATGCCCATGTTGTATCTACAGCCTCCATATTTATAGCCTCACATCCACTGTCCTGTTACAGCAGCTGTAAAATCTAAATATGACTGTGGACGTTTATAAACCTTTGGTATTGTGCTGGTTGAGCAACTTCTACACATAATGCAGCCCACCTCTTACTCACATTTGCTAGTGAGTATGCATTCTGTGTAAAGCCCAACTTTTTTTTTCCCAACAGTGGTGTGGATCTGTATTCCTTTGAGAACTTTCTCTTAAATCCGTATTTGAAATAAAAGTTCTACTTTACAAACAATCTGGCATAAGGCAGGGCTTTATTGCAGAAAGTAACAGGCTATGTCCCTTCTGCAATAAACATTCTTACCTGCCTGATCACCACCCATTTGTCAAAACTTGCTGAGCTGCGCATGTGCAGCTCAGCACTGGCTGCCAGGATGCAGAAGCCAATATTAAATGAGTAAATCATCCTAGCCCAGCCAATCAAGATGTCTGAAGTTTGGAATGTGGAGATGAAGAAAGAAGATAGAAGCGCCTGTGATGAATTTAGAATGTCTGTTTCCTGTCTGGCAGGTTCCTGACTGAGAAGAAAGTGAGGGGCAAGAGAATCTCTGTTAGAATGTTATTGCTCTTTGTTGTGTCACCTCCCCTCCCTTCATGAATCGTCTTATAGTCAAATAATTGAGTTTAAAACTTTGCAAACTCCAGTAAAGTCTTTGTACACGAGGTGATTTTTTTTTTGAACGTGATGGATGGCTAGAAATTTCCCTTAACACCTGTGCACTTGTCATTGTACATCCTGATGTGAAGAACTGGATCAAGTATGCCCATTTTGAACAGAAGCACGGTTACATCACACACGCAAGGAAAGTGTACGAGCGGGCAGTGGAGTTTTTTGGAGAGGATCATATGGATGAGAATCTTTTTGTTGCATTTGCCAAATTTGAGGAAAATCAAAAAGAAGTAAGTTTTTTTTTTAATCTTTTTCTGGTTGCAGTTTCTGGCATTTCACCACCTGGATCTATTTTTATAGCAGCACTCTAGTAAATAAACATGGCCCATCACTAAGTAAAATGAAAACGCATAAAATAGTTTATTAGTTTGCCTATTTTTAAGCCAAATCCCATGCTGATGTGAAAAAAATCAGTATAATATTGTTTTTTCTAAATACAAGTAGTGTAAATTCTTAAATTCATCTTAAATTCTTAAATCTGTCTCCTCTTATATCCGGCACAGCAGCCTTAATGCTGGAAAAGGGAGTATGAAGACTAAAGGCTAGGCAGGCTCTGCTGCTGTGCACATGTGTAGATAGAGAAATCTAACAGGAGGGGAGAGCAGAATACCTACCCAGTGGATGTGTTGCTGCTTCTATGCTGTAGACTAAGCAGGCTGAAGTTGTTTTTCACCAAGCTGTGATGTTAGGTGAAGGTTTAGGTTCCTATGCCATGCAGCAGGGTGCCGGGATCACTGCAATAGCTGAACACAATGACATCCTTTTCTCAGTATTGTGCGCAAGGTAGAAATCTAAAATTACACATAAACCTACTTCTTTTTCAGTCAGAAAGAGTACGAGTCATCTATAAATATGCATTAGACAGGATTCAAAAGCAACATGCCCAAGAACTGTTCAAGAACTACACCATATTTGAAAAAAAGTATGGAGACCGAAGAGGGATTGAAGATATTATCGTGAATAAAAGGCGTTTCCAGTATGAGGAAGAAGTCAAGGTGAATGATGTTATGAATTCTGTGAATTTTGTTGTTTGTAATCACCATTCCGGTAATATTATAGTAGGACTGACCATTTTCATGTTCTTGTTGAAGGCCAATCCTCATAATTATGACGCTTGGTTCGACTACTTGCGGTTGGTGGAAAGCGATGCAGATAATGACACTGTCAGAGAAGTGTACGAACGCGCCATCGCTAATGTCCCGCCTACTAAGGAGAAAAGACACTGGAAAAGATATATATATCTGTGGATTAACTATGCATTGTATGAAGAGCTAGAGGCAAAGGTATTACAGTTCATTCATTTATTGCACAGCAAGGGTTATTTCCATGTTGATGAGTCCTAGAAGACATAATTATATTTTGGAGTTGGCAATTTTTTGCTGGTGTTTGCTGTCCCAGGGTCCTAAATAAAGCCTCCTTAACCTCCCTGGCGGTATTCCCGAGTGTGGCTAGGGGTTCTTCTTACCTGGTGCCCACGGAGTCTTCCAGCAACGCCCTGTATCTGTGTAGCCTAGCAATGCCTGCCCAGCATCTGCGTCCCCGGCATGTGAATGTTGGGGACACAGATTCCGAACGGGCATGGGACGTGCGAGCGTGTGGCTGGGGGGCAGGAGCGTATTTTAAAAAGTACCACTTTGACATTTAAAAAACTTATAAAATCAGAATGCCAGGGAGGTTTACATTTCCGCAATCTAAACTCCTACACACAGGCCAGCTGTTTGCATTAAATTGCCGCAGGCATATGACTTCTGTAAGGACAGTGCAACACAAGCAGAAACACAGGGGAGTGTGCATATAATCTAGACTCAATACCATGATCCCTTGTTGGATGCAATGTGTGTGACTTTTCTGCAGTGTTTCTCAACCAGGAAACCTTAGGATTCCTCCAGAGGTTGCTAGGGGTTCCTTGAGCAATTAGCAGCTTTTGCCCCTCAGGTCATTTTAACTGACACCAATGACCCCCAAGTTAAAAAGAGAGAGGCTGCTATAAAGATTTCGGTATGTTTCCCTAGCCACATGCCTCCCAGCACTGCTATCATCTGTCATTTCCAAGATGTGAACACAGCAACAAAAAGCCACATGTAGACAGCAGTACAAGTTGTACAGTTGTACAGATACAACAGGCAGAACAAATGCATTAAACTGTTTTAGTGTACAGGGTGCAAATAATGAATTCAGAGATTGATAATGCTTTAGTACATATTCATTGCTTTAGCAGAAATAATCTGCCATTGAGGTTCTCTGTGCTGTTAGCAGTAGCAGTAGCAGTACAGGCAAAAAAACAGGAATGTTCATATTCCCTTCTGTATGGTCAGCTTTTAGCAAGTGTGTTGCATTGATTGGAAGAGGTGTTATTGGTGAGGCTTACAGATAATTCTGAATTGTTAATTAAATGTTTAATTATTTTTTTTATATATATTTGCAGGATCCAGAAAGGACCAGACAAGTATATCAAGCGTGCTTAGAACTAATACCACACAAAAAGGTAAAATTAAAGTATATATAAGTAATTTGGGACCAAAATAACTCTTCAATTTACCCTGGTCTTAGCTTAAATAAAGGTTTAAGTGGGTGATGTAAACTACCAAGTATTGGGTCATTTCTAATTTATTTCTATTTCAGCTGATATTAAATTCAGATCTCATTTTTATTTTTCTTTCTTTCTAGTTTACATTTGCCAAAATCTGGTTAATGTATGCACAGTTTGAGATACGACAAAAGAATCTTCCTTTTGCTCGGAAAGCTTTGGTAAGCTGGGTAAAATTTATTGAATTCATTGTTTGTCTTTTCATTCATTACTTCACAATGAGCTTTAAAATCACATACATTTATCACAAATATAATTCATAATATATTTTAAATTGTTATTAAAAATCTTATTCAAGGAACTTTAAAATGATCTCCAAAAGTTTTTTTTTTTTTTTGACAGTTACCAGAATTTCTAATTGTGTTTCATAAGCATGTGAAGCTTTTCAGGCCTCTTACATGTTTGCTATATTTTAGTATGCACTTGATGGCTGGAAATTCCAATTTGGTCTGTATTTCAAAGTGTTTGTAAACTTGTTTCCCATCTGTGTCCTATTGGGGAAATGTCCCTTCTTTTCTGTGCCAGAGTAAATTATATAGTTTCCTTTGATACATAATCACCCAATGCCACGTCCCTATAAATCTTCTGTGCAAGAGATAGCAATAGGAAATGAAAATAAATCTTTACAAAGTAAGGGAATTCCCCACTTTGAGAGTTGTCCCTGGAACAGGCATTGAAAGACCTGCACTGACCTCCTGTTTTTGTGAAAAATCTAGAATTTTGGATGCTTCAATAAAACAAATGGTCTTACCTTTTCCATACCATTTAAAATGAAAAAGTTTGCCTTTAAAATGCTCCTAGGGAAAATCTGGGACCTGGCACCCACCTATGCCAAAATCTATTCTTATATAAGTATTTTATTTTAACTGTACATTTGAACACACACTTTTTCCTCCATTTAGGGCTCATCCATTGGAAAATGCCCAAAACAGAAGTTGTTCAAAGGTTATATAGAACTGGAATTGCAGCTTAGAGAGTTTGACAGATGCAGAAAACTGTATGAAAAGTTTTTAGAATTTGCACCAGAAAATTGCACAACGTGGATTAAATTTGCAGAATTAGAAACTATTCTAGGTGATGTGGACAGAGCCCGTGCTGTGTATGAGCTTGCTATTGGACAGCCTCGTCTTGATATGCCTGAGGTAAGCAAGTTTGTTTTCTGTTAGAAATGTGCTATAAACCTGCATTTGTATGTAGATATAGGAACAGTAAAGCAAGCACATGCATAAATATTGCAAACAAGACCGCTCCCTAAATTATAAAGGTTTGCATATATTCAATTCTGATTTCAGTAATTGCAGCATATAGATTTATAGCAGTGGCTGAGCCCTGGCTTAATATTAGTTTAGCTGCTAGCAGACTTTGCTACATGTAAGATGACAGATTTTCCTTGTTGGGATTTTGCCATTATGCTTACATTTTGTTCATGTTCCCCCAAATATCATTATATACTATATGGCCAAAGGTTAATGAGCTTCTGATCATCAAATATATATATATATATTTTTTTTTTTTGGACTTTGCTTACCAAAACCATGGGCATTGATATGGGTGTTATAGCAATCCTTTACCTACAGTATTAAAGCATACCTAAACTCAACATTTTTTCTTTACGTAAAAGAGTAGACAACTCTTAAAAAAAAAAAAAAAGTGCCGCACATCCCCTTTCAGTTTTGATCGCTTGGGCAATCAAGACTGAATAAGAGCACAGAGCACTTAAGCCACCTGGGGATACCTAAATTACATATTCCAAAGGATGCAGAACTCAATATAAGCCAACATCCAATCTTACACATACGCAGAGCAAGAGTGGATGCCATATTTTTATAAAATGCCTCCTAATGACCTGGCACCAAATCACGCACATGGGCGAGTTAGGATGCTGGTCAGGAGAGACCTCAAGCAGAATTTCAACACAGGACTGGGTGTACGGCAGCAAAGTTCTGGACTGCATGTTGGCTAGGGTAGCATTTTTTCATGAGAACTTCTCAGTGGACCAGATAAATTAGGGTTATCCACATAGGCATGGACCTGTCTTTGTACACAGTCACTGGAACAAAAAAGGGTGTTACCCAAAATGTTGCCATAACAGTAGAGCACACAATTGTGTTAAAAATTTCAAGCAAAATTACCATTTAGTAAAAAAAGTATTGAATTCAATCATGTAGAACAGTGCTCACATCTATATGGCTATACAGTGTAGTATTCTTGGCTTATTCTTCTTTTATTTTTCAGGTCCTTTGGAAATCATACATTGACTTTGAAATAGAACAGGAAGAATATGATAGAACTAGAAACCTGTATAGAAGACTTCTGCAAAGAACACAGCATGTTAAGGTATTGTGTATTTTATATTTTGTATAAAATATTCTTTGACAGAATTACTTTAAAAATCCAAAAAGGAAAAATTTGAAAAAGTATCTAAGTATCTTATTATACTGTATATATCTGTGTGTATTTAATTAAAAATTGTTCCTATTAACCCTTTTTTTTAATATTTGTTGTTTTTTTATAGATAGATTAGATTATGATAATATTAAAAAGAAATACTTCTGTTGCCTCCAACTTATTGCCAAATCAAAAGGATTGAAGTGGAAATATAAATATAGCTGTAGTGCATCAGATTGTGTGGGAGCTGAACTGATTAAAATGATATGAAACAATTATAAAGATGTATTCACTTTCCTAATAAACCGGTGTTAATAAGCCATAATGAAGCACCCAAGTTTTTTTGTGGGCAATTATTTACACTTTATTCTAAGAAATGATGACACATGAAACTATTGTATGTAGAAAATAGAGCATTAGGTTAAAATTTTCTGAAAATAATCAGACATTATTATTTTCCAGTTATGAAAACCATTTAATTTTCTCTTTTCCGCTTTCCCAGGTCTGGATCAGCTTTGCACAGTTTGAGTTGACAACTGGAGCCGAGGACACTCTAGGCAAATGCAGGCAGATCTATGAGGAGGCAAACAAGTCTCTGAGGAACTGTGAAGAGAAGGAAGAGAGATTGATGCTGCTGGAGTCCTGGAGGAGCTATGAATATGAATTTGGCTCTGAAAACACACAGGAAAGGGTAGAGAAACTGATGCCAGAGAGAGTCAAGAAGAGGAGAAAACTCCAAGCAGAGGATGGGGTAAGATGCCTTTTTCTATCTACACATGCACTTCTGACCTTCCCCAGTGTTTATTGGTCTATAAAAGAGCTCACATTTACATTATTCCTAGTATAAAGGGGCAAGGACTGGACATTGAGTAGGGATTAGCTATTGTACCGCTTGTGATACAAAGTTTTAATCTAAGTCATGCAATTGCCCAGGCTATATATCTGAAATCATGGATTCCCATCACACCACTGAAAACAAGAGGGCAGTCCCACGTCTACCACAAAAAGCTGTCTCCCTCTAAATTTAGTTGTATCATTACCCACAACTCTAGTTTGAGATGGAATATGAAACTAAATGGAAGCACCCACAAACTGGATTATAAATTTAAAAGAAATTTTTAGGACAATTTGCATTGTAAGGCAGTTTTTGTTTCTGCACTCCAACCAAAGACAATGTCATATTTATTGAAACAAAAAAATGTATTTTTTACAGTGAGCAGGGCAGTAGAGGATAGGAAGGTGCAGGTTCCAGCAGGGACTGTGTGGACAAGTGAACTCTTGTTTATTTGTCTTTCATGGGAAAAACAAATTATTGCTTCCTAACCAAGGCTAATCACAGCATTCAGTTAGACAAAGTAACTTGTTCTAATAAATTCTCATTCACTTCCCCTTTCTAGTCGGATGCTGGTTGGGAGGAATACTATGACTACATCTTTCCGGAAGATGCTGCCAATCAGCCTAATCTTAAGCTGATCGCCATGGCTAAACTCTGGAAGAAGCAGCAGAAACAAAATGAGGAGGAAGAGGAACAAGATCCTGACAAAGACATTGATGAGAGCACTTCCTGACACAGAAATTTACCAATTGCTATTTTTTTAAAACTGCCCTTCATTCTTGTAAATACTTATCAGATTCAACATATTTGTTATTAAACATTTTGGAAATATACAATGCAAGATTTTTATTTTTTCTCGAATAGCATACAGTTCCAAACACTTATACCTCAACATGTATTTCTTTGTTTTCAGGCCAGTCATGTGACAAGCCTATGTATTGAGGTGGAGGCTGCATTCCACTAACTTTGCTCTAAAGTTGAAACACCCACCCCTTAGTATTCACTGTTTTTCTATTCTCTTTCAATTATGGCCTAACTGTCCAGTGCTTCTTTGTGACCTCACTGTTCCATGATTTTGTAAAAAGCGTAATCACTGTGGGGTAATAATTTAAACAGGGCTCTCCTGTGGGCAGCAAATAGTTTGCTCATCATGATGATGGCTCCATGTAAAAGCAAGCTTACACTGAGAAGCAGTTGCTTGTTAGTTATGCTCCCAGCAGATGGGGAATGGATACCATATTCACTCGCTGTTTATTACACAAAGCCTGTACGTGGGGGGCCTATTGTTATCTGAAAGCCATTCCTTCCCCCTGGGGAATGAGTACAGGGGTTCATGGAACCCCCAAACCATTCCCATAAAAGGTTAAATTTGTTTTCCTAAACCGAAAAATGGCTTAGCAGCCCTAGGCCACCCCCCCTTATTTTGTTCTAAGACTAATATGTGGACATTTTCAGCTAAGAACAAGGTTTGTTATCAGCAATCTGCCCCAGACATTGCAGGGTGGTACGTGCTGGGTATCCTAGCCAGTAATTTGTGCTATAGCTACTCTAATGTAGGACAGGACACATTAGCTCATATTTTCTGCATGCATTCATAGTAATTATTATATTAATGTTTAGTTTTTGTTTTGTTTTTTTTTGCATGTAACATTTGCCTTACGGTGATCCTGAGTGTGGCTCGGGGTAAATTTTATATACCAAAAGCGATAACCCTGAGCCACACGTGGGGTAGAAAAAATCTAACCAGCTCCCCACGATCCAGGGGATCCGGCTTCTGCATCACATGCCTGGTGTGAATGATGTGAGGCGTGGCATGGCAGTAAATTTAAAACGAGATTACATTGTAATCTGCTTTTTAAAACATTGATCACAGTGAAAAAGTTATAAAAAAAAATCCAAAAGTTTATTATTGAACCCTTGGTTTGGACAAATTTTAACATTTTTTAAAGGAAATTATTAAATTCTTTTTTTTTTATAACTATTGTATTTTAATTCATGATTAGTGTTTCAAACTTACTTGGGAGTCATTCCTAACAAACAAATTTCCACGCAAAACAATGTACCGCTTTTGACATAATCAGACTGCCAGGGAGGTTTATGAACAATATTCTTATATTTTTTATATATTTGTCTCAAACTTAACTGAAAGTCTGGGAAGCAGACAATTTAACAGCAACCTTGGGGAATTGGAAATCTTTAAAGGTGTACACTTAAAATGTATAATATTAAAACATAGTGCAATCATTATAAAAACACAAATAGACAAATGCCTATAATGACAGAAAATAGTTGGGGCTGTCAGTACTACAACAACCATCACATACCCACTATTGTATCTACTGCTGCACCCAATCTTCAAAGACATTCTTTGTGATAGTGCATAGTTGGTTAGGGGAAGTACAAGCAGCAACGGCCACAGCACCCATTTTGTGAACGGCTTCAGTGCTTGGCCCAAACATTTTTTTTCGGCTAGGTGGGAGGAAGCCCCAGGTATGTGACCCAACTTATCAGTAACCACCCAAAAACAGCCGGGTGGTTGCTGAAAAGTGCCAGGTTGTGCACCCAAATAGGGGCTGGGGAGAACAGTAAGGGATTGTGCCTCTCAGAATAGTAACTAATGATCAGTAACATCTTGTATTCTTGACCAGGGGTCTGTGCAAAGGTCTGAAGTGGGTAATAACCATGCATTCTTTCACAATATACATTTACTATGTAGTTAGATACCATTGTAACCTCATGAGACCCGCACGAGGGCACCAGCCATTCCTATTGTTTTTCCTCCTGTTTCTCTTTAAATTCTTCCAGACGTAGTAGCCACTTGTCCCAATAATGCTTGCAAAGTTCAGGGTCCATAAAATGTGCATGTGCAGGGGATCCATCTTTATAGGCCACCACTATGAGCCCACAATCAACCTGAAAGACAATTTGGGAATTACAGTATCACGGCCTACAGATAGATTACATAACGAATTTTTGTTTGTGAAAAAAACAAGAATATAAATTGTCTTTTGTAGTGCCTACTGTTCCAGCTTTATTATACTAGGCCTAGGAAAGTGAGCAGGAAAAAGTAATGGAGAGGGCACAGAAGAGCTGAATAAGTTATAAGTGCAGAGACATCTCGGTAATGTACTGTAATCTCTACTTACCTGAAATTTATAATTGGCATCATGATTTAGAGCACCAACATAAGCTGCAACCTGTAGTGGATTGTCAAATGTTCTCTGTATGTTTGGCTTCTGTTTCTCAGAGGTTTTCCAATCTATTACACAAAGTCTTCCTCTGCAAAAAAAATGAAAATGAATCTGCAATGATCATTACCAGGTTTCCAGAGTGAAACTTTTTTTTGCAAAATCTCTAGCAACATTTTATGTGCTAAAGATACAACAATGGAATAGTTCTATACAGTGTCTGTAATTGGAGAAGGCTGGTCAGATGATGGTCATGTTTAGCTTAAGCTAGTTAGTCTAATAATTTAATCTATTTCTCTGTTCTGCTTCTATACAGTTGTCTGTTAACCCTAAAAGACACAACCATCCCACCTGTACTGATGTACTCCATTCCAATTTCATATATAAAAAAGTAGATCATGTTACTGAACATGGAGTGAGGGTAATTAGCTAAAAAAGGTTCTTGATAGTTCATAACTCAAAGTCTGAATCTATGCAAGTAATAAATGTAATCAATAAAGTCAATTTGTGTCTGGTTTATACACCTAATCATGTGTGAGGGAAGTTAAAAATAACAGAAATGTCCTGGCAAAGGTGAACACCCTCTACTCTTTAGTAAATCAACCACTTTGTGTATACCTTTAGCTATACCTTCTGAAAGCATACATTTAACATTTCTAGAGATTTTCTCCCACCACAAATTTGTTTCTCAACAAGTTGAAAAAAAAAAGCATAACAAATGTGGTATGGTGGTCACTTTCTGAAGTTATATTTTTCTCACCTATACTGAGCAACACAATCTACAATGCCCAGGTACTTCAGCTCGGAGTGCATAACAGCACTTTCCAGTGTCCTTAATCCTGCCACGTCAGACAGGACATGCTCCACACTGGCCAGGTATCCGGACGTCTCATCCCTATCCTCTGGTCTCTGAATTCCGTCCTCTCTGGCCAGTAGAATATCCTCCAGCCTAGCATGGAATAGCTTACCCTGTGAGAAAATAGCTGGACGACAGGTGGAGAAAAGGTTATAGGACTACAATCATGTAATGTCATTTGGTGAGAGCTTTAAATCACCAATAAGGTTTAGATGAAAAAAATATTGAAAAAATTACACAACATTGACATTTCACACTATGTTTTCTTCCCCCAATTATATTGCTAATATAAGACATTGGCTGCTATCTGCCTCTGTCTGTGTTCCTCCTCTGTGTTTCCCTGAGATCCAGCGTGTGGCACTTGTGCCCGCCCATGAAGGCGGCGCCGATCGGCATTCATGAAATCAATCGGCGCCCCCTTCGTGGGCGGGCACAAAGTGCGTCTTATGGTCCGAAAAATACGGTACATACAACTGATGGAATTTGTTGACTTCTTCCAAAGTATATATAACAGGCCAACATTGGATGTTGATTTAAAGAGTGCCTGTAGAAAAAGATGACTCGAAGACAAAACTGGCATTGTGTATAATTAAATATAAAATTGAAAGTCTCAATATAAATGTTTGTTATTTTTTCCCCTTAGTAATGTGAGATGGTTGTACACTGATGCAGAAATGTGAAAGGCAAGAACAGGAATACATACCTGCAGTGTACTGAATGAAGCCTTCTTCTCCTAGTTCCATTATCATTCTTTGCTTCCACCTCTCCAAATAAAATGCTTGCTCCATTGGCATTGTCTGTTGAAGGATACGGGTTACACTTAACAGCCTGCCATTAGCGTTTCGATCCTTGGCCGGTAAGGCAATCTTCAGTGGGATGCTGGGGTCTGCCTGCTCCACAGGCAGAGACGCTTTTTTGGAATTGTACAGCGATGAAGGATTCCGGGGTACTCTAGGTTCAGGTTCTTGTGATGTCCCCATTGACTTTACCACTTTCCCATATAAGAAGTTGTCTTCTTCAAAGATCCTCTCTGGGGTCTGACAACTAGTCCTAGAAGATACAACTTTCTGAACCAGACTGGAGTACTTTTCTTGGTCAATCTCCTCATAACCAGTTACTTTTTTTTTCTTGCTGTGTAAGATGCAGGATGTAGACAGGAAAGCTGGAATTTGCTGATGCTGGAACACAACATTTACCAGCCCTTTACAATTTCTGCTTATCAGATGGAGTGTCTTCATTGTCATAATTAAAATTAAGACAGGTTTACTCTCCAAAATAAAATCGGGGCATACCTAGGAAATAATAAATACAATTTACAAGGGATATAGGACTAAGCATAGAAGAAGCTATATGATTCATGCAGAACATACAACACCTATAATTTGTAGGTCTCAGGGGAACCTTGGTTAAAACCAATTTATCTGTAGTTAGTAGAAAAACTGGTCCTACATTGGTGGCTAATAGGAAGAATGCCACTTTTACACACCGCTAAAAAGATTATTGGTACCCTGCAACTGGCGCCACCGTGTGGTAGGGGCTCTGGAACTATGCCGGAACCACCAGATGGAAGATCATCAGCCACAGCTCAAGCAACCCCCAGCAGGACACTTCTGGATGAACCCTGGATAAAAATGGCCACTGAGGTTGGTTAATATTATTTAATATAATTGGTTTAAAAGACTCGAAGGTCAACTACACTTTTGCTAAAAGGAAAACCTAGCTCCCAACATGCCCACCCTGCTCCCATCTCAAATGGATGGCCTGATCACATTGTTAACAGCCTTGGTGTCAGATGTATCATGTAACATTGGGCCAACCATGTTCCCTGATTATGATTTGAAGGCTCAAACTCCATATTAACAGGGGGGTTGTTGAGGCTTTGCAGAGAGACTGCTGCTTACTCACACACAGCCAAGAACTTTCTCTACAGCACGCTGGCAGGGGACAGAGTTTTCTACTCAGGCTGCAGCTGCTTTCAAACTCAACTGATTTTGTTTTCCTGTTTTATGATGGAACACATGGAATGTATTTTACTGATTTAAACTGACGGATCAGTTGGGCTCAAATAAATATTTTTAAATTTAGTTTATTTTTAAATTTGTATGTTTTCAGTTTAGTTCTGCTTTAGGGAACCAGCATTTGCAGATTTGCTGTACTGACTCACTCACAGCTGTCCCTATTCATTCTCCATGGGGTTGCTGCAGGCTAGTAGTAGAGTGTTATCTCCCCTAATGCAATAATTTACTGGTAACCACACGGCAATCTCATGGCCAGTCTGAACACAGCCTTAAAGCATACCTAAAATCAGAATTTTCACTTTACATAAAAGGGTAAATTTAGGGTAAAATTCTGTTTAAAAAAAAAAAAAAAAAAAGTGCAGCACCGCCCCCCTAGTTCTCCATTGCCTAGGCGATTGAGAATGAATGGGAGAGCAAAGCCTCCCAGGATACCTACCTCAGGCATCTTGGAAAGCTCTTGGGTGTTCCTTCTGCGCATGTCCGAGCAATCTCAGGCATGTGCAGAACGAGCCTTTTTGTGAAAAGGCACATGCGCAGTGAGATCGGCAAGTTTTTTTCCAACCTATGTCACCCGATCTTGCATCTGGGTCGGGTGACGTAGAAGAACCCCGAAGAAGAGGAGAAGATGGTGGCGCCTGGAGCAACATCCCGAAGACGGATGCCAGGATTACGCGGGACTGGGATCCATATGGATCGGATTGTCCTGTGGAATTGAAGGTAAGTGTATTTTTTGTGTTTTGGGAGATTTTGAGTTTAGTTCCTCTTTAAAGCAGAAAGAAACCTGCGGCACTGACTTATCCACACTCCCTCATCTTCCTTTCTTCTTCTGCCCAGGGACGATCTTCGCCCATCTCCATTGGGGTGACCGGGTTTGTTCATTTATCCCTGGCACACAAGGGATGCCGGGATTGTCAGGTTTCCCCGGCAACCAAAGCGGACTCGGCTTTTATTGACATATCAGGTCGGTAAGACGAGGGGACATCACCTGCCTCGTCCTTTATTTAGTATATTGGGACTTTAGTTCCACTTTATGTCCAGCTACAGCCTATTCATTAGAAGAGTGATAAGTGTACAATATTGTCCAGGACATGAAGTACAAATATCAGGGCCTGTCCGGGGTCAGCACACACTGTATTGGTGAATGTTCCTGCTAGCATTGCTTTTATATGAAATCCCCAGCGGACAATGTTGGTGGATGTAATGTAGCCGCACAACACAGAGCAGTATGTATGACAACCTGTCCCTGTGTGACCTGACAAGTTCTGCCTACTCTTATATGTTACAATGTCCAGCATTCTCTGTACACTGCACACACCTTATATTCACCACTATTCTCCGTCCCCCCGGTACCACACAACCCGCCGCCACTTCATACACTCACCTTCCGCTCTGCACCCTTAACATTCACCCAACACACGCTCAGCGACCAGCGAGAAGAGGCATCATGCTCTACAGAGCGCCTCAGGACAGCGCTTCCTGTTGGCTAGACTGGAGCAACACAGCTGGTTATGCTCCTTTATGTAATAATGTACGAGAATCCATCTGACATCGACACCTGCTGGTGAGACTGGAGCAACACAGCTGCTGATGTATCCTGCACTGTATGTCATGTATTAGAATCCATCTGACAGCGCCACCTGCTGGTCAAACTGGAGCAACACAAGTACTGTATGCTGTATGTCATAATTAATGCAGCACCTGCGTTCAGCGCCACCTGCTGGCCAAACTGCAGTAACACAACTGTTTTTCTGTATGTAATGGTATTTGAAAGGCCGCCTGGTAGCGTCACCTGCTGGCCAGACTGAAGCAACACAATTAATGTATCCTGTATGTCAGGGGTGTCAAACTCTAAAATACACAGTTGGCCAAAATTAAAAACTTAGACAATGTCGCCAGCAAAACTTGAAACTGAAATAGCACCGCTACTGCAATTCCCTGCGTCAAGAAAACAGTCTAATGCGGGGCCACACATAGGCTGGTCCATAGGCGCGAGTGAAACCAGGAATTGTGGAAACTGCGCTATTTCAATGCAGCGGTGGGCCAGCTGCAATTCATATTCAGGATTCCTTTGGGGAAAATAAAAAGAACATTGCAGGCCAGATTTGGCACTCCTGCTGTATGTCATGATTTACAGTATGCAGCGGCTGTGTTCAGCGCCACCTGCTGGTCAAAATGCAGTAACACAGAGGGAAGAATGCACCACTATTGTTGAGGTTCCTCTATGTCAGTAGTGCCCAACCTTTTTTATCTGTGGGCCGCAATTGACATTGGAATAAAACTTGTGGGCCACAATGAAATAAACATTAAAGATGTATGTTTAAATTTAGAATAGTTTTAATTTAAAATGAAATTAAATTGAAATGTTTCCAGAGACAGTAGCATACACGCATTAAATAAAAGAAATTACAAAACAAAAATCTCTGCTATAGATACTTCCAGAGAAATGCAAATCATGTGTCAGATAGCTAAGGGGTACATGTTCATACTACAACATCTTCAGGGCCCTACATCTCCCCGTTCTTGAGAAATTGGGGTTCACAGGAGATAAGTGGCCAGCTATGTGACAGGGTAGAACGGTATGACAGGTATAGATTTTCATATCTTGTGATGGCGCCATAGTGATTAAATTTTAGGGGGAGTTAGCCACAAGAGTCCTGCACTTGCAGTCACATTTCCCTTTTCTTACAGAGTAATTGGGGTTATAGGGAGTAAGGGGATAGCTATGTGTGACAGGGTAGCATGATATGATGGGTATAACATTTTATTAGGAAAGGGGGGGGGGGCAAAAGACATTTCCTACTGGCTTCCACATTTCCAGTTGCCAACATCCATCTGTTCTAGAGAAATTGGGGGTCACAGAACGTAAGTGTCCTGCTATGTATAACAGGCAGCTGGTCCTTTGCACCGCAGCATTAGCAGATTAGACTTCAGGTGTCAGTGAGCGGTACTGAGCGTCACCCCTGAGCATGGGTTCTATGGCATGTGGAAGTGGTAACCGCACCACAACCTCAACGCCAACAAAAATGCAGTCTTGAAGTTTTATGAACTTTAAGGGGCACCACAGCACACAGACAATTGTCAGTACCCTAATGTTCACTGACATAAGAGTTGCCCCCAGAGGGTCCCCAACATGCAAACTCAATTTGGGGACCCTGGTCTTGAAATAGCCCCACTTAATGTAAAAATATCCGACTCCTATTAGGATTTTATGCTTGTGACCCTGTATCTGGCAACTTGTTATGTTTAGGGGGCTTAAATTTGGTCTAGTAGCAGGTCTTAGGGTCCTGGTGGTCCCTGAAAATTTTACATATCTATGATAATCAGTGAAGGAGGTATAAGGATTTATACATGGGGATTATGATAGCTACATAGACACAGATCCCATGCTGCTGCTGCACGATTATCTCACAGTACAGGTCGTCCCCGGGTTACATACGAGTTAGGGACTGTAGGTTTGTTCTTAAGTTGAATTTGTATGTAAGTCAGAACAGGTACATTATTTTAATAAATGCAATTAGGACAGATGTTTGTCTCAACATATTATTAAGCAGTGTGGTGTCAGTTACTGTAAAAAATCCTCACTGTGAGTTAATCACAATCAAAGCAAAAAAACAATAAAAACTTTATGGAGCCTAGACGTTCATTAACTTCTGGAGCAAGCTGTGCTTTAATATGCAAAAAGAAACAACTGCAGAGTTTGTCTTGGTCTTTAAAAACTCTAGTGCTATCACACATCAGGAAATCCAGTTGGGAATAGCACAGAATAAAATTGAAAATAAGTCTATAAGGAGCAACTTCTGCATCAGGAGCCTTCTTGAAACCTTTAATGAATTTGAAAATGTATTTCTTCGTGTGATGATTTTCAACTAGAATTAGAAAGAATCCACTGAACTGCAGCAGCACCCAGAACAGACGGGGTTCTGAGACGTATAATAGTCAAGCCACACTACTATCAAAGAAGTTCATGATGGTGGTCAGACCCCTGACAGATCTATCGGCGGGCACCCAAGAGCTCTCTGGTTTTTGCCAAAGGTGAAACCTTACTTAAAGAATTGGGTCTCATCACTATGGATCCATCTAACTAATCTCCAGCAGGTGGCACCAAAGCTGACCTTTCCCCTATTCAGACCCAGGTCTCCCATTCTTCGTAGATGCAATGAAAATCCTCATGAATACCACCCAACCATCGTTCTGCAGTGACATTGTGGGAGTTGCCAACCTGTAAACTGCTCAACAGAACGCCATATCCTATTTTACCGTGGACTATTGACCATATCTTTTTTTTTTTGCTGATTGCTGATTTTTCTCCTTAATGTGTTTGCATTTTACAAAGATTTTGAGACTGTGACTAAAATCGCTGCCAATTTTAAGTGGTAACGGTTTTACCTCATGCCTTTTCTAACACATACTGTGCATTGCCTTGTGCATTGCCCTCACACTCCAAAAAAAGGAGGCAAGGACTTTCAGTACTATCATTTGGTGGGAGTTGATGAACTAGCTTTGCAGGAAACTCATTTCTCCTCTCTCTCCTATCCTAACTACCTTCATAGACATGTTCCATTAGTATTTTGGCCAACGCTAAGGACAAATAGTGAGGGGTGGCACTAT
>NC_092861.1:120779451-120806978 GCF_032062135.1 Pyxicephalus adspersus | reverse complement strand
ACACACACTTCATAGCATTATACATAACATGATCTATACAATTGGACAGCCTCTCCTCAATCCTGGTTTGGTAAAAATGAACATTTTGTTGAGGATATTATACCCCTTTCACACCCTACTAACCCCAATTCCTAACTTGGTCAAACATCCAAAACAGACTACTTAAGTTTATATAGGTTTCTAAACAACATAGCATCAATTCCGCAACCCTCTACACTCCAAAGATGAAGGGGGGCCTAGGAGCACTAAACTTGGTATTTTTCCATGAAGCATCTCAGATTGCTACCCTGGGGCAGTGTACCATGCCAGACACCCGGCGGCAGTGGACCGTTGTAGAAGCTCTGTCTTGCCCTTCTGACCCAATAAAGGTTCTTGTGTGGATTCCTCTGTCCAAGAGACAATATGATGTTCATCTTTATCCTACACCCTATCAATCTGGGATGGCCAAAAAGGAAACCACAAACTAAATTCCTCCCATACTCCCCCTACTCCTTTGTAACAACCTGAAGTTCCCCCCAAGCTGTGACAGAAGACAATTTGAGAGGTGGGCCAACGAGGGCTTTTTAAGGATAGGTGACCTTTTGGATGGGAGGAACATATTAGGCTTCTCCCACGTGAAAGATAAAAATTCTCTCCCACCGTCAGAAGAGTTCCTATACTTTTAAATATGCTCTTTTATACAATCTACGCAACCTATCTTTGTTCGACCCTCCTAAGAAACTATTCTATATGACACATTAGGAGGCAGACCTTGGTACAGAATAGGAAATACAGGATTGCCAAAAATTAGTGAGTTAAACCTCCAAAATTTCCCTCAACAACAAGATAGAGTCTAACTATAAGATTTTCATGTGCTGGTCTTTGGTTCCCATTCAGCTGCATAAACTAAACAAAAACTTTTCTCCCTTGTTTTATAGAGGTTTTGATCAAATAGACACTATTTTTTATGCTTGGTGGGGTTGTCCTCGTGTTCAAAATTCTGGATACAGATTTATAATTTAATATACTCGGTCATGCAAGTCAACCTACCGAAGAGGGTGGAGAGCACACTTTTCTCCAAGATAGGGAAGGATATACCTAGGGCGACTGCCCGATTGATAGCCTATATCTTTTTGTCAACCCTGATAACAATTGCATGCTATTGGAAATCTGTCAGTATTCCCATCGATTTTACTAAAAACAAAATAAATTGAATAATGACAAATGATAAATTAACCTGTATTGTTCAAAATAAAATGCAAACGTTCTACAAGACATGGGACCCATGGATCTCATTCAATTCTGCCTAGTGTTCATAGAAGTTCCACCCTACCCCCTTTACCCCCACCCTCCTTCAGTAATAGTTAAGCTTTTGGTTATGTTTACTCAAGGAAAGACTGAAAGACATGTTATAATGGAACACAGAAGTGTTGGGCAAGTTAAAAATATATTTAGACTTATCATATACTGTGTGTCCTCACTTAATCTGCAACTCTACAGCCTTTTCCTTGTCAAATGTCATTTGTTGTTATAGTCCTGTTAAACTGATGTAACCATCTATGTTCTGTTTTTCCCTGTTTGTTCCCATACACCCCAAATGTTTTTTTCTGTTCCCTTCCCTATACAAAACCAATAAAACTTTTGGGATTAAACTAAATCGCAGCTGGTAACATGACTGCAGAGATACAAGTACTGTATTGACACATTCAGAAACCTATGAAGTGACATCATCGCTACCACATTAACCCCCTTGGCGGTATTCCCAAGTGTGGCCCGGGGTGAATTATACATACCAAAAAGCGGTAACCCCGAGCCACACTCGGGGTGGGAAAAAAAAATCCTACCTGCTTCCCTCAATCCAGTGCCACAGCTGGATTCTGCATCACCTCCCCCGGCTCGAAGCGCCGGGGAGGAGTGGCTTGGCGGGAAATTTACCAGCAGATTACATTGTAATCTGCTTTTAAAACATTGATTACATTAAAAAAAGTTATAAAAAATAATTCCAAATAATAAATCCAAAAGTTTTTTTTTTATTGTACCCTTGTTTAGACAAATTTAAAATGTGTTTTAAATTTTTAATAAAGTTTGTTTTTTTTATAATTTTGTTTATAAAAGTATTTATAATCATTCATTATATTATAGTTTATGATTTGTGTTTCAAACTTTTTCATACCCAGAAGTTATTCCTAAGAATTACAGGCCTAAAATATTAAACAACAAATTTCCATGCAAAACAATGTAACGCTTTTGACATAATAATACGGACATAATTAGAATGCCAGGGGGGGGTAACACATGCACATGGATAGGTGTGTTAATGCGGTAGGTACTAAGGATATGAAGAGATAGAGCAGGACTGACACATCTAGAAAAATGTCCTACAGAATGAATCAGCACACTACTGACACAAATGAAATCATATTTACGGAGCTAGACTCACCACCATACTGACAACCTCAGGAGCAAGTTTGCAGCAATATGGACCATACTGACATTGCCATGACTCTGCCAAGGAGACTTATGATAAGAGGATCAGCAAAACACATTTCTTACAACTTCCCCTATTACACCTTCAGTAACAAGTGGGCAAGAATCATTATTACACTCAAACTATAAATAATAGCCATTATTTACTGTGCACTACTGATTAATTAGGTTTAAATAATTAAGCGCACAAAATAAAAAAACTTGTCTGCATTGACTTTATCATCCTCCAGGCTTTTTTATCATTTTACAGAATTAAAGTTTGGTTATATCTGGTTGCTGTGGTGCAAGCTACTTTTTCAACTAGCCTGCTCCCACATCTTCCACCATGCCTGCTTCCACAGGTGGGCAGAGGAAAGCCCAAGCTGTCCCCACTGCAGGGCAGCTATTCCTCGTATCCAGGAGGTATGTAACATACATCCCACAGGTCTTTTATAAAACGGCTGATAATATATTATTAAATGTAATATTCTTTAGGAATTATTCATCTAACCATGATTTTCATTTTTTTTTGCAGGATACTGGCATTGAAGGTATGCGGGGAGTTTATATATGGTCTGACAAACTGCAAAGGGAACTCTCATTCCTTGCTCCTGCAGAACTCATCGATCCACGCCCGCTGATTTCCATCGTTATATCAGAAGATGGAGAAATTTTCATCAACTTTAGACAGATCCTACCCGTATGAATGACATCAGTATGGACATATCTGTTGCCTGGATCCTTTGCCAGCAATTACCCCAACCCAATCAGGTATAAGTTTTATTTCATTTAATTTAAATTTCCCTTAACAATAACCCTAATGGATGGTAATATTTTCCCAGGGCCAAGGTCATCAAAGGATTTTTGGGTAAGGATATATTTTGCATTGGGGACAACCACCGCTGGATCGTTCTAAATGGGATCTCATATTTGAATATCGATGGATATTGCAAAAGGTCATTATTATTTTATTAAATATAAAGGAGTGTTGTCTCCCTATTTTTAGGATTGCATTAACTCTTTTAGCGATTGTGTAAGGGGTACTATATACGCCTACATACAATCATACAATCAATAAACTCGAGGAACAGATGAAGCCGGTCGGAGGAAGAAAGAAGACGGACATAGCGGAGAAGGACGCTGCGGGAGGCTGGTGGATCAGGTAGATTGGGTTGGGGAGAGGCAGGGGTCTTTTTTTGACAAAGGGAGGTAGGCAGCACACTGATTTTTTTATTCAGTATTAGTTTAAAAAAAAAAAAAAAAAATTACATTACATTAATTTTGTTTAGCATTAACAGCTTTTCCCAAATTGTTAGGCCGTTTGTTGATTACCTATGTGTAGCCAATCTAACAGGTTGGCCAGATTGGGTAAACATATCTAGCTGGGATGAGCTCCAGTGATTTTGGGAGGGGGCTACAAACTTTTAGCCCGGTTCGTTCTTTGGCAAGACAGATAAAAAAAAAGTTCAAATAACAGTAACATACATATAACATAAAAGTAGATAAATAGGTTTAGGATAAACTCGGTACAAAAGGTAAGTATGACAAAAGTTAAGTTTAAAACATTTAAAATTAGGATAAAGTTTAAAAGTAGGATAAATAAGGATAAACGTCATATAAATTAGGATAATATTATCTAAATCAGGATTTAGATAAAATACGATAAATTACGATTAATAAGAATAGGGATAACATTCTGATATATTGTAGATGAAATAAGATTACGCTTGACAAAGAATATAATGGAATAAGAGTAAAACTATATAGAAATGTAGATAATAAAGATGGACCATCATAGCACATGAATGTAGAGCAGATCACACAGTCTATAGGATGAGGCCTACTACCAGCACGCATCCAACGCTAGAAAAACGATGACTATCATCGAGTAGGTTAGATTAGCGTAGTTTAGTGTAGGTCCTGCCCTAAAAGAGTCTACCTTGTCGTGGTGGGCAGGCTTGTAATTAACTGGCCAAAATTGTGTCACAGAATAAAAGAATCATTTGACTACTTTTCATTTTTTGGCCAGTTAATTAAACTAAAGGACTCTTGATCACTGATTACACTACAGGATATAATTAAAAAGATATAAAAATACATAACCAAGAAAAGATAAACATGTGTTCTAGAGTTACTATTAAAAAATAACAAATTACATGTAAAATGCACTTACTACACAAGGAAACCAAGTCAGGAAACCTTTTTATAAAAATGTATTTTGTTTTTTCCAAATGGAGATACAAGACTGCTCAAAATGGGTCCATTTCTTGAAAAGTACATAAACAATATTTTACAAATCATATAATAAAATACCCTTTCCCAACAGCTCCATGTCAGCCTACAAATGGGTTAATCCCTCTGCTCCTCTTACTTCCGTGATTATAACTCAATAAATTGGAAGCAACCCCTAGTACTTGGTGTTTCTTCTTTTTCCTCCTCCTAATCTCAGGTGCATAATTCGTTGGAGTAAAGCTCTGACTGACCACTGAACAAGCAATATCCCCTTGCATGACTCCAATGACATCTTAGGATGGGAGCTCTGCTGCTGGTTCGTCGGGACAGGCTTATAGCTGTTAAATACAGCTCTCCGGCAATGGGGTTTGGTCTCATGCCTGTGGTGTGCTTGCTTGGATCCCCAAAGAGAAAAAATTCCAATTGAGATTGTTTCTTCATTATTATAAAACCCAATTAAACCTAAAATATGAACAGCTCTGGTATAGAAGCAAACAGATGACGATGCAATTTTAAAAAACATTATACAAATAAAGCAAATAAAAATTTGCTTTGTGTCTTTGTGTCAAACAAAGACATTAATTCCAATGTTGAAGGTTTTACTGTGTAGACCAAATTGAAAAATATGCATGGCTGCCTGCTTTCTGAAAAGTTTACAGCATATGAAGGGAGCGGTAGAATACATTCTGAGTCATAATAGGTAAGAACATGAAAACAAAAAAAAAATTAAACAAACAAACCTCACTCGGGTATTTTACAGCTATAAACACACATAGAACCCCATGACCGACTCTCAATAATAATCAAGTCAAAGAGGTAAGTATTTAAGATTCAAGGTAGCATATAGGTCTACTATATAGGTTGTACTAAAATATTGTCTCCCATAAACTCTCTCAAAATACCTAAAGGCAACAAAACTGGTGGCCTTAAATCCAGTGCTGCCAACATGACTCAGTTTCTCTTAACAATACAATTTAGTGTATTCAAACATTTTCATAATATCAATCAGTGTATCTTCAGATACATCTCTGACCAAAACCTTGGACCAAGTGGTGAAGAAATGTAGGGTTTTAAAAAGTATTACGTTTGTCGATTCAGTAGTAATTTGTGTAACAGCTGCTTTACCTCCAACAGTAACACCTCCAACAGATTTGGTAAGGATGGCAACAGTTAATGCGTTAGAAAAAGATCTAAAAAAATCTAGAAATGTAAATTTTGCAATACCTGACCTCTTTTTCCCTCTTTTTTTACATGAAGTAAACCTATTATAGGGCACAAAATCTGGGTTTGTTCTAAGACCCCAGTCATTTATTGACATGCCCTTTCCTAAAACTTTAGTATTTCAGAGTAAATGAATCGGATTCGGTTTGGATACTGAACACTTGGGGCATGTGGTCAGCCATTCTGTGCGGTGGTGGGCTGGAAGTCAAATGCCCAGTATGCTCTATGTAAGAACCTTAAAATGCATTTTTCCACCATGCTATACTTGTGATTGTTTTTAAGGTTTTTTGTTTTTTTACAGTCATCCCGATTTCATGAGTTTCCATTGATCCCACAAGAAGAAGTTTATCAGATCAGCTCATTTTCCCAAGCAGTCTGGAGGGTCTGGGATGAGGCATTCCCTTAGTATAGAATAGATCCAAGACATGGATTTGTCACTAAATCCTTCCTGAAGTAGTGAATTTATGTTAGTTTGAGGGTGGAAAGTCTGCCTTTGAGCTCTTTTTGTCTGTACAAAACTTCTAACCTGTATATACTGGAATATTTGTGAGGAGGGTAAACACCATTTATATTGAAGCTCCAAAAAGGACAGGAAGTCCCCCCTTTCATTCAGTAAATTTTGTAGCATGTAGATGCCCCTAGTTGCCCAGATGCAGTGTTGTGGCCTGGGGGAAAAGCCAAAGATAAACAAATGGGCATTCTGGGTGACAAAAGACTAGAGGGGGCAAATAAGTCTGTTTAACTCCCTCCAAAGTATCTCTCCACAAAATATTTTGTTTAATAGTTGGGGGTAAAGCACTAATTGGGACATGGAGTAGATCACTTTTGCAATTTTGATTGGGTATAAAATGATGTCAAGCATGGCCCAATACTTTCATGCCTAAATAAGCTTGCTAGGTCTAATGCTTGGGAAGTTGACCCCCACAATCCTCTTGAAGTTTAAGGAAGGAAAAACATGTCTCCCCTTCCATATAAATTGTGAAAACCCCTCTCCAATCTCTAAAAATCTTTTTTTTGAAGCAACAATGTCAGTGTATGCAGTGGGTATAGCAATGTGGACAAACTAATCAAATTATTAAGATGACACCGTCCTACAAATGAGAATTGGAGATATTTCCTGCTTTTGAGTTTAGATAATATCTTAACAAATAGAGGATAATAGTTGAGAGCACCCAAATCTCATTTATCCCTGGAAATTCACAAACCAAGATAAGTGGTGCAGTCTTTATACCAGTAAAACCACAGCTAGCTGCCCATGTTGATTACTCCAAAGAAAGATAACCCTTTAAGAATATAAGCTCGCTGAAAAAAGCCATACCATTCAATATGCGTTTGCATTTGTTGTCTTGGATTTGACATCATTAAAGTAATATCACCAACTAACAGAACTATCTTGAAGGCAATGGATGGAAAGCTGGTTTGGATCTGGGACTTCACCAAGCAGGGCTCCTCCCAAGCATATTCGTCCACCTTCTACCACAGAGAAAAAAGGACAAAAATTATACATATACATAGAGAGAATCTCGTTTGTTAAATAAAAGGCCTGTGCATCTTCTGTCTTTTGAAACCCTCACTACTTCCCACCACTACGTCTCCCTTTCTATTGTGTAACGCCCTCCTATCAGGTTTATTAATAATAATAAAGTCACAGAAGTTTCTTTATTGATATAAAAATATGCCAGGTATGTTAGTCCATTGTCAAGGAGCTTTATATATATATATATATATATATATATATATATATATTACTGACACAGAATTGGCACTAGCTCTGTCATAAATGAAACCAAGCAAAAGCCCAGTTTACAGTACCGTAGTTCTGTAACTCACCCAGACTACATCATTGGTAGACTGGTTTTGGAACGGTGAATGAATTGGCTGGGGGGCAGGGATGTCCTTTTTAGAATGCCAATAAGCCCCGAAGCATCCTCTGTGAGGCCCTGATCAAAAGCCAGAAAAAGAACAGATGACAACCTCTCAATTTACCTTTACTTTAAGTGGGGCCCCTACTCCAGTCCTAGCACTCTATTGGACTCCAGTATGCGGAGGATGGCACCTGAAGCAGAAAGGAATGTCAAAAGAGATAGCTGAATTAAAACCCAATAAACTAAATCGCAGGAGTGTGCATGTGCGGGTGCGCTCCGCTCTGATCTTCTGTGCTCTGCAACATCTTCATCCTGGCCACAGACACAGGATCCCAACCCTCCTGAAGCTATGGAGCAGTCTGCAGAAATGGATGCTCCCCAGGGAGGTAAGTACAGAGTGCTCCACCTTGATCCTTCACACTCTTCCATAGACTCACCTTTATCAGACAGTCACATAGCTGAGCCCCTCTCCCCAACTTCCATACACTGATTCCCTTTTTAAGGGTTCTCAGTTTACCCCAAGAGGATGCCCCAGACCCTGGGAGCCAGCACAGTTCATCTCCAGGTACTGAATTATAAACAGTTCTTTCACTCCCTGGGACAGAAACGACCTTATAGAGCAAGAAAACAGAGGAAACGGTCTGTAGAGTCACAAAATGTGACAGATCAACTCAGCTTAGCTCTTAAGATCACCCACAACCACAGCTGTGTTTAGCAAAAGGTTTCTTCTGCAAGTCATGCAAACTTCCCCCCCTGCCCTCCATCAAGCCTCTGACCTGCACACAAGCGAGCAGGGAAGCCCCGTTCATATCCGTATGTCGGATGTCCTTAACTTGGGGACTACCTGTACAAGGTGGGTGGGGAGTAGCTCCCTCTGCTGGCAGCATGATCTCATAGAGCAACAAAAGAGATGCGTGTACCCCATCCCCCACAAGACGAGAGAGAGAGAGAGAGAGAGAGAGAGAGAGAGAGAAGGAAATAAGCAGAGGGCCAGATCCGTGGCTCGTAGTTTGGGCACCTCTGCTCTATGTAAAGTATACATTGGGCCTGATTTTTTTTTCCAAGAAGATAAATTATCACGGGAGAACCTGAGTAATCTAGTAAGACCTGGAGTGGATCTAGTCCAGGACTGAAAACAATTGCAACCTATTTAATGTACAGCACTGCGTAATATGTTGGCGCTATAAAGACCCTGTTTATTATTATTATTAATAATAATATTAATAAAAGCAAATATTTTTTTTTCTACATTCTACATTTGGCAGATCAGTGCCAAATGTAGAAAGCTACCACTGCTTTTGACATGTTTCATCTCCAATGTTTCGAAATACCCTGCTTAGATTTTTTTGCCGATCATGAAAAGATGAGTAACTGCCATTGGGAGTCAAATGATAAACTGTTGTGCCCTCAAATGTGCACATACGGTCTCAGGCCATAGTGCCTGCTGCCATGCCCTCCACACCCCATGCAATTCCCTCTGCACATACCGGTCCATACACCTGTAATATCCTCTGTGGTGCTTCCCTGCACATATCGTCTAACGCCTTTTTGTCTAATGCCTTTTCATTTTAGCCAGATGATTGCTATTTTTAAAAAAGGAGCCCTCCCTTCCTCTTGTATGTATTCTTATCCAAGTGCATTATCTTTCAGAATTTAGTCAGTATTGGAGCACCTTCAGTCACCAATGAGGAGCTGTAATATATTCTGCATAAAGACTTCTCAGCACATTATCATCCATACCATTTTGGAGCCCAAATCATGCAACTGGATCTCACATGGGAACTTTGACCTTTGCAAACACCAAACACTTTTTTGAAAGAAATATGTAGGTGGGCAGCTTTTTATGAACATACAAGTTGCTTGGCTGTGATGATGAACTAGTAGATCCCCCACCATCCAAATTCTCTCAAAGTTCTGTAAAAGTCCTTGTGAAAGGTAAAACTAGCACAGCACACAGCATCCTGCTTCTTATTCCACTATCCCACTATGCAACAGTGATTAGACCTAGGGATGGGTCAAATAGCCGGTGCCAGAGGATTGGAAAGGAGGTTGGACCACCTAAGGTTCCAGCTGTCAACAGGGAAGGAAGAGAGTTACCTATCTTGGTGCATAGTAATGGATGGCAGTGAAGTACAGCTAAGAGAGACACTATTTTTGATCATAAAGTAAACTAAGTCCTAAAAAAACACTGACGAGAACCATTTTAACTGACCAAACTGGTGAAAAAACAGATCGGTGGCAACTCTGCCTACAGAAGAAGTAGAAAAAACACTGTTCAACTTAGTAGACATTTATATATGGCATTTGACAGCTTGATTCAATAAAAGAAAAAGCTTGAGAAATCCCACACGTCCCCTTTAATTTATCACCTCCTTGCCAAAAGAAATAAGTAATCAATGCCAAGTAAAGTCCACTGAAAGACCAGCAGGCCATGAGGATGATGTGGTTACTGTGGTGGTATCTGTAAAAGAAAGGAAACTGTTCTGGCATCCTTGTGTCTATCATAAAAACAGTTGAAGTCAAACTTTTTGGGTCTTGTTAAGAAAGGCACCACATCAGGGAATAATTTTGAACACATACAGGGTTTATAAAAAGGTAAATATTATTATTAATAATAAACAGGATTTATATATGGCCAACAAATAACACAGCGCTGTACATAATTTTTTTTAAACCTTTTATGGTTACAGTCATGAGTCATTGTGGAAAGGATATTATAGCTTGGCACATCTGAATGCTGCAGTTTTTACCTTTACTTTGCAAAGCTGCTCCAAAAAGAATGGTTCTTATTCGGATCGGGAATGAATAGCCCTTTTTGATGTCAAGCCACAGCCTTTCTATTGGATTAAATTTTGGACTCAGATTAGGCCATGAAGGCTTAGTTCACATTTATTTGAAAATACCTAGAAATCCACATATAGTAGTTGTAATTGGATTCCTTAGTGTTTGTGAGCTGGTTACTGCACAAATTTTACCACTAATTGACCACAAATTGTCCACTCCCCAAACACCGCAAGCACACACACATTACACAGATGCTCCAATAAAATACAACAGAATTATTATGGCTATATCAATATTTTATTGGCATTTAGGAAACCAACAATTCACATGAGTTTATACTGGAGACCAGTTACAGTATGGCATCTTCTTCATATAAATTGCCAGGTTTATGTCCATTCATTCATCGTTCACTCCAAAAAACAAAAAATATATATAATAAATTGCACTGATTCCTATAGCAGAGTACACAGTCTGTCCCTTTTCATAATTCCCAGTAATCTTCTCAGGTTGTCAGTCCAAAAAGGTGGATATGTTGGTATGGCTTACTGACACAGTCAGTGGTTTTAAAATGGAATGTCATTTTTGTTCAAAAATAGTATGTCATCATAAGTAAGACATGAATTTCAGGTGGCTTTTGGCTCACTAAATATTTTTTGAATCTCAAAAACGGAATGTTTAAGGCATTGTGGTTAAAAAAAAAGCCCTAACCAAGTATACTTTGGTTTGGATCAAACAGATGTTCCGCTACTGACGGATTCTTGGTCCTAGAAAACAAACAAAAAAAAATGTAGAATAAATGTAAATAGTTTTGCAGCATTCACAGTATTTAGGATTATTTTTTTTTAATTGGACCATTATTCACAAGATAACTTTTTTTACTGGAAGCTTAGCTCAAAGTGGACCTAGCCTTAGACAAACTTATCCTTTCAAGAGTGCAGGAAAAGTGTGAATGATGCCCCATGTACAGCAAACATTCTATAGCTGATCTTTTCCCTGGGCCAAGTTTGTATTTTTTTCTGCAGCATTGCTGCAATTTATTTGGAGTCAGGACTTGGTGAAATGTTCCTGTCTCTGTGGAAAAAATATGCCTCTGATGATATAAAATTCCCAATCGACTAATGAAGGATATCTGGGTACTGCTGCTACTACCTGGAAATTATATGATACAAGGGGTATTTTATACCATCTACTTTACTACATTATTGTGCCAATTAATCACTGTAGAGTTTATGTATAGGTCCACTTAGTCTAAGGTTTATTTTAATTTTTCTATGATCTCTATTACCATAAAACCACATAAAACAAAGATAAAAGACATACAGTATAGATATAAAAGCAAATTGGGAACAGACACGGGAATAGTAAGAAAAGCCCCTTTAGAATATTTTACAATTAATCAAAAGATATCTAGAATGGGTTACTTCTAAAATAAAAAGAATACAGAAAAAATAAAAAAAATGTACCAAAAGAGCTATGTAGACTGCTAAAGAGGAAAAAAGTAGTTGCCTGGCTGACACTTTGACCACTCTTGTTTCAGAACAATTTATGTCACCACAGTAGAGTCCGATTTTAATACACAGTGGAAGCAGCATAGAGGCTACAAAAACAGTTTTATTGATTCAACAAGCAGACTTTACATGCCGCCAAAGCCAACTAAATGGCAGGAGACAGAGGAAGAAAAGTCTAACTGTTCAGCATAAGAGCACCAATATACTGAAAGAGGGAAATCAGGAGAAAATAATTTTTTTTCACATACCATATACAGTATACTCAAATATAAACTTGTTTTTTCTTTGCCTGAAAATGCCATTGGAAAAAGAATCTCTGTTTATACCTAGTAACTTAGTATACCTAGTATCAGGTACTTGGTATTTGGTTTGACAGTTTAGAGATGTCAAAAACCAGCTGTTCATAACACTTTATATAAGGACACCGTGTCATCTACTGGTGGCCAACAATAATAAACAAAAGATCATTTAAAAGCAAATGACCTAATATTACAAACTCAAAAGTACAAAATACCTTAACCTGTAAAAACCTACTTTGACCTATAGATGTTTTTTTTCAGGTAAAAGTAGATAAGTTGGTTTATATTCAGATCGGTTTATTATTAAGCATATATGGTATGTGCAGAAGGTTTAAGACAGATTAGTTAATTTTGAGAGATAAACAAATATTTAGCCTAAACATGTAACATGATTGTATCATCAGTGTGTATACAGGAATGCAGTAGAGAAGTAGCACTAGTTATCAGTTAGTGTTTTTATTTAGGTGACAAAAGGAAGTTGAAGAGACAGGGTTAACAGCGAGAAAGGTGAGTTAGTACCGTGACTTTGAGTTGGCTTTGCAGCAGTTTATTGTGCTCTTTTTCCTTAGTTAGTTGTTCCTGAGAAGCCTTCAAGAGGTGTAATAGTTTGTTAGCAGCTTGACCTAAGTCCCGTGTTAGTTTTTTTTCCTTTTCAAGTCTTTCCTACAATACGTCCAGTGAAGGATAATGTTAGCTTTAAATATATATATATATATATATATATATATATAAGAATTATGGTGAAACAAATCTTTAACATAAGAGATCTATTTGTTCAAAACCTAAAAATCTAGCTGACAGCTGAGTGCTGTAGTATGCTAAAACATTGTACAAAAAAGTGCAGAACCCATAAGATCCTGTCTGAACTCCTCATTACCTGATTAGTAAAAGGCTATGAATGACTGACTGCCATAATAACAACACATTTTACCATTATTAGAAAATGTTGTCACTAGGTCTTCCACCTTAGCAAGCCCACTTATGCAACAAGCAAGCAGCCAGATTTTGATCTCTATAATTAAAAGGGTGCATGAAAAAGGGTGGATATGTTCATGAATGAAGTCAAGTATGTAGCGTTTCCTTTAGAGTAGCTGTGAAAGGTATTTTATAGGGCACTATTTATTAGTCGAGTATCACCTTGATAACAAAACTGCTAAGAAGTGTACATTCCACACTGGCCATACATAGCAGATGAGATGAAGGTTTGGGAATAAAGGTTTCTCCCCAGGAGATGAGATGAAGGTTTGGGAATGAAGGTTTCTCCCCAGGAAGGTGATCGCCAGCATTTTTTGTTATGTCCACGTTAGCCAAAAAACCCTAGCCCTAACCACGCCTTTATTAATGTAAAACAAGTGAATTTTTTATTGTACGTTAGAATAATCAGTCTCCTTCTCCCATGTGTCAGGAAAAGAAGGAGAGAGTGAACATTAAGGCAAAGTACAGTTTTAGTACACCAATTTGTTTCAACTTACTAGCCAATGAAAGATTTGTCTCGGGTGCAACTTTAATTGTAGTTTTGCCACATTAAAATGCGGTTCTTACAGCACACAGAGACCCTGGTGTAAAGGCAAGCACTAGTTCTTTGGTGTTTTGCAAACTCACACCACAAATTAGGTTGTAGATCTACTACCTATGGTCATTAAGCGATTAATATTGTTTTGACAGCTACAGATCCAGTTTAAATTTAAACCCCTGAGCTAATAATCATTTTAATAGTCATGATGCATGAATTCTGGTGACCTGAACACTTTCAGAAGAAAAGAACCTTAAATATGCAAAAATACCACAATTTATAGGATTTGTGCTAACCTTCAATTGTGCTTCTTCAGTTCCTGTAGCGCTTTCTTCTGCACTTTTCAGTTTCTCAAGCTCTTGCTGCAAACTATACATGGATTTCTGTTCATTACAAATATACAAAAGTTAAAAAAAAAAGTAGTAAATCATACAAGTTAGAGTACATTGCTAATATATATGCACAATTCTTATGTTTTGTCTCCTTATTAATGATGCAAGTATAGAAATAATGATTGATCTGTCCATGAATTACCAGTTTTGCTACAGCTCTCTTAAGCTTTGTGAGAGGGAAGAGGTTTTCCAGTCCCTGGGTAATAACGCTACAACTCCATAGACTGAATAAGTATTTTAACCCTAAGACAGAAACTGTTACTGGGAGGATCACCTGATAATAAAATTCAAATGATGCAGCCATCATATCCAAAAATTAAAAGACTGCAATTTGTTTAAATGTTTTTTTGTTCCAAAGACACAATAGTAGTGTTACACATCAGGTTTACCTATAAAATCTCCACCACAACTAGGAATGGGGTGGCTGTTGTCTTTATATAATTATAATTATATATATATAATTGGATGTATGTATGCATGACATTTCAACCAAACTTGCTATACATATGACAGAGACTCATGTGAGTGCACCAGTCATCTTCGTACAGCGCTGCGCTATATATCAGAGGTATGTATGTATGTATGTCATCACTAGGAAACGCATGGGGACATTTCAGCCAAACTTGTTATGTTCCACCATCACTCGAAACGCATAAAAACCAAAATTGCTGGACATATGACTTGTTGACCTTTGTATAGCGCTGTGGTATATTTGCATGTATGTATGTATGTATGTATGTATGTATGTATGTATGTATGTATTGCTCAGTGACAGTATGCCTTTTGCTTATATTTTTACATAGTTTTTTTTTTGTTTTTTTTTTTTTTTTAACTCTTTTAGAAATTTCTGGCCTGTAATACTAAAAAACTAAAGGCAATTGGAGGAGTGCAATCAAAGGCAAAAAATAAAACAACACCGTAAACAAAAAAATCACTATAGCTTAATTTGATTCCTTTTCTAGCAAGTTTATAGATAGAGAAAAAAACCTTTGAATCTGGCTTAATAATCTTATTAATCTGGTTTAAATATTATAAAAGTAATAGTGTAATAAATAAAAGATGGCCCCAAATCATTCTAGTTTCCTTTGAAAGTAATAAATACTAGTTCTCTACATGTAAATTATTCACCTCTCCCAGGTCTGCTGTGACAGTCTGCTCATCGGTCTGTTCATCCAAACTTGGCTGTGGAGCCTTCAGCTAGTAATAAAATACAAATATTTAGAGATACTTAGGTTATGATGCTGTTACACTTAGTAGTAACTGTAGTACAATTTAGAGGGTAAAAAGTAAAATATTAATACAGGCAGCTAAGCAAAGCACGCAGAGCGGGTTGCAAAATCCTTTATAACCGCCTTCCCTTAGCCAGTCCCAAAGGAGTATAGACCACAGTTGTTGACTTATTTAGCTCTGGTTAGAGTAAAACTCAACTAAAGAAGGAATTTGTGTGGGTTGGAGTTTATTCCAATAATCTACTTTTAAGATCTGAATGAGTATGTCTGCTACCTTATTTTCCTATGATGGGTTGGCTGAAAAAAAAGCCATTAGGGCAAGATGAAGGGAAGATGACAAAGATGTGTGCCTTGAGTAAGGTTATATAATTTTCAGTGTATGATTTAATCTGATGACATTTGCCTTTACTACATTTGAAAGGCTTTTAGCTATTCCTGCCACTGGCCACAGCAAAATGCTAGGAACTTTGCCACACTTTCTGCATACTAACTCCATCATTTGTAAGGGTTTACTAAGATACTTTTAACTCTCTTCTACTTCTACAGTACTGGGTTTTTTAGTTCTCTTTTACACTTAGGAGAACTGTGCTGCTCTTGCTTTTTTTTTTAAGTATATCCTTTGTTTAAATCATAATTCAACCAATCTACTCACTATTTTACTTTTTTTAGTTTTGTTTTACAGCAAAAAGCAAAGTTATGTTTCTGGTGTTCATGACAAAGCAGATATTATCCAAAAAGTATAGAAGGCAATATCTCAAGACTTAATGGAATTTTCCATCTAGGGATGTCTGAAAACTGTTTCCCAGGACTCATTCCATTTCTCAAACGGACTCTGGAAATTATTATTAGTTTCTTAGTTTTATACAAACAGGAGGAAGGTTTACAAAGATGAATGATAGTGGTTGGTAGCTGAAAGGGCAGAACAGGATGCCTGTACTAGTCTCTTACCTGATGATCTTGTACAACATGGGACTCTCTGTCATGCACATGATTCTGCATTTCGCTTAACTGCTGCCTGAGCTGAAAAACAGGAATGTACAATTTACATTTAACAAGAAAAAAACCCAAAGGCATTACCTTCACAAAAAAATGTTCTTGAAGACATTTTAAGGGAATTTTTTTTAGTAATTGCTACTACACTGGAGCATGTAATGCACATAACGTTTGTAGTCATGTGACAATTTTAAACTTGAACAAAGAGGTAATGCTCTCTACTGTCTAAATTTGGTGCATCTGGTGCATTTATGCAGATAAATAATGGAGCAATCATTTTTTTGGTTAAAATGTACCAGTTCTACACTTCTGCACTAAGTAGCAATATTACTATAGCACACACAAAATCTTTGGGGCAACCAACACCACAATGCTTCAACAGATGCCATGACAAAGTGAAAAGGTTCACTCAAAGCCTAGGAAATCTTACCCTCACTCCTGCATCTGTGTCTCTACAAAGACCAATGGCAGTCAGAAATGCTGTTCACCTTGCCTGAGTTGCCATTTTTTTCTTACCAGTAAGAGCCTAGTCATGCCATTAGCAATGGACTGAATTGCACAGCACAGGATCAATTCACCAAACAAACAAAAATCTATTGTTTCCAATAGGTTTAGTTCACAACAAAATGCCCTATAGGTCTTTGCTGAATGGAAATGCAACATGCCGAGTTTAGGCAGTTCAAAGCATTTCAACAGTCACAGCAACCTGCAATGATGTTAAGTAATAGATTTTGGCTCCAGTTATCAACAAAACAAATCCCACAATGCAACTTGTTATTAAGCATTAAATGCACTGGAAGAGGTGTAAATTCAGCCTTACAATGAATATATGACTATTAAAATTACCAGAGAAAGCTCTTTGCTCTGCTTTCTGGCTTCTGTTTTTGTTGCTTCCAGATGTTCTTGTGATTCTGACAAAAGCTGTCTAAGCTGCAATAAAGGAAGACAGATACTCATGTTAGTATTCTTTATACAAAGCACTGCATTATGCTACAAGTCAATCACACTCATTAACATACAGTCCATATCCATGCACTGGTTTTGATACAGCTTTCGAAAAGGTTCTTTGTTGGTTACAAACACATAGAGTATACTCATGCTCAGCTGTACTGAGCCCAAACATTTTGGTATTCACAGTATTTTATTGTAGGTCATTGATGCAATTCACTACATACAATATTGATGAAAGATAATGGCTACATTACAGCCATGCTTAAATATTTAAGGTTTGGGTATAGGTTACTGATAGAGAAAGGCATATTAAACATTACACACATTATAAACATTATGTGCAGTATTAGGACTGGGTGACAAATACATGTCAGCAACATTACTCATATGTGTTTTATCCACCTATTGAAAAGTAAATGGTAGACAACAGCAACCAGCAGTTTGTTTATTCCCATAACAAATTAGGCTTTCAAATGCCTTTCACTAAATACAATGATGTGCAGTAAGGTCTAAGTGTTCCCTATTCATAATAAACTATGAAATTTTTTAGGCCAGGTTTGCATCTCCATGCTACCAGTGTGTTATTGCAAGTTTTTTGGTGCATTGAATTAAGAAACCCCCTCAAAATGAATGGGTTGAGAATTGATAGCACTGGAAAGACACAATATGTATGTTGTGGTACCATGTGAACATCAGCTACAGATAGGTGTGAACCTACAGTATCCTTATTATATATAGGATCAGATAAATAACTTAATAAAATACATACACCTTCCACCTCTTTGGAATAAATTTGACATTCTGTGCTAGATGTGTTCATCTGGGATTCCAGCTGTGCTTCCATTAAAGCAACGTATTCCTTTAGCTGAAATATAGAAAGACAATATTGTCATGCTCTGCATTCTCACATATGGCTACAAAATGATTAGACTGACAGTGTAACTAGAAACATCTGTGGAACAGTATAATCATGTAAAGGACACAGTACATCCTGTTTGCATCCTAGTAGTTCACTGGTCAACTATACAACCATGGTTGGTTATTCGTGTTGATATTTTTCATTTGCAATCTGTATTGAGATTTTTATTATTCCAAGATCACCTCATATTTATTTAATTTTATAATCTCCACCATGAGGTATTTGGGTATTCTAAAATAATAAATACATTGAAATAAAAAAAGGGAGATTTGATGTCTTGTCATCCTATCCTTTTCTGATAGCATATGTGTTACTTCCCCAACCTCCTAGATTGTAAGCTCTTCGAAGCATAGTTACAAAGTAGGTCAGAATGAAAAAAGACATAAGTCCATGAAGTTCAACCACTAGGGAAATAAACATATCCCAGATATTAAACCCTATGGGCACGCTCTCCAATTCCACAATGTCCTTTTTGTACACTGGTGTTGGGGCAGGGTCCTCTCCTCCTCTTGTGTCACTGTCTGTATCTGTCTGTCATTTGCAACCCCATTTTAATATAGTGTACAGCACTGAGTAATATGTTGGCGCTATATAAATCCTGATTATTAATATTATTATTATTATTAATAAAATTAATAGAACACACAAGCAACATAAACATATGGCAATATAAACAGCAACAATACCTGGTCTGTGCTTTGGACATCTAATTTAAGTCTTTCCACTGTTTCTTCCAGGGTTTTTATTTGGATTTGTGACTGTAAAACATTTGTGATAATCAATATACATGAAGGGCTTATACGGTAAGGAAGTGTCAAAAGTTTCACTAATTAACCGATACCAACCAATAAGTTTGGTTTACTATATTTAGATAAGAGAAGAACAAAGATAAAAGCCAACCATTTAGACAATTAGGTAATTTAAGGTACCTATATTTATTGCCTTTGTAAATAGACCTAAAGGTGTGCATTAAACCATAGCAACCAGATGTCAATTTTTTAGGTTAAGCAGAACAATTTCAATTGTTCCTAGGCTGCTATGGGTCACATTTGGTTTGCTGTTTGTGACTCCTATTTGAAGGATATCTAATAAATTCCATACTTTCTGACTCCCAGTAATCTATAATAAACCCAAGGGAAATCTCAACTATAGGGACACAAACCATAATAACCCTTCCACTTTAAATAACTACACGCACACAGCCCCTATATACTCACAAATACTAGCGCTCTCTTTGATCCACTACAGCTGACACTTAAATCGTCTGTGATGGCAACCACTCATGTGAAATCACTGGCTGTTTGGCTTAGGCCCTGTTACAGGGGAGCAGGTTGCATGTTGATGAATACCTGACGGTAATGAATATTCTTGTTGGCTGTGGGATCAAGGCTCAAGGCAATACTCATTAGGTCTTGTTTTTGTCCAACTGAATAGGTCTTCATATCAAATTTCATTGCAAATAGACAAATCTTTTAAGTCCATTGATTTCCTTCTGTACCTTATATGGACAACATATTGAATGGTAAAATGCTTTGTGTCGTATCCATCTGTCGGCAGTTTTTGATGTGTAATTTCCAGATGGTCCTAATTAGCCACAATGATTTGCAAGATTTTTCTTTAAAGCTGCTACCAGCACCATCAAAGTGACACATGTAGTTTCCTACCCTTTGTGGAGGTTATGCATTTTAACCAAAAATGTATTCACATCATTGAAAACAGAATACCACTGTTGACCTTTCCTTAAAATGATAATTTAATGCAGGTTTACTTTAAATTGATCATTTAGGCAGCTATGCCCCTATCCAGTAGCAAAAATAACCTCTCCTGAAATGGTGATTCATTCCAGCTGGACTCACCTTCCTGAGCGCTTCTTCAGATGCCTCCAGCTTTGCTTTCCAAACCAGCTCTTCCTCCTCAACACTCTTCTGCAGGTCCTTCAGCATCCCTTCCTAAAATCAAAAGTTAGAACTCAATATTAGACCAGCATATGTGAAATGCCTTTCATAACATTTAGTGCTGAATTCTACTTATTAGCCATTGATAGTTCACCTAAAGATGATGGAATGTAAAATAGAATATACTAAATATTATAATCCACAGTTGTAAATTTACTGTAAGGCTTATGTAATTCTGTATACAAGCAGAAACCCTAAAAGTGAACACCTTCAAAAATTGATAAAATCAGATAAATCATAAAAAAAAACAACTCACCGCATAGAAAAAGTCAAGTAACTGATTCCTATTAGAAATTATCCTAGCTGATCTGATGTCAAACTAGATTTGCTGAGAACACTATAGGTTAATAATGTTTACACCTACTTATTGCATTTATTTGAATATAACATAAATCTTTGATATACAATGCAAAGCAAAATAGTAACACATGAAAGAGACACACGAAAAAGCTGTAACTGTGTGCACTGTGATCATGTTCTCATCCGATCCAATGCAGACAATATAGGCAAGATTCTCATTTTGCCATGGGAGCATGGACACATTTGTTATTACAACAGGTGTTAACAGCATGTACAGCTGAGATATGAACATTTTAAATATGGAATCTTGCACCAGGTCACTAAGACATGCAAATAATTACCAGTTATCTTTAGACACATGATAAATGTCATGTATGACATGTGTAGTACTTTAAGCCTAGATAATGTGATAATAAGCATATTTAGTATGACAGTCCAACTAACCGTCTCAGCCAGGATGGTCCTGTACTGGTCACATTCTGCTTGCAGGGAAGCCTGTGCCTCTTCTGTTTCTTTCAATTTAAGTAATGTATTCTGCAAACCAGATAAAAGATCTTAAAAAATATATTCAGTGCACATGAATTCCTATTTCCAATACAATCAGAGGTTAGCACATTTTGTCTTTAAAGTTCTTCCAAATAAGAGAAAGAGATACTTGTGCAAAAACACTTACAGTAGAGTCTGTCTGGTCTGATGGTTGGCTAAGCTGCTTCAGTAAGTCTGATGATTTTTCCCTGAACTCCTGAAGCCACTCACTGTACAACTGTAATAGGAAAGACATCAGTACCAATCAAAAAATGAATCATTACTTTTTATATATTTATTAGACAAGACATTTTTTATTAATTTAAGCCTGTTTATTTATATATATCTAGCATCACATCTCTATTTTCCTCTGAGGCTTGCTGCCCATGGATTACCCTTTTATTTATGGACTGCAATTCTTCCAATTATGGAGGCATCACACAATATCCAGTCATTAGGGCATTTTATTACATCAGTACAAAGTCCTTAGCATATTGATAAAGGGGGAAAGTAGGAACCAGTGAAGGCAAAATAAAAGCAGAATGAACTTTAACCAATGAAGCGATCCACTTGGTTGCTGTAAGCAATAGTTCTGTTTTAGCTGCAACAATTTATGCTTTAACTTTTACAATACAGATGCTCAAAATCTAAAGGCAACCCACATTCCTAAAAACATGTATTTATTACCTATGTGAATCTAATTAGCTTATTGTAACTGTAATTCTCAATTTATGGTAATGTTTTGAGAGATACAAAAATCAACCTTACCTGGTGTGACTCTACAGTAACTTGTGGGAACAGTGACATTAGTGCTTCTTTTGTATTTTTCTGCACTTCACTGAGCTGCTGTGTCAGTTCTTCCTAAAAAACAAACATTTCAGCGAGTTTAGAGGAACAATCTGATTTTGTCAAAATAAATGAGGCTATGGCGTTTTGGCATCATAACAAAAACAAAGCAAAACAACAAGGCTATCAGAGACAGTATTTACTAAGATACCATTAGAAATTTGCCCTGAAAGTGTATTCTAGAGTTATGAGGTCAGCGGTGACAGAATAAGAATAAAAGAAGGTGGGCTGGGTTGAATAGAGTGAAGGATTAATTATATTTCCCATTCTCAATTGCTGACTCCTCATAAAGGGGATCTATAGAGATCTTTAGGGGATTCTGCACATTTCTCATATGCGCCACTATGAAATATGAGCAAGACATTCAGAATGTGGAACTAAACTTTAAAGGTTATTCAGTTTTCACTTTTACACTGAAGATTTTACCTTTGCTTTTTTCTCTGAGTTCACTTTCTCTTCACTCTTTTTTTCTGCCTGATTCAATGCATCCATTGCCTGCCAATTCTTCTCTCGTAGATCCTACAAGTAATTTCAAAGTGGTCACCAAAACTTTAGTTATAAATTTATATAGTGTATGAAATTCTTGCAAAAGTCATTTTGTTATATTAAAGTTATTAAAAATTTCTGTTCCATTTTAAACAGCCCTTTCTTTAGAACAGAACAAGTTAGGTCTATGCAGAAAAGTTTATTCTACTTCTTGGAAAGAACATACAGCACTCAGAGATGATTGATTGATTCATAAATTGTCCTATACTTTCAACCTTTCAGCCACTAAAGATTATGCTGCAGAATTTCAAGTCAAGCAGGGCAGCCTAATCCTTAGGCGTATGTAACCAATTTCCCTGTCAAATATGACCAGTCCTTCCAGGAAGTACTGTCTTCACTAAAATCAGATTCCAAGGAGCTCACATAATGTTTGACAGATGTACAATAGAAAGCAATGAAGGGAGGATTGCATAACAGCTTTTCTGGAACAAGATCAGTGAATTGCCTGGCAAGAACTGTAAACGTGTCAGGCAGCCATTCAAAGCCTAACTAAAACAATACAAAGTTACTGCCCGTATTAGAAATGTATTGCTTGCTATGCTGCTCTACTTTTGCTATGGATATATTGTAACCTAATGTAAAACATTTATACATGACCTTTATATCTAATAAAGCATAAAGAAATTTGCTTGCTTCTGAGCTGTACAAAAAAGTCAATGTGAATGCAAAAGCAACTCAGATAAAAATAAAAGCATGCTTCTTTTCACTGGTACCTGGGTCTTACACCTATGTACATCAGCCCTTACTCTCAATGTTTCACTGTGAAATAAAAAGATTACTTTAGAAGAACAAGAACAGGTAATAATGTGGAACCCCAAACAGGATTAGAACGATGTCCTCAGGATCTAATCTTGTTTGGGCATCCACATTACCTATTTGGGCTTTCTAATTCATTTGACTGGATTCATCTTTATCTGGATGGGCTTCTAGGAACACTCCAATCCTAGATACACTTCTACTTGGATGATTTTTGACTTTATTAGCATTAAAAAATTGTCCCTTTGGATATTCAGACCAGTAGTGTCCTGCTGTCCCTGTGCCCCCAGCATCACTACATCTGTGGTGTGTATTTTTGAAACTACAGGTTCAACTTTGTTATCCAAACTTAATTGTTATATATTGATAAATGATGTCTGGCAATCATTCCCGACGAATAAGCTAAAATTGCTGCAAAACGCGTCGAATGAATTTGTGGGAGATTTTCCCTATGGAGGGGTGATTTATTGTTTCAAAAGTTACTAATAATATTGAGACCTTTTAACCATAGCTATATTGATGCTGCTCTGTTTTTATTGTAACACATGGTCTTAAAAATGTTTAAAATAAAATGTTCCTATATGATTTTTTACCTAAGTAAGCCCTTGAAAGTCCCAGTTTTCTGAACCTCTCTGTTCTTGTTCTTCTAAAAATATGCCCGATTTTTGGGATCTGGCTTTTTGTTCTTATTGACTTGATTGTATAAAAAAATTGGGGCCAATACCTTTCACTTCAAATGTGAAAGAAAAAAACATCCTGTTATTTTGCCCTGAACGAACGTTGTGGAACCTTATTTGTTCCTTTAGTCCATGAACAAAAACATTCAGAAAAATAGTAACATATTTTGACCTTGCTTTTTTCTAAACATTGAACTTTGTGTATGAGGGAAAAAAAAAAAAAAAAAAACTCACGTTATTTTTATTTTTATGCTGTTCAACTGTTTCCTTCAGTTCGGTCATCTCTTTTTCCAGTAATGAAATCTGGGTATCTTTTTCTTGAAGCTTGGAATTCAATTGTGAAATTTCAGATTCTTTAGCTTCCTGCAAGACAAGATAAAACATTACAACAACTGCTGTTTACCTAATCCGTAAAATGTAATAAATACTGTACACGAAAAGAAAAACTCGAACATTAGACAGAATGTTCTAATATTGCTCATTATTCACTGTTCACCAACCTGTATCTGGCCGTCTGTTGTGTCTTTATTTTGTCCAGCTTCCAGAAGAGCCTCAATGGATTTTATCCTCTCCAAAAGCTGGGTATTTTCACCTGAGACCTCCTTAAGTTTTTGGTTCAGTCTCTCCACTTCCTCCGATTTCTGCTTGCTTTCATTTTCATAGGACGTCAGTTTGGTCTGAAGATCTATTTAAAAAAAATGCCAGAAACAATGAGATCCTGATCTCCGGTCCCTGACTAGTCCTCAGAAACTTCTTGTCTTAGAAGAAAAGACAGACAGTGACCTTGAAGGCTTCAGAAAAGTGCCAAAAGGACAACAAAAATATGATTATATAACTATGCCAGTATTAAAAAGGTAAACCAAGGCTTAGTATGTGCTACTGACATTTGAATATGATATAGACATTAGATTGCGAGTCCCTTTAAGGAACAGTTAGTGACATGACTAAAGACTTTGTAAAGCTCTGTGCATATGTTGGCACAATTTAAGTAAAAGAAAAATCTTAATATAATAGAAGAGCCCATGAAGAATATAAGTAAATCCCCCACATGGGTTATTAAGGTAAAGAATGGGTTGTCAACTGTAGCAATGTATTACAAATCTTCCACATTGTTGGCACATATAACTTAAACTTATATAACACCTTAATATCATTAGCCTACATGGTATGCTGAATTAGAGCTGGAAAACTATATTGCTATGAACATGCTCTGTAATTTTTCATTAATGTTGATATTAGGTAAAATTAATTTTTTACAATCACAACCAAATCATCAGTATATTTAATAAAAAGGAAGTTAAAGTTTTCATAGTTAAGATTTCCTTTAATTTTCTTTGTTAATGCTAAGTTTTATTTTGATGCTCATAAAGTTTAGCTGGATTACATGGGAAGTAAGGAATGACTGTAAAGCAGTAAGTAGTAAAGACACTGGAAGAAAGGAAGAGGATTTAGCTGTTCTTTAAAATTTTTAAAGAGGATTGAATATTTGCCATGTAAGTGCTTTAGGCAAAGACTTAGGGCTTTGTTGAAGTCATCAACCTCAATTGAATCATGCATTAGCCATTAGAATGCTCAAACCATTTCCTATAGCTTTCTATTGCAAAAGACTGAAGGAGGAGGGAGGCTAAGTCCATAAAAAGGAACACCAGGGTGATGATAGATCTGCTTTGTTACTGAATGGGTGGGAGATAGAAGGTAGAGGTCCAGTGTTGTGCATGGGTAAAACTATGTCCCCAGAGACACAAAATAATAATGTGCCATTGATGGCGATTAAGGCTTGGTATAATGCAATGACTAGGAACAGTATGTCTTTTCATGTCAGATTGTGGTGAATCACAATCACGGGCAACAAGATACATCCTAATACTACACCCTGATTATGTAACACTACCCAACGCTCTTTTCTGAGTATGAAGACTAAGCTTTTGAGTATCAGCCTAAACTAATTTCCCTGTTATGCAAAGAATGGGCACAACTATTACCACAAATGCATTGTTTTTTGTCTCCTTTACTCTATAAATATATGTTTAAATGTCAAAATTAGAAAAGACATTCCACTGCAAATGAGTGTAGCCTCAAGAACATATTCCCACCTGACAGATTTTTATGTTCTTCTTTGGCCTTTTCTGCATCTGCAAGAACCGTTTTGTAACTGTTTTGGGATTTACGAAGTTCCTCACTCACTTCATCCAACCGTTTCTGTAGGGTGGTTTCACTCTCTTGTTGTAAACTCTACAAAGGAATGGGAGTAAAATTAAAAATATATATCATGCAATATAATAAACTAATCATACTGAACTCCACATCACCAGACAGAAAAGCCAATTATTTCTGCTTGTTGCATATCTACATTCTTAAGAAGCTCAATGGCATTGCCATCAAATGGTGTCATATATACCTTGTGTTCCTTAACAATGGTTTTAAAAAAACACAAGTATTTAAAATAATGTCAAATTCCTATACATTGTATTATTATATATATATATATGTTTATAGACAGGACTATCTCACAGAAATAACTGTATATTGGTATCACAATACCCTTTGGAACCTTTTCTCAGTTCCACCCAGGAACATACTTGCAATTGCTGACTGTAGCAAAATAAAATTTTAAATACTGTGCTGTTTTACTTAAAGTGAAACTATACCCCATGGTCCTGACATTGCCAGCAGGCAGGCAATGTTTTATTGCAGAAGGGATTTTTTATGTCTCTTTTCAAATTAATATCTTACCCTGTAAGCAATTTTATTGTATATATAGTGTTCAGTGTAAATACTACTATTAGTCAGGTGCCAGGGCGAATTACCTCCTGTGCCCATATGAGGGACATCGCAATTGTAAAGTGGGGCACTTTGGCAGATAAATCTTTATTGCAAAAGCAACAACATACAACAAAGCACACAAGACCTCCACATGTCACGTTCTTTCCCCTAATAGAGCTTAGTTTCCAAAAGGAAGGAGGATTACAATGTTTAAACATGTTTCAAAAGACATGTTTCTTATTATGACATACAAACAGGTAGTCCCCGAGTTATGGACATCTGACGTACGGATGACTCCTAGATACGGGGGGGCTTCCCTGCTCGCTCCTGTGCAGGACAGAGGCTTGGAGAGGGGCAGTTTGAATGACTTGCAGAAGAAACCTTTTGCTAAACACAGCCCAGACTGAGCTCTTCTTCTTCTTATTTGACCAAAACCAAGCTTTGTTTGTGATTAGCTCACAGTGAGGATTTTTACAGTACACCACACTGCCTAATAATATGTTGAGATAAACATCTGTCCTAATTGCATTTATTAAAACAATGTACCTGTTCCGTCTTACATACAAATTCAACTTAAGAACAAACCTACAATCTCGTATAAAACCTGGGGACTACCGGTATACATTTTGTTGTTGCTTCTTCTACTGTTATATTTCATATATCATACCATTCATTTTTTAAAAATGCTGTGGGATGTTAACCTCCCAACCGCAAACCCCGTACTTTTTCGTCCCAAAAATTTTTGCTACTTTGGATAACCCCGTACTTTTTCGTCTATATTAAAATCTAACTTACCTGGTCCCGCTGT
>NC_092861.1:120768145-120778513 GCF_032062135.1 Pyxicephalus adspersus | reverse complement strand
ATTCATGATATCTACTAGAACCCTGTTCGGACATATTTCTGTAAGTTACAGGTCTACAATTTAAAAAAAAAAATTTCATGAAAACCTGTAACGCTTTTGGAACGGAAATCTAGACCTCAGTGTAACGCTCAGGTGGTTAATAAAGGAAAAAACCCTTTTAGCCTTTACAGAGATTGGCCTTGTAAGGGGCCATATAAACCTAGGCTGGCTACTGTGAAGTTCGGCTTTACAATAAAGTACTATATATTTATATATAAATTTGAAATTCTTACCTGCAACTGGGAGACCTGTTTCTCATAGGCAGAGACTTTTCCATCCAGGCTTTTTCTTCTCTGCTCCTCCTGCTGCAAAGCTTCAGACTTCTCTGTGAGCTCTTTGGACAATTTGGTGCACTCCTGGCGAAGCTTAGCCAGCTCGGCATTCTGCCTATAAATGCACAATCATTCACTGTGAGAACACATTTTATATATAAAATGTAACAGTATGTAATCAGCTGTCACAAAAATGAATGTAAAGTGAAAGTTGGGAATAAAATCTGGATTGTCTATGGACTGGAAATGATCCCAACAAGCTAGTCAATAAATAATCAAGAAATAAAATAGAGAAAAGCCGATATGATCTATTGCCAGGTTGTCTATTGGTGAAATAATGAATATTCTGCCCACTGGGGGATGCATAGAGGACAACGGGTTGGAAATCAGTTTAGATTTTTGCCTCCATATAAACGTAAAATAGGTCCAAACAAGCTGTCTGCATTTATTAGCACATTTATCACATCAAGTACAGTAGTTCAGGACTTTTACCTAATCATCCAGATGAAAAGCTGGGCAATGGTTTAATTATATACACATATGTTATGGTTACAGCACACTTAGTAATATGGCAAGAATAATCAGTATTGCAAAAATCTGTTGAAATCTGAACTACATGAAATGCACAGACTAGAGTTGCCTATTCCAGTTCCAGCAGTTTCCTCTTCACATTACTCTCACCTACAGTTTATCAACATACCCATAGAAAGCATCTATTTACTATCCCAGATTTTTATATCCCAGAGGAAACAGGGGCAGTTACCCTAAACAATAATACTTTATTGTGTTGGAAAGCTGAAATCTATTTGGTTGTTGAAGAAAAATTCTGTTCTTTTCGGAGTATTAAGAAAAGAGAACATTTCTTCCTAAACTACTATGCAGTAGCTCCCCCTTTAAAAGCCACTTTGCATATTCACAATGAATTCCAGTTTTGTAAAAGAACACCCATACAGTGTACCTACTTGCTTTCTGTTTGGCTGGTTGCTTGGTTTAGTGCATCCCTCAGAATGGAATTTTCTTGCTGCAGGCGAGCAAGTTGTGCTTTAGGACCATTCTCAAGCTCTTCTTGAAGACCTCGAATCTGTTTAAAAATAAAATCACAAGTCTTCAGGTTATAAACTGCAACTGAAAAGGTTTGCATAATCTGTCTGTACCAACATTCTGATTAGGTGCCCTTACAACACTGTACTCGGATCACTGGCAAAGCCCAAGTATGCTGCCATAAGAGCTCCCTGCAGGGTTCAGTCAAACCTACAAGCACCTATCCCCCCTCTCACACATTTAACTCAAAGACTGAATTTAGAAGTGTATATGCTGTATACAAATTGAACTTTGTTGCTATGCATGTATCCATATACATGCACCTTAATCTATATTTAGAGAAACAGACCAGTGTACGTCATTGCTGATGTTGGACACACCCAGAATAGAAAAGCAGGGTGGAGAAATTCATGAAATGTGTCTATAATCAGGTCCGGAATCTGCTCTTTGGCCTTAAGCATCAGTTAGTGATACAAACATACATTAACTGCTAATCCTGCTGGGATTTACACTAGTCAAGTCCAGGACAATGTATCAGATAACTACATTAAACTACAGGAATTAAAAATTTGCCTTTTTTGTTAGTCTACTTCAATATGGAATCTAGATAATGTAATAGATGTCCTATGATCAGACATTTCTTAGGCTACATACACACGTGCAATGATTGTCGTTGGAAAGGATCTTTCACAATCCTTTCCAACCACAAACGACTGCACGATGCATGAACGAGTGCTGTACATACAGGATGGTCGTTCGGACAAGGGACAATGAGCGCTGTACACACGTACGCCCTGAGCCGATTATCAGACGAGAACCATTGCAAGTGTGTACGTAGCCTTACTATAAAAAAGAAACTGTCACAAAGATACTCAATTTTCGAAATTAGCGTTTACCGCTAATTTGCAAACTCTGAGGGGTTGACTTACTAAAGAATTTATAAAATCCAATCTAAATTTACACAAAGGAAAGTTTCTAACAATTTTTCTAAATGTGATTTAGGTATATGAATGGGCATAACTGAACATGTCATCTCACTACCTCTATGGTCATAAGGATCATTCATTTAATTTCCCATACATTGTTTTATTATTAAAACACTCCTAGGCCAAGTTAAAATGTTAGTAATTTAAGCATGATCTATAGAACCATTTTCATTCTCTTATTTTGTAAATATCTATTGCTATGTCTGTGCTTTTCTCCAGTTACTTTTCCTCTGATAACTAGTGCCCCACCTCTAGCTATCAGACTCAACTTTATATTCCACAATCATTGAATTTTTACTTTTACCTTTCCTTGTAGTTGCTGGATTTCAGTCACATGATCTTTGTAACTGGCCTGCATTCGGGCTTGCAAGGCAGTAATCTCCTTGTCTCGAGACAGTATCTGATCCTTTAGCTTGGATTCAGCGCTGTTTGCTTTAGCCTTCTCAGCTGCCAATTCCTGCAATATAACATGGAGTATAAACATAAAAAGAAATATTCCAGAGAGATAATGAGGAAATGAAAGTCTTCAACATTGTGCATGCAAAGAGGATTACATCATCCTTATCAGATGCAATTAAAAGACCACACTGGTAAAAAATAAAAAAAATCCAACACTCAAGGAAGCTAATGACCACATTATTATTAATGTACTCCTCATTGGTAAGACAAGGAGACATAAATTAGGTCTGACACTTCCTCTCTTCTCCAACAAAATTAGGCATTCATGAAAGCTCCAGCAACTGGGTGATCTTTTGATCAGTGTAAGTGTTCTCTGTAAGTCTGGGATCCGTAAAAAAAAACAAAGGATAGTATACAGCTTCAAAGGCAGATAGTGATCAACTCAGAAAAAGAAAAAGAAGGAGGCTGCAAGATAACACTTTAGGCACCCCTATTTTAGTGCACTGGCCCTTGTGAATGCCTTAGCCTTACAAATTATTAGTATGGAGCATGATGCAGGAAGGAGCAGGTCAAAAGGGGGACAAAAGAGGTGGTTGCTATATAGAGCACCCATGTTATGGGGGTTAAAGGTTGCTTTAAAAGCATCAGATGCTGTGTCGGTGAATTTGTAACACAGAGACCCTATACTTCCAAAGAGTAATCCACTGGGAATTACATGCACCTGAAACCAATATAAGTGGCTCTTACAATTGGTTTCCAGCCTAAAAGTTTGCTGTTTAAATGGATTCACTTTAACCTTTCAGATAAAGTCATTAGGATGTTGATGACCCTGTGGAAAGGTTCTCTATTTAAAGGGACTAGATTTTAGTCAGTGAAAACACATTTTAATGGTGCATGTCAACTAGATGTCCTTATTTCCAAAAATATTATTCATACAGATGTAACCATCTGTTACATCTAAATATCTGAACTTTTTGAAGGACCAAAAAAAAAGTGAGCAAGTGATTTTTGTAAATGCATCGGACAGGGGTTTCCCGGGGACCAGATGAACCCACCTTATTTAACTCCCGGAGCCTATTTTTAGCAGCCGTTGAATCTTCTTGTGCTGTCGACAGTGATTTTTCCTTCTCTTCCAACTGCTTTTTCAGAGCTGTAACTGGATCCCCTTTCTGAGTGGCCTGAAAAGGTGATCACAATATATTTATTGTTCCTGGCTATTATTTTATTCAACACAGTAAACTATTTTAATGTGGGGAATCCCTGAAAAAGATTAATGCCAGGCCATACCCATTTATTCCCCCCTAGGGGGATTGAATAATCCAAATGTAACACATTTTGCCATCTGTAGCACCAAGGTTTAGTTGGTTAACACGATTGAAACAACCCAAGTGTGAAACGTACATAATTTTCTAGTATAAAGCAAATCATCTAAAATAAGACAAATGGATAAAACAGTCTCTTCATTAAAATTCTAGAAACAACTCATCACAGAACACACAAATTAGCAAAAAATGTGGGCATTGCAATGACTCTGCAAGTGTGCTAGTAGCAGTAATTCTGCATAGCAAAAGTAAAACCCTAATGTAACCGAGCTTCCCACAGTAAGCAATAGTAGATGCAACAAGTCAGATAACAGACCACATCATTTCCTGGCTGCAGAATTTCCATAATCATCTCTTTCATTCCCAGCCTTAACATTTCCAGCTTGCCCCTTACATTCATTGAATTTCAGTCCTTTCAATCAGGGAACCTCAGTAACACATATCAGCATTGCCTAGGGTACACCCCGCTTATGATCTCCCACAATGACACCCACCTATCAAGCTAACTTGCCATAAGAGCCTACCCACCGGGTGCAACAGGTTTATTGGAAAACTGCTGTCAGGGTGCTGTGCTGACAATAGAAAGCTGTACACGGCACACTGCTGAGCCCACCTATCAGTCACGATCTGCCTGTATTGCAGGTGACTCAATGGGTATGAAAAAGTACCCAAGCAAGAAATGAAGGAAGGAGCAGTCACATGGACCAGAAGAAAACTTTAATTAACTAATTCTAGTAAAAAAGGTGTTCTACTCTGCATCCCCATTAAAGATTTTTCCCCACTATTTTCTGTCCTGACAAGAAGTTAGAAGTCTACAATATGAAAATAGACAGCAATAAAAGAAAGAGGCTTTGTTCAGAACAAAATAAATACTTCTGGGATTCTTCGGGAATCTTGACTAGTTAGTGGAAGGACATAACTTCCACAAATGTGCATAGGACCCTATAGATCACTTAATACATGGAGATGAAATATATCTATACTTACATACAGTTGGTAAAAAAAAAATACAAAATAAAAAAAATAAAAAAAAAAGAGCAGAGTGTTTTCTGGAACCATAGTTGCTGAGAAAAATATTGACAGGTTCTGCATTACACATATTCAGAACTAGATGGCCATCTACTGTACAAACCATTCCCCAAACCGCCAACAAATCTACATATAGCATTTTCACATCACTGTGTATAACATATTCCTAAAAAGAAAAAAAAAGGCCATTCAAAACTTTGATATAAAATCTGCAACAAAATATTGCCTTACTGTGTGCCAAGTATCTTGCTTGATGCCATTTTTCTCAATCAGAATCTCAATAAGCTTCTGTGCTTCTCCTTCACTGAGGACCATACTGCTGATGGTGGACACTATTGTCTTGTATGGAAGATACAAGGCGCCATCCAAGTCATTGGAAACTAAAAAAAATGTTTCAATTACTACTAAGGTAAAAAGCTTTATATCAATTGTACAGGTTTATGTATTATTACTTCTGTATAAAAATCATATGAGATGTGAATAAGGAGATGTCTACCACCATTTGGCTAAACAAGACTACAAACCCAAGTTCTTTATGTGCAAAGACTAAAAGATTCTCTTTACAACTGTAACTAGTCTGTAGTAGTTATTGTATTACTATTGCTGTAATTACTATATTAGTATTTGGTATATGCAATCATCCACAAAGTGTTGATGACCTATGTCAAGCCCGTCTAAGACTGAATGATTAGGTGATGGTTTGACAGCCCCACCAGTGATTCCTCCAGCGTTCCACTCGGCCCAACTTCACTAAAGGCCTTTAGTAAAAGTCCACTTTAATGTTTGTAATCAAAGTTCAATCTTCAACAGTATATAACCCAAGAGTGAAGCTCCACTGAAGGCCATTTCATCATTTTTTAGGTTCACATTTCCAAGCTGAGAATGAGCATTTCTACTGTGTAACAGTCTTAGGTGAAAGCTTCGGCATTGTGTACACTGTGGATGAAGTGAGCTCAGAACTGCTACAACTACTCATAATGTTTCATTGTTTCCTGATGTATGAGAGAGAATCTTGTGCAACCCACAGTTATTTCCAGAAGTAGACCATCACTGTAGCAGTTACAAATGGTTTCTAAGTCATTAGTTCATGCTTCTGAGAAAAATCCTACCCAAACATTGCGTAATTCATAGAGAAACAGATCACAAACATGGAGAATAAAGCAGAACATTTGAAAGAATAGGAAACGTAGCCAGTTAAACGTTCTCCCTGAATGGGCCGACAAACTTTCATACTTTTCATCATGGACAGTCAACATCTGCCTTGACAAATACTATACTGATAATTAAAGCTGATCCCTGAGCAAACTAATAACCTCCTTTTCACATGAACCCTCCAACCTTCCTATTACATGGCTGGGATAAATAAAATTGTGGTTATGTAATGCTAAAGTGCCATTGTCTCCTATGTTAACATCCAGAGGAGTACTTCTTCTGGTTTCCATGTCTCTGCATGCACTCTTCTTTTTGGCTGTCAAGCGGTGGGGGTCTTTGGGAATCCTGCTGAGCAATGATATGGGACCAGCTGGTACAGATAATGGAGTGGCCTTGGATCAACGGATCCCCGCAGCGAAAAGACACTGTCAAGGAACCTGGATGGCAGATTTATGCAAGTATATCTTGCTTCACAAGGTAAGGAACAATGTAGGACATGAATCAGAAGGGGTGGGCTCCAGGACAGATTTTGCCTGGAAATGGTCTTTATCCATGTGGGTGGCTGGGTTAGGTTTCTAACATTTGGTACAATTTAGGAAGCCACTTAGATGAGTACCAGATTAAGGAGAACCTCCACAGACTTCTCTTTGCTTAAACACATTGGACTCAACAATAATTGATTAGCTTGAAAGAATGAACTTTAAAATTAAAGATAAAATTCTGCACATAGAAACTAAAATACAACTAGATATTTTAAAATTTCTGTTAACCTATGAATATGTGAAGAGTTGCTATAGACAAGACTTCTATTTTTCTATTCCTCCTGCTCTGTATATCGAATGTGTGAAACCATCTCTGCAAAGAAGATATTTCCTGAATGTCTGGAGACATATGACCCACCCACGGGGTATTTGCACTTTAGCTATATATAGCTGGTCTGCTCTACAGGAAGGCATAGGTTGGCCTTGAAGCTGGTTTTGCCAAGCCCTGGTGGCAGAAACTGCCAATTTTCCATGGCTGGTTAGCCGATAGTATGTGTGTACAAGCATTGTTGGTAAAGGTGAAAAAATGACGGAATGTGCTGTGCAAAAACCATGTAGCATGCTGGAAAACAGGAAGGATATTTCTCATCTCTGATGTCTCCGTAAATATGATCTAGCTAGACTTGTCGGAGAACCTGCTAAACACAGTCAGCTTTCTGCCTAGCTGGACAATGCTGTGTTTTGACTAGATGGTGTTTTTCTTGTTTACCTGACAAAGTAGAGTAAAAAAACATAAATTACCTTACACAGGCTGATACAGGAGCCATAGAAGGAAAAGAGTTGCCAGCTAATTACTACTTTGGAAATATTACACAGCACATTTTGCATGGCATTTTCTTTAATGAAAGACTTCTATGTTATGGCAGTCACACACCATGAATTATTGCCTAGCTAACACTTGAAATCTTATACCCTGTCCACACAGAGAAAGTCAGGAAAAACTGCAAAAAAAAAAAAAAAAAACATAATTGAACCAGTTTAAGGTAATTGTCCTTAGGACATTGTATTCGTCATCGTAATATCTTGTAAGCTTTATTTTAAGAATAAAGGTCAGGGTGCGGCTGTTGGCCTTTAGTGAATTTTACCTATAGATCACACTATTTGGTTTCTCTAACTTGTTAAAACGAAATGTATAATTTGTATTTAGGTATTGTTTTTCAGATATACATATTAAAACTGTCATCAATAAATGTTATAAATGTAAAGCAGAACAAAACCTTGCAATTAAATAATTCAGAATAGGCAGAGTCTTTAGTGGCCATGTCTCTTCTGGAATAAAATAGGCTTATCTGCCTGTCCTCAATTTTAACTAAACCCTCCTCTTCTTGCTCCTTAACAGATGTTTAACATTTTCACCTGGCCTTCCTCTTAATTTGGAATCTTCAGGTATCTTGATTGGCCAGGCCATAGTGTCATAACTCCTGCACATATGCAAGGAAGCTCATTCATTTGATGCTAGCTTCAGTTCAGACTTTTTTTATTTAATGGTTTCTTTTTTTGAGCAGAAAATAAACAGTAGATTATTTGCCTCTACTTTTTATTTGCCATTTCTTATTCTATATATAGATGAATGTTCTTAATAATAAGGGTTCAACACTTTTGGGAGTGTGGGATCCAACTGCTGGTCCCCCCTTCCTTCCGTTCTCCATTATGTCAGGACTCCTAGCAAAGCTGTCAAAAAGCATCTGAGATCCCAGCCAAGATTTCAAGGCACTGAACAGTATTACTGCCAAAAATATTAAAGAGGAACTGAAAACCCATAAAAGGCAGTCAGAGTACTAGTCTCTTGTATTGCTTGTGGTCTTATACCAGCAAATCTTTTCCCAAGACTGATCTAACTGACCATGCCTTGTTCTGTAGTGTGTCTCTGAATGGACGCAGCCATCTGGGTGGAAGCAGGGTTTTGCTTCCTAATTTAGGAGTGACCAGCAAGGAAAACTCATTTTTAATCCAGTAAGACTAACAATGAGAGGTAGCACTGGCTTAGATATCACACTGCAGATATGAAACTATTAGATTGTAGGTGCAGCGTTGACATAACATTTCCAAATGTTCCCTATAACAATTTAAATATTCATTTTTTTTTTCATTCAGGTCCACTTTAATCTTTAGGTCATCCATTATAATATAAGTCTTGAACTATAAAAGAGGGATATTATTAGGACATAATTAGGACAGCTTTCTTTAGTGGCACAAATATGAAGCTGATAAATGCCTAGTGTGTGATATTTCTACCCTTGCCCGATGCTCTTTGTTCTTGCTCCACCAGAAATGCTTTTTTACAAGCACGACAGCTACTGCACGCGTGAAGCTTAGAAATAACAGACCCCATGTTTCTGTAAGGAAAATGCTATGTACTTCCCCTTTCTGCATCTTAAGTTTTCAGTCAGAAGCTGGGATTGTGGTCCCTGAACACCTTAATGGCAATAAGGTAATTGGAAAAGCAGTTTTTTCTACAATGCCCTATGGAACGACTGCAATAATTATCTTAGGGTAAATATAGGTCAGGATGAACCACATATAGACCAAATTCAATTGTGGTTTAAGTCTCTACTAAAATAGATCTCTATTAGGCTTGCCTCACTGGAATAATAAGGGTTATTGCTCTCTTATATGTATATTTGCCAGTGATAACCTTTACAGGTAAGGTGCATCTGCACAGGTGCAAACCTGTCATTCTATTTGAGGAACAGTAACATGTTTCCATTTATAGCCTACCTCCTCCAATAACTAATTTTCCCATGCTCCCTTAATGCCCTGTTCACCCACTGGGACCTTGAGTAGAAAACCCATTAGAAGCTTACAGTCAGTGCTCATTGGCGATCGGCCACATACACATTATGTAGTGGCACAAAAGGGACATGGTCACATGCTTCCCCATACCTGCAAATGCTTTCCAATGCTGTGGTTGATAAACAGGTTGGTGATGAACACAGGGTAGAATAAAAAGGTAGTGGCCTAGAAACAAAAACCCGTAACTTTGCCACGGGTGAATATTAAATGTATGCTTTCATCCTGCATTTTTAATGGTTTATTTTCAAAAATTTCCAAACATTGTCTATACGTGCCTACTTGTGATATGTAATACCTTTTAGTATAAAAGATAGAGCATGGCATATCCCCTGCATTGATTGTTGGCTGAACTGGACTTTATTTGTGCATTTTGTCTTTAATTTTTTTATTTTAGGAAATACTAAGGTAGAATAATGGTGTATGGGCAGGTTAAATTTCTTTATATTAGTAGGATATCCTTCCACCCCAGGTCCTCCTTTGACTGCCATGTCTCTTCACAACACAGGTCAACCTGCAACCACCATAGTCCCTCCCATTCTACAACATTCTTTCCCATCCACTGCACTACTGTGAGCTGAACATCCCTATGGAGAAACCACAGGGAGCTCTTGACATCATAATGCTGGGAATATAGCACTGGTGGATTTTCCCCATAAAATCTAAAAAAAAAAATGCATTAGAGGCAAGAACAAGAGGATCAGCTTTCACCAGCTGGGCTTGGACACTTACAACTATACTTTACACAAATAGATACAAAGGTTTAACACACACACACATTTTATGTTTTATGATT
>NC_092861.1:120586250-120768092 GCF_032062135.1 Pyxicephalus adspersus | reverse complement strand
TATATATACACACACATACCAAATAATGAAATAGGCAAAAACACCCCTTCACGCAGTAACAAAAAAGACAACAGATGCACTGCCTTGCTCTCTTATCTTTACTGCTTCATCCCTAGAAAGTGGAGAATACAATTTCCTGGATATCAAAAGCATTAATGTGTTCTAGACAAGGTCTCTGCACAATAATTAAACCCCCTGGCTATTCATCTCTGCCCATATGATATTCCGAGCATTCACTGCACAAAAAGCCACAACCATACTACAGAGATCCCCAGTTCATTGTCAGTAACTGATGCAAAAAAGTCAGTATCCCACACTGAAAAAGTACATTTACAAAGTGTAAAAACAGTACAATGTGCAAAAACGATACAAAATGTATAATAATGTATTAATACTGCAGCAGAGGTATGTTAAATTAATTTACAAATAATGAGTCAGTAATTTAAACTGAGCCAAGAATACACACATCTGCAAAGATGACAAAAGTAAAGGCTACCAGTGTAACAGCTGAATCACTGTATGTTTTATATAGTATGGGAAAGACTTACCTGGTACATGTATAGCAAGGAACATATGAATTAGGGGTTATATGTGTAGCATCTTGTGCAATCATGCCAATTTAGGAGCAGCACAGTGGCTCAGAGGTTTAACACTCTGGTCTTTGCAGCGTTAGGTCCCAGGTTTGAATTTCGTCCAGGACACTATCTGCATGTGTCCTAGTAATTTTGATCAAGGAATGCATTCCGACTAGACTTTTAACTTTCTATCCTCTCTAATGGGGAAATGAACGGCAGAGAAATATTAATTTGACAGGGGTACTAAATTAAATACTAAAATAATAAAAATTTTTCTATCCCTCCAAGTGCTGGGTCTTTCACATTAAACCTGTTTGGTTGAGGGAGTTGGTGCAGCTACTTCTTACTCTCACTTCCTTTGGTTTACCTTTAATATAACTATGGAAATACAAACCATAGGTGACGGCATTCTGAGAACAATACATTCACTTCAATACAACTGAGATAAATATACAATTGCAGACAACCAACCTGGCTCAGCTTTCTTCTTTGGTGCATTTTTCTTTTTTGGAGCAGGTTCAGATTTTTGCTCAACAGCTTCTGCTTTTTTGACGGTTGGTGGACTTGATTTAGCAGACTGAGAGTTGGCGACTGGTTGGCTTGATTGCAATTTAGCAGATTGAGAACTGGCAGCTGAGGCACTTGACTGAGTTTTAGTAGATTGAGTATTGGTGGTTGGTGGGCTTGATTGAGTTTTAGCAGCCTGGGAATTAGCAATTGGCTGACTTGACTGTGTTTTAGCGACCTGAGAATTGTTACCAGATGGGCTGGATTGCGCTTTAGAGGATTGAGTGCTGGTGACTGGCAGATTAGCCTGAGATTTTACAGACTGACTGCTTGTGGTAGATTGACCGGACTGGGCTTTACCAGAGGGAATGCTGGTGGCTGCTCCACTGGCTTTACCAGAATGAACGCTAGCTGTTGATGGGTTGGACTGAGATTTCTGAGAGCTAGTGGCTGCTTTAGGTGGATTGGCATTGGTAGCTGATTGACTTGGCTTAGACTTGGCAAGAGGTGCTGCAGCTACATTAACTTCCAAAACTGCAGCCTGCTTTGATACAGGCTTGGTCACAGCCACCACTGGATTCTGGGATGGTTCCACTTTCTGGACTTTCTTGTCCTGCTTTTCCTGCTTTTTCTTCTTGTCCTTAGGAGATGGTGCTGCTTTCTCTTGAGCTGGGGCCACTACTGATATTACTGGAGCTTCCTGAATTTTCACCTCCTCTACTACAACTTTGGACTCTGGTTCAATATTGTTCTGCTCATTTTCTAGAGAAGCCTCCTGTTCTGGTATTTTCCCATTGGGTTTATCATTTTTCTTGGACTTTCCTTTCTTCTCAAGGAGTTTATCCTTCTTTTTCTTATCTACTTTAGGCAGCTGGCCCTTTTCTAGCACTCTGCGCTGTTTGGCCAATGCTTCCTCATAGGAGGTCTCCTTCATGGAAAAGGAAGATACCAGAAAAATGCCAATAGCCGATATAACCATAAAACCTCCAAACACCATCGCTCCTAAAGTCTGAGGATCGTAGAAATCCATCTTGATTTTTCCTCTGGATATCTAAATCAAAAAGTAGGTAAAAGTTAGGTAATCATATACAAAAGTTTTTACTAACCAAAAAAATTACTTGAAAGATATACCTCTATAGTTTCCATTCTAGTCAAACCAAAGCACAAAAAATTGCCAGCAGCCAGTTTGCATACATTTTACCAAAACAAACACCTGAAGCAATCTGAATATACATATCTGGAAATGAAAATGCTCCATGGAGGGCCATTTTATTATTATTTACTGTACTCAGGAAGCACGCTGCACATTTTGCATGCCATAAAAGACCTGATAATATTTATACTATAATAAGCGAGGCAGGTTACATCAGAATTTAGGAAAAGAATGTTATTGCTTGAATTCTATCCTAGAAGTTTATTTTTCTCCTCATACTTCATGGAGCCCATGGAAAATAAAGTTTATCTAAACCCAAAACAAATATTTCATTATCAGTCCTTAGATGTGATTTTTTGTCTTCCTGTTCTTTCTGTAGTAACTACAGATCAGTGCTTCCTAAACCTCTTCTAATGACTATTCAATATTCCCCACCAGTCAATTGATCACTAGTCATTAGGAAATAATCCCTGACATAGAGAAATAAAGATCACCCTTCCAATATGGCTGCTTACGCGGGGACACAATTCAGGAAAGGGAATTGCCTTCTATGTGTGCAGCTTCAGCAGTTAAATTCCACTTTTCAAACAAAACCATGTATAATTCACATGTTTCTGCACAGTAACCTTGTTGTTTCTTCATAAAATGGTTTCTATTACTTTAAATACTAACTTCAAAAAAATCCAGGCACATCTGTGGTGCACATGTTTCAGTAATAGGATGTGTTGGGATTAGTCACCAGCAAACTTGCTAAAGACTTTTGCCCACGCGAACATTTATATAGGATGCACAATAAAGATACTAGCCATCAGAAGATACTGGTTAGAGAGATTTTAAAGAAATCATGCACATAGAGGAATATTGAGACCTAGTTCTAAAAAATACTAGTCTTAACTTTAATCTTCTGAATCAATAGTTACCATGACTTGATGGGTTCTCTTGAAGATAAACATTAGAAACTTGTCTCTTGTCTACAGCAGAAAGCTTGAAAATCAACCGCCAGGAGATCAGAAATCGGCTTTCAATCAAAGCGTTTTGAGGTTTGGATTCAAAGGTAAATCAACTGCATTTTGCAAAGACTAGTTAATGTCCAAAACTCATAGAAGCAGCAAAGTATTTTAGACACACTCCAATCCTTCTATAAGTCCAAAAGGCTGTGCAAATTTTTGTACACAACTAAACAAAAGCAGTCACATCTATTGGAATTGTGCATGTATTAATAAATTGTGTGTTGTGTCTGGAGTCCACTTTTAACAAATTTTGGGGTGTAGCCAGACTGTCGATGGGAGTATGCCACAGAACTCTGAGCTCCTGCTCCTTCATTCTCCATTACACTGATAGGGGCTTCTTTGAAACACTATGTAACGGTGGCAAAATTGGATACTTTGGTGGCCAAAAGTATCAGCAGGAAGATCAGCAGCCTCTTCCTGTGCCTTCAATCTTTTCCAAATCTCTGCTAGTTGATTACGCGGCAACACAGGAGAATATCTCTTGAATAAGCAGATTTTAATAACAAACTAAATGTAAAGCATGGAACATTTTTCCCATTTGGTATGTTATATTGATGATTTGTTGTTCTATCTGCAGAATCGATGCAAAAAGATACCTGTTGATACTGCGAAAATCCAGTCAGCTTGTAAGTGTCTGTGCAATGTTATCTTAAGCAGTTTTATTATCCCTGCTCAGTTTACAACTTTAAATTACAGAACACCCCCCCCCCCCCCCCAAGGAATAGAGATGAAAGGCAAAAGTTGTTCTGCCCTAGGGTGACAACACTGCCCTTTAAATGGATACAGGACAGTGAATGGGTGATCTCACATTGAGAAAATATGTTATTAACTGAAATAAGTAAAACTAACATTCCTCAAAAAGTAATAATGTGTAAATAAATTTGTGAAACCACTGTAAGCCAACACATCTAAAGTCTAGGAGGCTGCAACATATTAAATTTTTGTGAATTATTATTATTATTAATAATAATAATAATAATAATATTAATAATAATAATAAACAGAATTTTTATAGTGCCAACATATTACGCAGAGCTGTACATTAAATACAGTTTAAGTGCATTTTAAATTTACAGTTGACAAAAAGATAACTACAGCTACATAGATCAAAGTTTTATGCATTTTTCTATGAATATAAGTCCTTTTCTAAAGACATTTCCAGCTGAGGAGCTGTATCAGCCTTTCCAGTTTGCATATTTTTTTTCCTGGACAGCAGAGTGTTGGCCTATACGGGAAACCCAGGAAAGTTTCCTGACAATGAAACAGTGGAGGCTCTGTGCCTTGTCTGCAGACAGACTCCCGTGGCAGACATGTCTGCCAACACTGGGGCTCTTTTAGCAGGCAGCCAAAACAGACACAGACTTTTTTACATAGGACCCAACCTGACACTCAAATATTTAGTAGGAAAAAGAAAAAGGATTTGATATCCTTGAGCATTTCAGATGGGTACTCCAGACAAATGTAAAAATAGCAACTTCCTGAAGTTTCAGTGGAAATGGATTTTTTGAAAGCAGTATGAACCTTGGTGGAGTAAAGTGGCTGCAGTATGAAGCAGACTAAATGCTGAAGGTATTTTGCCTATTGAACTTGGGAGGCTGATCTACTAAACCTAAACACTCTAATCACTAAAAATTAACCCAATCATTAAAACCCGGCAATATACATTAAAGCAGAACTCGGTGGAAATGTCAAATAAGAAGAATACTAGTTTAGGTGCAGCTATCAGAAGTACTCCAGCAGAGCTGGAGTGAAAAAAGGGACCAGGGCAAGGAGCCAATCAGTTCATGTGCTGAAGAAGCAGGCTGATATACAGAGAAGGAAGGGTGACAAAAGTGGTTGTCTTATAGCTGTTCATCTTTTCACTGTCCAGTCAAAGGCTGGGTGAGTGTGGGATGACTTGGAATCAAATTAACGGCCTAATCACATTTTTTTTTTTTTTACTTACCTGGCCACGCTACCACCTTCAACTTCTCTTTTGGGTGTCAAAACTTTTTGAGAACCCATTTTGGTTGGTCAGGACATAATAATGTAAATCCATGCATGCTTTTGGATGTTCATTCATTCCCAGCAGGTAGCTATGTCAGGGCTGTGTGCAGAGCTGTTAATGTTTAACTTTTGGGTGCAAAATGCATCCAAATTTTAAATGAAACCTCTAAATAAAAATACTCCATTAAATATAGTGACATAGTTCAAGTTTAAACTTGAAACAGGTTTTATTTGATATATATATTGTACTGTAGTAAGTATTTAATAATACCTACTACAGTACAATATGTCGTACCTACAGAATACCCTACAGGAGTTGAACAGAAGCTGAAAGTATTAATGATGTGTCAGTAACATGACTATAAAGTGCTGCCCTCATTTGTCTTTTACGATCTAGAGTAAAGTCTCTGAACACAGTTCTGCACTTCAACTGTGCACTGCAGGTAATTAAGGGGTCCCCAGAGGCTGAGGCAGCATTATATTTAATTAGTTACCTAGAATTGTAAGCATTCTCAGCGGATCAGCGGAACTGAGCATCAGAAAAACTGAGCATCAGAAAACATAGCAAAACACACCTGATATGTATTTATACCTGGTTACTATCAGTGCATTCAACCTTAGAAGACATGATTTATGAATATTTTTCAGGCTCTGCTAATACCATATGTGTCTGTAGTCAAATTCTCACTTCTACAATCCAAGCAACTGCAAATTTGGGAAATTTGCATGCTGTAGATTTAGGATAACCATACCTTTTCTCCTATACAGTTTTCCAATGTATATTATTTATGTATGCAAATCATACATACAAGAGACGCACACATATATGAACTAGCACCAGGTAAAAGAATATTGTACAATACACGTATCCTTCATTCAATTTTACATCTGTGCACTGCATTCATGAATGCTGCCTTTGTAAACATGTTAACCATTTAGACCGGATACATGCATAGCTGTTCTTTTCTTTTGCACCATGTAATAAGTCATTTGGTCTTATGACAAGGTAGTTCCGATGAGAAAAAAAAGGAAGAGCAGCTTGATTGAGGAAATGCATAAAACATATGATAATGCATAATTCCAGGTTTGTTTTAAAACAGCGTGCCATGACAAAAATTAAGAGGAACCTTCTCAACAAACCACAGATATGGATTAGGATCCAGTGCATGTACTGGACTGAAAGAAGTGGAAGAGGCTGCACTGCCAAAAACTTTTTAGGAATAAATACAGGCAAGGATGCAATTATACAGAGGACTGGAGATTCCCATTAAGTAAGAAGGGGGTAATGTTTTCAATATTCTAATAATACATTTCAAACTGTTGTCAGATTTGTTTATCTTGTTACATTTGCTTCATGGGTCTAAATTGACTAAACTCCAAATTATCCAATGATTAAACAATGTTCATTAAATGTGAACCACATAATACACACTTCCAACAATCACTATAAGACTACAATGACAATACCCATATGTCCCAGTGAAGAGTTGTTAAACAGGTCTGGGCTCAATTAAGCCATGGCATGTCCCCAACAGGATGACAGTATATACATATTAATCAGCAATCAACACACAAATCTAGATTATTCTGTTTATTGAACAATTTTGTGATGACTAAAGTCAGCAAGTGTGACAACAGCATTGTACAATATGTTCATACGATATTAGTGACCTATGTGTAGCAGAGCAAAAGGGTGATATATGTAGCAGTCAATAAACAATAATTAACCTAAGGAATTATATCACCACTCATACAGAAATTGCTGCAGCTATACAATTGTAGTGTATTTTCAGTGTCTAATAGATTTTTGTTTTTAAAAGGAAGATTTAAGAGAACTATTTTTTTACTCTGCTCAATATTTTGTGCTAATAAAAAAGAATCATGCTACAAACATCAGAGGTTGGTAAGACATGCAGGGAGACCTGACCACAGACGTCACTTGGTGGACTGCAATCAGGTTGCCACCTTGCCAGTGAAAATGATACTTGTTGCCAATGTTATTAAAAATAGTTGGTATTGCTTTTTTGCAGAAAAGGTGGCACCCCTGTCTATCATGAAGACAGAAAGCCAATTTGTAGATTACATGGCCTCAGAGTAATTTGCAGTGCATTCTTATGGAGAGAGAGGCAATATGGGAACCAGACAAAGAACCTGAATACAACAGCAATAATTGTGTGTTCAAACTTCCCAATCATTTTTTTCTACTTATAAAGCTAAGTACACACGTGCAATAATTGTCTTTGGAAAAGATCTTTCTAACGACAAATGACTGCACAATGCAGGAACGAGTGCTGAAATACACCACTGTTCTACTCTATGGAGAGGGGAGAACAACAGAGCAGCTCCCCACTGCACTCTCTCCCCAATCCACCAGGACGGTCGTTCAGACGATGGACAACGAGCACTGAACACACGCAAGATTCTCGTCCGATATTAGCCCTGAGCCAATTATCAGATGGGAAACATTGCATGTGTGTACGTAGCCAAACAGTCATGCAGAAGTCATCCATACACATGCAGGTTGCCCAATCATGCCAACAGGACAGATCACGCAACTAACATTTGGGTTGGTTGATTGCTTAGCTCCCTCATGTTTATTAATATTAAAAAAAGACATCAATTCAAAAATCAGATGTTTGATATATTTGGCACCTGAAAAAAAAAAAAAAAAAATTCACACAGGTATGTACAGACTAGGGATGTGTTGTGCTGTCTTTATTATCTGTTCCCTGTCCTCCTCTTGAAGATAAGAATGAGTAAATATAGTAAACACACAGTACAAAGGTCCTATAACCTAGAAACCTGGGTCACACTCTTTATAGAGGAAAAACTACATTGGGCCCACATCTTAAAAGCCGCCTGCTACAGTAAACCATATCACTCACAGAGCACACAGATGTTGTGTTATGTCCCACAAACACATCATTCTTCAATTCCATGGAGGTCACACTATGGAGGAACGCAAGACACACTCCAAAAATGGGAATGGAGAAGTAGCCAGGTCAATGGACCTCTCTCGTTTTTGGGAGTGACACATTATTCCAACACAACTACAAAAGCCTGATAACCCAATATTAGAAAGGTAGATATATTGCAGTGTTCTCCCCAGCCCCTTTTAGCTGGGGGGTATACCACCTGGCACTTTTCAGTAACCACCACAAAAAATTGAATATTACAAGGGCTGCCACCCGCCTGCAGCTTCTTCCCACCTGGCTTAAAAAAAGAACACTGTATTAAAAAGAAACTTGTTCAGAAATATGCAGGCTGCCATTGGCGACCTTTCTGTTTGCTATTGCCTGGTGTTCAGTCTCATTGGGCCTAATTTATTAAAGCTATCCAAGGCTAGAGAGTATACAATTTCATCAGTGAAGCTGTGTGATCTAGCAAACCTGGAATGTTAACAAATGACTTATGAAATCTATTCCAGGTTTGCTGGATCCCCCAGCTTCACTGATAAAAGTGTATCCTCTCCAGCCTTGGAGACAATTATTAAGTCAGGACCACTGAATGTATTTATTACATGAGAAGATCTAAGCCTAACTTCATGAAAGCTTGAAATGTTGTTTTCTTTTAAATCTCTTTTATCAAAAGAATACTTTGTGATTTTACCATAAAGGTCCTTGTTTAGGCATAATGGTCATCCAATTGTGCTTCGGCACGGTTACCGTGAAATATGTACTCCTGGTGGAGTCTACAAATGACACAGAGCCAATAAAGTGGCCAACCGAATAAACACTCCATACAAAACATCTGCAAATGTCAGATACCAGCAGACCTCTATCATGACTGAATAACCCAAAACCAAAAGAGTGACACAGAAAAATGATAATGTACATGTCAAGTATAACACCATTTTTTTGATAGGTTTTGAATAAAGTGAGAAGAGTTACACTGTCAGGTTTTTATTGCTGTCTCTCCACTCATTTGGACTTGCTGTCCTACTGGCATTGTAGTCACCAGATCAGAAAGCTGGCATAAATCCCCAACAGAAACAAACAATAGGAAGTTGCACTTTCAAAAAAAAAGTTTACCCTTCGGCGATATCAAGATCTTAAATCAAATTTTTCTTAAAATTGTGATTAGTAGATATCCATTTTAAGCATAATCTCTGCAGAAAGCACAGGAAGTCTTTGTTGCAGGGATAGTACAGAAGTGTCTTGTTAATATAACAATTGTCTGTTACATCACATTGATCCCGTGACTGGCTCCACAGGGACTTGAGCTAATTATGTCATTACAATCATATTAGAATAACTGTGTCCATGCTCATCCTAAGTGATGCAGGCCATACATTATGTAACTCTGCTAAAGGGAGGAGGAAGATTTATTTTTGTCCATCTCTGCTTTGTGAAAATTAGTAACCTACTCAGTGTGAATGAGCCCTCAATCAATATGGAGGGCAAGAAAGTATGTAGCATCAGTGGCAGGAATCCTCCAGCATGGTCTTTTTTTTTTTTTGGCACATTGGAAGGTGAAATATTTGAATCAGCAGTGGAAACAGAAACTTAAATGGGTGTTGAAATACAGAAACAGGTAGTTTCAGGATCTTTTAGCTAAAGCTGGAACTCCAGATGTACATTTATTCATAGCCACAGCAGGCCCACCAAATGCCCCCCCTTCAGATTTATTTTTTTATTTTAAAACACAATATAACCTATAATATTTTTCACCATAGTGCCACTGTATCATAGAGTTCTGAGCCTAGGCTGTGTAATCATGCACCACCAGAACGGTATTCACTGCCAATATGCCCTATAGGACTGGTGGCACCAGAGGAAGTATGAAGAGGGTACACAGACAAAAAAACTCACATTGGGGAACATGGAATTAAAATGTGTGTGTGACACACACACACACACACACACACCTTCAATATGGTTGACTAATAGTTTAAGGCATGAAGATTTCTACAACCTTGATGAGTATGTTGCATAGGACTTTACAGAAAACCTATTAGTGTGTGGTCAGCATTAGTCTCTGTCTAACATCTGCACCAAGCAAATAATTGTCATGCCACCTAACAAATAAGTAACAACTGAAAGTCAGGAAGTGTATATTATTTATAAATCCAATCCCATGCACAATGATGAAACCCTTCTATTGTGTTACTTCCCCCACCTCCTAGATTGTAAGCTCTTCTGGACAGGGTCCTCTCTTCCTCCTGTGTCACTGTCTGTCATTTGTAGCCCCTATTTAATGTAAAGCGCTGCGTAATATGTTGGCGCTATATAAATGCTGATTAATATTATTAATAATAACAATAACCCTGCTAGTGATTGGCTGAGTCCCTTTAGTTCCCTATTGTATTTCAATATTTTCCAAAAAATAAAAAGGTACAAAAAGAACAACAGGGATTTCATAGCTACTTCTACTTCCCACATTTCTACATTTCTCCAATTCTATCTTGTAATGGGGACTGAGGAATATTGTTTAGTTATGGCTCTTTGAGGCAACTGATGGTTCATTCACAAAGAGTTCACATATGCTGTATTTTATTCATCAATGTATCAAGCAGGATTTTTTAGCACACTTCACCACAATGTAAGTGAACATAGCTGTAGGTATAGTGTATTATATGTAAAAATTCACAGCTAGACTAGTTTGGATTCAGGACATTCTTTTAGGCTGTCCTGCTAATCCAATTTACTACCCCTCCCATCTGTGACTCTGCAACCTTTTTATCTGAGCTTCTTTCTAATCTACCCGCCTGCCTGTTTGATATACATACAGTGAGTGTGTACTCAGTTGCTATAGTAAAACATACAAAGTGGTATCCAACATGGCACTGAACACCAACATGGTGCTACACATCTGTGTGGTGTGCAAAGTGTGCTGGGGATACCATTTAAAATATATGGCACAACAAGTAAGTGTATGAAATTATTTCTGACCAATTACTATCATTTATCACTGGGATAAGCAGAACCCAAAGTGCTCCACTTTCCCCATACACAAACATGCACATTCACCAGACTCAAATTCGCATGTGTGTACAATAATTGGAGGACAGATATTTCCATAAACAGTTCCAATCGCCAACTACTATCTTTTGCCCCATTACCCTGCTTTTCCTTAACTTTGTAAAATGAGACTGTAGGTATCTGCCCCATTACACAAGCCCTTCCTTGTCTATAATAATGGCATACATATCTGCAAATGTTGAGAGGTAAAATGCAGTTTTAGTCCCTAGAAAGTCCTTAGCAAGAAATGCAAAACTGGACCAAATGATGGATTAATTACAAATAATAAAGGGAAGTTTGCATACAAGTGACAAAAGTACTCAAATCTACTTTTTTTTTAGCTTCCTGCACAGCAGCTCTCTAACTGGTACAAGGAGGGTGAGCACTATGATACATGTGTCAGTATAACCTTGCACGGTGCTAACATCAGGAGCGTCCTCAGAGGTGGGCAGAGTGATGAGCTCATTAGTGTGCCAATGTTCTTTCATCATCCCATTCAAGGCTGGTGGGGGTCCAAAGCAGGCCTAACATGCCTGGATTAAAAGGATTACAGAACTGCAGATATGTGGCTGGTAAAGGCTACACATGTGTATTCTACATGGAATTCAGATTTTAGGTAAAGGGCCATCAGGGGCAAACCATGAAGTTCCACAAGGTGTCTCTGCAACTCGGGGGCCCCTTTTAGACCACATTTGGGTCAGCCCTACCAATGCTATGTGAAACCCAAACATTTTTAAGGGAGGTAAGAATTGAGAGGGATCATGTTTATAATATATAAGAGGTGTTGGGGAGTGATCAGCAGCACTAAGACACAATACTTTTTCCATTTCCTCCTATATGAACTAGAGATCAGTCCACCATTCACTGCTCAATGAACCCCCAACAACCCCAGGAGGATCAATGGCTGGAAAACACACATACATTATATATATATATATATATATGATTTTCCCAACTTTTCTGTCTCACAGAAACCTTTGGAATCATTTTAAGATAAAAAAATAAATAGAAGATTATATCTACAGGTCGCGGTACATTAGCAGCATGATCAGAAGGCTGCAGAGAGTTTAAAAAAAAAAGACAAAGGGCTAACAAAACAGAATAATGGAGCATTTGACCCCCAGAGATGATCAATTTACACCTCTACCTTTCTCTGCAGAGCAATAATAATGAATGACACAAAGCACAGCCAGTAAAAAAAAAACAAAAAAAAACAAAACGCAAAGTGTAAAAATTGTAACATTCCTTAATTGTGATCATAAACACTGTTTATTAATATTAATATTATTAAATTGTTGCTCCAGAGGTTGCTGGGGGGTCCATGAACAAAGCAGTTTGTACCTCTCAGGTCACATTAAGTGACAGCAATGGTCTTTCTGGTTATCTGTAAGAATGACATTCTTCCTACTGGCCAGCAATGTTAGAGGTATTCTTCCCACTGGCCACCACACTAATTTAGGATGCCCATTGCAAAATTAAGCCATTAGATTGGAAGCCAGTGGGAAATTCTCTCATATTATTCGGCATTGGGGATCATTCTACCACTGCTGGAGGAACCCCTAAAACCTCTGGAGGTAGCCTGATTGAGAATGCCTGGTGTGTACTAATAAATAGAACATGTCTGATTATAGGAAGAGACAAGCAAACAGTTTTACAGAACATCTGCTTCTTCTTTCTCTGCACCATCCCAGCAAAAGTCAATGATGGCAGTTCTAGGAGAGCAGGGGGTGTGGCCACGTATGCTAATGAGACCCGCCCCCTATGACTGCCCCGCGCTCATTACCCGGATCCTTGCAGACCGCTAGCTGGGTTAAGCAGACGTGGCCCTCTTCACATGTGGACACGTAAGCTTCCAGCCCAGCGCACACATCCCAAACTTCACCCCACGTTCAGGGATCCCATACAAAACTTCTGCCCATTGCACAATAAAATCAGAGCTGGTTGTCTGAGCACAGACATGCAGATGGCAAATTGCACATTTTATACAGATCGGTCATTGCCTATCTGTGCAGACATTGTACAGATCGGTCATAGCCCACCAAATGCAGACATTGTACAGATCGGTCATAGCCCACCAAATGCAGACATTGTACAGATCGGTCATAGCCCACCAAATGCAGACACTGTACAGATCGGTCATAGCCCACTAAATGCAGACATTGTACAGATCGGTCATAGCCCACTAAATGCAGACATTGTACAGATCGGTCATAGCCCATCAAATGCAGACACTGTACAGATCGGTCATTCCCCATCGATGCAGACATTGCACAGATCGGTCATTCCCCATCGATGCAGACATTGCACAGATCGGTCATTCCCCATCGATGTCGGTCATTCCCCATCGATGCAGACATTGCACAGATCGGTCATTCCCCATCGATGCAGACATTGCACAGATCGGTCATTCCCCATCGATGCAGACTGCACAGATCGGTCATTCCGCATGTTATACAGCCACCATACACGAACAATCAGAAGGCTTACATGAGATCCCGGTTGCAGCAGCCGCACAGCAATCAGTGCTTTGCACTTTTTTGGATCTGGCTGCACTGACACGTAGAGGCGCCACCCCCCACCCCCCATTCTTCCCATCGCAAAGTCCATAGAAGATGTTCCCCAAGTCACAGAAAGTATTGTGCTCTTTGTGCCGGGCACATCCATTGTCATTGTGACATTACCCTGCAACTCCCAGCCATAGGGATCTGCTGCACACAAATGGAAACACAAAGTGCTGGGACTTGTAGTTCCACAGAAGACTTTGTAATAAAAGCAAATAAAATCTAAGCAGCAGCTGAGCTCTGCCCATCACCTGGGGTGCCCAGATCTCTGCATTTCCCATAGGAAATCCTCCAACAAAAGGCACCCAGCTGTGATGGAGAAGAGTGATCAGAGCATGGATGTGCATTGCATTGTGTGTGTAGACTTACCTGCACGGGTGTCTGTGTGACTGCTGTGCTGTGTGATCGGGCTGTGCTGTGTGACAGTGCTGATGGCTCGGGCTCCTCCTGGCACACACTGCTCACTCAGCCGGCTCAGCCTCTCTGCTGACTCTCTGGAGTCGTGGCACTTTTTCTTCTCATTGGCTTTTTTTTTTCAATGAAACTTTATTGCTACGTCAGCAAACACAAGTTCAGTGCGGTCATTTTCAGGTCTGAAGAGAAACCTGGAATGTGAATCATTGTCCTAGTGTTATATTGTCCTCACAGATTGTTGCATTGATGATTGTGGTAGCCACCATACAAAATAAAGATAAAATAAAAGTTTATATATGCTCAATAAATACAAAAAAGGAAATTCATTTGTTTCTGGCTGGCTGAGGAGATTTTCCTGAAGTCCAAGAGGAAATTTCTTTAAAGCGTACCTAAACGCACAATTTTCACTTTACATTAAAGAGTAGACAACCCTTCTATTGTAAAGAGGAACTAAACTCAAAAATGGCTAAAAACAAAAAAAAAAATACACTACCTTCAATTTTCAAACCTTCTATCGGGTCCAGCGTCATCCCGGTATCGATCTTCAGGCCGGCTTTCCAGGGGCCACCATCTTTGCCTCTTCTTCCTGGTTCTTCATACTACATCACCCGACCCAAGCACGTGAATGGGTGATGTAGTTGGGGAAAAAAACTGCATGCGTGAGAACGGCTTTTCCCTTTTGACGAAAGGTCTCCGTCTGCGCATGCCCGATGCAGAAGGAACACCCAAGAGCCTTCCGGGATGTGTGACGTAGGTATACCGGGAGGCTTTACGCTATTATTTATTCTCAATCACCTAGGCGATTGAGAATTAGGGGGACGGTGCTGCACCCTTTTTTTTTTTTAAAAAGTGTGTTGCACTAAAAGAAAAACAAACACACAGATTTTTAATTAACATAAAAGGGTTGTCTACCCTTTTATGTAAAGTAAAGATTCTGAGTTTAGGTACGCTTTAACCACCTAAGCGGTAATCCTGTGTGTGACTCGAGTTGGATTTTAGCTGCAAAAAGCGGTAATCCTGAGTCACACTCGGGGTTACTTTAACCTAAAAAACAAACACATCTTGCTCCGTCGCTGTCCCCAGGCGACCTGCTTGTCCCCGCAGGTCCTGGGGACACGTCTGCCTCTTCTGATCTCCAGCCGCTAACTGCAAAGCCGAGATCAACGGGGTTTCCCGTGACGTCGGTGCGGCCTGGAGTTAGCAGCGGGAAGTTCAAAAATCACTTTGTATTGGATTCAATACAAAATAGCTGTATTGAGTCCAATACAAAGAAATATTCATATACTATATATATAGATTTATATATATATATATATATATATATAATAAAGGCTGCTGTACAGTTATATTAAGTTTTTTTTTAAGTATTTTTTTATAAGTTTATTAACAAATGGATTCAATTTATGAACTATTGGACATATTTTGGTGAATTTTGACTAAGAATTATAGCCTACAATGAAAAAAAAATTTCCATGCAAAAAAATTGTATTAAGCATGAAGGCAGATGCCAGGACGCCGGGGAACCGAAGGAAGAGGCCTCCGGACAGATAGACAGCCCTGCAGGTTTAAAGGTAGGTGATTTTTTGTTTTGGGGGACTTTGGAGTTAAGTTCCTCTTTAAAATGTCCTCGTTTAATACTCCTTGGGTAGGTCAGGGGCCATAGTTGAGGCCTCTTTATCTGCAAAGTTGCCCACCACTGGATTCTGGCTATGAAGTCAGAAGCCTGTGGTGCTTGATTAGGTGGTTGTAATTAAGGCACGGAGGACATAACACTTTGCATATTTATACACCTTTCGGCCCAAACCAGAAGAATTTTTTGCTAGCCAGACTTTGGTTACGTACACACATGCATTATTGTCATTGGAAACAAACAATTAACAAAGGATCGTCCGTTAATCGTTAATAAAAAAGTGAACAACGACGCAGATGAACAAGGAATGTTCCTGGAAATGAACGACCATCCCGGCTGATCTGATTGGGCGACGATTGTTCGCTATCTATTGTGTGTACGGTTGTTCAGTGATCGTGGATGGTTCTGCGGTACATTTTCTCTGGTACATGTAACTTTCCGCATCGTTCAAACGATCGTATCTAGCGTGAGTACATTATTGGTGGATTATATTTGAATGATTGTATTGTTACAGCATGTACATGTTCAAAATAATCGTGAATAATCGTTGATCGGTCATTAATCGTTTGTTTTCTAACGATAATTATTGCACGTGTGTACCTAGCCTTTGTCTTGCATGTTAGCACATACATTTTAGGTATAAACTGTTTACTTATCATTTGACTAGTATGTCATGGGTTCCTAAGCCTGCCCTCATACCCGCCTCTTCATCGCACAGCTACCCATGACTGGCACCCTTCCAGCTGCTCAAACACTCACACGGCAGTGTTGGTTGAGAAAGAACCAGAATCTGTACATTACTAGTGCTGCTGCCCCTATTGCGATGAGAAAGTGTAAGTTCACCACAAACTCACCACCAGTGTGAAATATCCCTAATATTGATGCAATATTCATGCATTCATTTTTCTTTGCCCATGAGCTCTCCCTTAAAGTAAACTCCAACGTAGTACCTGAGTGGACCTGCCAGCAGCATGTCTCCTGAGAAATGTAGTCTGCCTAGTTTTGGCCAGTTGGACCAAATGTGGCTCCTTTTTGAGGTCCTCTGTTTTGGAGGAAAGCAGTGATACACCCTACGCACTTTTTAGGCATCCTTGCTTTTGTGCATTTTCTTATTGCACCAGGTGTTTAGTTTTGTGTGTTTGCATGCACCATGGAGTTTCAAAAAAAGTTATCAAAAGAACATATGCCCTATTGGACTGCTTAACTTTACCTCCTGCTAATGGCCTATTTCCAAAAGAAATATAGAGGGTGAATCTACCCAGCGGGTAAGCAGACGGCACCGGTACATTTTAATAAAAGGTCTAAAACTAAAAAAAAAAAAATGCCCTTGCAATCACTTTCCCTTCATTGAGGTTGTCCACAGATTGGCAGATTTGACTAGGAGAATGATAGGTAGGATACCTGCTCATCCTCATACAATGAACACAAAGTTCAACATTTGTAGTAATTTTCACTAAATGCAGACAATGGTGCCCATGTGGTTCCTTAGATCCTTCACTTTTCTTCATAAAAGTTTTCAGGAAATTTTTGTCACTTTGTTGGGCAGGGCTGGGTATGGCCAGGTGCTTATTGACAGTCTACAGGTTCGGCAGTGACAATAATGATAGCCAGGCCGTCTGCAGAATCTTCTCCCCGACTGTAGCACAAGCAGCCTTGATGAGAGTGGCAACTTTCCTTTGAATTCAGGAGCAAATTTACCAAAGGTAATGTAATATGATGGCCTTCCTAAACAATCCAATCAATGGGCCTGATTTATTAAAGCTCTCCAAGGCTGGAGAAGATACACTGTCATCAGTGAAGTTGGGTAATCCAGCACACCTGGATTGGAGCTGGTCCAGGATTAAAAACATTTTCTAATAAATAGCAAATTATATTTAGGAAATTCACTGCAGGTTTGCTGGATCACACAGCTTCCCTGATGAAAGTATATCTTGTTTGGCCCTGGAGAGTTTTAATAAATCAGGCCAAATTTGTCCAGTCAGGAAAAAACTTGGACTACAAAGTTGTTGGTAGATCTGAAGACCATTGATCAGACATTTATGCTTTTATCTTTCTTTCCATTCAAATAGCCAAAACCACTTTTGTTTCTGGATTGTTGGCCCATATTTGGCATAATTATGTAAATCTTGGTACCAGCAGAGTTGTCTTTATATACCTGACTGCTTGTCTACACAGTGCCCTGATACATATCTGATGTCACTGCTTCCTTTCCTTGGGAACTGATTACAATCCTTTAATAATCCTAGTGACTGATAATTAGGAGGGGGAGACAAAGGAAATACAACTGTCTCAGGACAGTTGGCTCCTGGTTGACCTTGAAATAGTGCTTTTGTTGTTAGTGATCCAGCATGACTGGTCGCAAAATGTGGTCAGAGGAGAAGTGGTTAGATGCGGCACGAAACATCTCCAAGATATCCCTCAATGGGATCCCAGTAGAAATGAACTACAAAGTTTTGTTATGATGGTATCTAGTGCTTTCCAGGGTCCTCTTACCTGCTTTCGGGGATGTGGGGACATGGGCAGCATGGAACACATCTAGTGGTCATGTCCAATGCTCCCATGCTTTTGAACTAACATAAAACCCATGAATTGTTTTCACTATTATACACCACCCCCAACTCCTATCTCATATGTACCCTCTGTTTTGTATGTTTGTATGTTTGCCTTATAAATGGGTATTTTGCAATATAATGCCTTGTAATGCCTTATGTGATCTGTTATAATAACAAAGTTTGGTATTTGGAACCAAGATGAATATTCAATTATTCTGGTATAGACCCCTTATAAACATATGTGATCTGCACTACTGGTTCTATAGCCTGTTTCTAAATATATTTTACATATAATCACTCTGTTTCCCCTTCACCATATAGCTTTTAAAAAATGTATTTAAAAAAAAAAGGGGTCAGACACCAATGTACTGGATTGGCCCATCCCAACCTTTTTAATGTAGGAAACCCTTAAAATAACCTTCAGATTTTAGGGAACCCTTGCTATTATTATTAAATCCACCGCTCACAGTACATTTGCTTGTAGCTTGGTGGCCACTGGGAACAAAGACTCTTACACCTACCAAAAAGATCATAGGTGTCACTTAACCTGACTTGAGAGTCACAAACTGGCCATTTTCCAAAGAACTCCTTAAAACCTCTAGGGGAACCCTGGGTGAGAAACAATGTGCTAGATTTTTACCCCATGTGTACGTGTATGCATGAGGCTTCATTAAGAATTCTACATCCACTAGGTTTTATGTTATCCCTTGTATGTGTGGGTTTCCTTCCACAATCCCAGAACATGCTTCCACCCAATTTAACCCTTGCGTGTGGATCTACATGAAAGTAGTACAGGATTTCCTATTTAGAATTTAGAATTGTTCATGTTAATATGAAGTCTACACAGCAGTGCAAAATGTGTTGGTTTCTTATAAATAATTAACAAGTGAGTGCTGCCTAATGCCAAAAAAGATAAGAATGAATCCAGCCTTTCATGTTTTATCTGGTCATGTAATGATTTAGAATATGTGATTCACTTCTGGAGTATATTCTTTTATTGTTGTAGAAGTCAGTAATAGAAAAACGAAAATGTAACACAATGAATTGTTCCTACCAGACTGTAAGCCATAGGAAGTAAGAGTCTATAAAAAAGTTCCTACTATTTTGTTTGCTTTATAGCCTCAATCAGGCACTCAATTTCCGGAAACCCCTTAAACAGAATTCTAGACATGGTTTTAGTATTGCCTCCACAGCAGATAAAGAATAAAGTATTCTAGGAGATAATTAAACATAAATGAATACTTACCTAACCCCAGGAACCTGTGGCAGAAATCTATTCCTATGCAATCCATTGACAGAATGTGGATGGCCCTCCTAAATCATCATGTACAATTTAGGACCAGGCAGCAAAAAGTTACAGGCAACTTTGAAGGACCGGTCATCACATGTAAACCTTCAGGGAGGACACTGTGTGACCATGATATATGAAAAATATTCCTTGATATCAGATCATCCTTTAAAAACTTAAGTACTAATTTTTTATCAGCTAGGGGGACCTAATGATAATTACTTAATTTATACCCAGAGAAAAGCTGTATGAATTTATCAGGTCAGCAGCTATTATTAAACCAGCAGATTAACCCCAAAGCTCATTTACACATTTTTACTTTTTAGGTGGAACTGTCTTTTTAATTGAGGCTTTTGGGTGTATGCTGATGGAGTGATTGAATCTGTAAGGAGTAGATGATTTTTGATTAAGGCTTTCAGGCAGCCAATGAGAGTAATTATTCTGTATGAACTAGGTAGGGACGGGTTTATTAGAAATTCTTTGATAGATACTAATAATCCTTTCAATGTTCAGCAGAATTTTTCCATTATTATTATTATTATTATTATTATTAAACAGGATTTATATAGCGCCAACATATTACGCAGAGCTGTACATTAAATAGGGATTGCAAATGACAGACTAATACAGACAGTGATACAGGAGGAGAGGACCCTGCCCCGAAGAGCTTAATTTTTCCATGTCATTATCCACTTAACATAAACAGACCATTTATCATTGTACATAAATGAAATAATTAATCTTGGATCAATGTTTGCCACAAATAATTAGCATGACAGTGTGTGTCAAGCAGGTTTGGTAAATATAGTAATTAGGGGCCATCATTGCCCGTCGATCTCCTATAATTTACCTCCCAGCTTTCATAACAGTGCCAGTTAGTAGTGGGGGATAAAGGGATAAGTGCAAATGGTTTGTAAATGCATCTATTCTTAATCCAAACTAGATAACATTTTGTTTAAAGCAATGTGTATCATAAGTAATTGTTATTTTTATTTTACTTTTTTAAATAGCCTTAGGCTAGGTACACAAGTGCAATGGTTCTCGTCCAGTAATCGGCTCAGGGCTGACATCCGATGAGAATCTTGCATGTGTACAGGGCTTGTCGTCCATCGTCCGAATGACTGTCCCGGCGGATCCACGGACAATAGACAACAAACGATTGTAATGGAAGTGAAGGGGGAGAGAGCACAGAGGGGTGCTGCTCTGTTGTTCTCCCCTTCCCCTCTCCATAGAGCAGAATGGTGCTGTATGTACAGCTCTCGTTCATGCATTGTGCAGTTGTTAGTCGTTGGAAATGATCGTGAAAGATCCTTTCCAGCAACAATTGTTGAACATGTGTACATAGCCTTACTCAGCCCCTTCCTGGTTACATTCATTCACATCAGCATTGGCTGAACTTCATTTCTCTGAACAGGGTTTTTGAGTTAATGGTGCCTTGACAATGGTTCTTGCCTGAGCTATGTGTTGGAGAAGCTACTTGTATTTTGTCTCACATTGTATGCAAGAGTGTGGGAATGCAAATAAAAATGCAAATTGTGAGTATTTCAGCAATTCTTTACTTCCAATGGAATGTGATGTCACAAAATAAGGCAAATGCTTCAGGGACATAAAGAGTCCCCTTTGTCAATGTGCAATAACATGGGCAAGAAAACATATTTGATTTACTATAATATATATTTACTTACTAAAAGCTCAAAGTGTTTACTGGGCCTCCTCCAAAACCAATGACCTGCTTACTCACTGTGCCCGAACTCTAAATTAATAAACAGCTGTAAAAACTTAAATATGCTCAAATTAATAAAAATCACAACAAAGACTTACAAATTGGTATTTAACTTGTTTCTGAGTTTCATGTTTACCCTCCATAGGTCACGTTGCAAAACATACATTTGTCTTTGAGTAATTTTGTGGATTTGACCTGACAAATGAAAGATTGTACGAGTGGAAATTTGGTGTTTGCACTGATATCTGGTATATTTTGCAACATTTTTGCTATTGCAAAAGCTAAAATGTAATTGGAATTTGTGTCACATGTTCATAATTTGAGTTGTTGTGGCAAATGATGAAGATGCAAACTCCTGAAATAAAATTAGGTTTTCCTATAAGTAGGGCTGCAATAAAATTTAGTTGATGTTTTCCTGTTCTTTTCACCATGGCAGCTAAAAGGCTCTAAAATTGTAAGACTGAACTGAATGAAAGGAAAATAGTATTTAAAATGGCCATATAACAATTCTCAAACTGCTTTTCCTTACCAGGAAGATATCATCTATTTACAGCATATACAGTCTTTGAAAGCTTTGATAAATCAAGCCTAATGTGTCGTACAACACCATTCTATGTGTGGGGGCTAGGTTTGGCCCAAGTAAAGTTTATTTATTTATGCATTTTGCAGCAGTAACATCTCTCAAAGTAGTTTACAAAGTCCATAAGTATGTCACTAGCTGTCCTACATAGGCTTACACCTAAATGTCCCTACCATAGTCATATGTGCCCAGTCTGTGTGCTTAAGGTGTGATATCACATCAGCAAGATAAGATATCGGCAAATTTGCATAGATTTGTCTCATATTCCGACTTATGCATTACCCTCAATGGGAAAGTGAAAGGAAAGGAAATGCTAACTTAACTTTAATGTTTTAAAGCAGTGGTCGACAACCTTTCGGACCTCACAAACCACTAGATTCATAATTTTAAATCTGGAGGAACATTAATATAGATTTTTGAAAAAGATAAATACATTTGTAAAATAATGACCTTCCTAATGGTGCCTGACGAGGACTGTGGAGGCTCTGATTCATTGATCAGCACACGGTTAAGTGAAATATTACTATTGTTACTATTATCATTTGGTGCATTATCTTTGGTAATACTAAAGAAATGCAAAATATTTTCCATTCGAAACATTCGAATCTAAGACCAAACAAGAAATGATAGTTATCAAAGTCAAACTATTTAATGCCATTAAATGTAACAGTTAAAGAAAATACACAGTTATGGTCATACATACCTAAAAGCGCATCTGAAAAATAAACAAGGAAAATAAATAAATCGGTTGAGAATCAGTAATTGTGGAGCAGGGTGACTGTTGTAATGGTGGAAACAATACTGAAGCGTACGGCAACGGTTGCCTCACACAACTTAAGACTACACTGACGTCACGGTGCACCTCCTTGTTTTTCCGTTTCTAGTACAGTGCAATATAAAGGAGAAATTTGTCATTCAGAATATATAAATTTATTAGAATATTATTTTTGTTTTATTAGTAATAAAGCATAAAAATTGCAAATGATGTCCAATTTTTTCTGTGAACCACAAAAATGTTCTCACGGACCACTGGTTGGCGACTGCTGTTTTGAAGCATATGTGTTTTAATATGTGATTTTTTGATCTACAGATCTACTTAGCATGCTTTTTTTCAACAAATATCACTTTTTCTTATGTTTTTGTTTACCTCATAAATATAGTTATAAGTTATAAAAAAAAGAACATTTAGAACAATAGGTAGAACAATATCATACCATATATACCTAATGTTTTCTGACGATGTACATTGTAACTTCCATCGTTACTTTGATATCAATGTATCCATTGACAGCGATAACACAAAATACAAGTAAAGGTCAGTGATAAAGACTACAATGACCATTTGCCCATCAGAAAATTATTTTTCCTTACAAGGAATTTCTAACTTACAGATGTGTACTATTTATATATATTTCAAAAACTGGCATTCCATAGCTATGTGTAATATTAGTCTTTTACTTTATGTGGTTAGAATTGCTGTAGTAAATTGGGTAAAAATAAGTTCTTCATCTGTGCTTCTTTTTGATCCTAATCTGTCTCTCTGTTCCTCAAATATATATAAATGAATGTGTTTTTTTTACCTTATATTTCAAAATGACGGTAATGCCAGTTATATGTATTCTATCATAATACCTACAGAAGGCCTAGATTTAAAAATTAAGATTTTGATTCTCATAGGGAACATCTAGAAGCATTTTACCATATATACTCGAGTATAAGCTGAGGTACCTATTTTTACCTTCGAAAACAGGAAAAATTGATTAACTCGAGTATAGGCCGAGGGTGGGAAATGCTGCAGCTACTGTCAAGTTTCACTTCTTTATTTATTTTTTATAGTAAGGTTCACTTCTTTATTTTTTTAAGTTAAGGTAATTGCCTTCCCCCCAAAAATTGACCTTAGACTACATTAATGACATATGACTATGGTAGAGACATTAGATTGTGAGCCCCTTGAGGGACAGTTAGTGACATGACTATTGACTTTGTACAGCGCTGCATAATATGATGGCCCTATATAAATACTGTGTAGTAATATTAATTTATCAGATGAATAATATATGATCAGTAACCAATCATTAATATATGATTAGCTACTAATATTAAAATATGCATCATTAGCTGATATAACCTACTTTTAAACTTACTTTACTTTTTTTTCCTGGCTCTTTGTTACTGCTTTTGCATCTAGTCCCGTGTCCTACGTGTAAGCACCCAGGAACACGTGGGACACGGGACTCCTATCAGCTAGGGACTCTCCCTTCTTCAGGATGCCCCTGAAGGGAAATTCCTCTCCTCCGCAATGCATACGAGAGAGGGAGTGTCCCCTTACCCCGGCGGCGGGTGTGTTTTAACGCCGGTCGCGGTAAATAGGGAAGGGAGCCATAACAAGGAGGCTCAACAGCTGCATGCGGCTCCAGGGCTAAGGGTTGCCGACCCGGATTCGGCCCGATTGACCATTAACCTCCTGGGCGGTTTACATCTGTTTGGTTTTATATGTCTAAAAGAGGTAGATTGTTTTTTCATGAAAATTTATTTTAAAGTATAATATAATAGTATGAGTTATATAAAGTTTGAAACATAAAATCATTTCAACATAATAAATAAAATAAATTAAAAAAAAATTATATTTAAAAAAAAAAATTAAAATTTAAAAAAATAAATAAATATTATACTTATACTATTATATTATACTGAAAAATAAATGTTCATGAAAAACAATGTACCGCTTTTACGCATATAAATCCACTGTATTGCATTCAATACAGTTATTTTGTATTGAATGGAATACAAATAGATTTGAATTTCCGCCCGAACAGAATGTCCGCAGGCACCGACGTCACCGGGAATTTACCAGTGGCTCATCGGATGCAAAGGACGCCGGCTGGAGGAAGGAAGAAGACGCGAAGGATGATGGGGGACGCCGGCAGATTGGGTAAACGCTTTATTTACTATTGTTTTCCATAGGTTTACCTATGTGTGACTCGGGGTTACCGCTTCTAGCATCTGTTTTCTACCCCGAGTCACACATGGGGAGGTTAAAAAACTAGGGGGGAACTACTGGCTAGGCGGTATCTGGCCTAAAGGCCAGATTTTGCCAACCTCTAATAAATACTGTGTCAGCAGGGGTTTGCGGGGGCAGGAGCGGTAATCGTCTGGCAGAGGGTGCTTTTCCTGAGGACCCATGCACCTGACTGGAGTATAAGCCGAGGGTGACTTTTTCAGCTCATTTTGGTGACTTTTTCAGCTCAAAAGTTTGTTTTACTGCAAGAAAAAATTAATATCCCTTCTGCAATCACAGGTCCCTACTGCAATAAAGAGCTCACTTACTTTTTTCTACTTTTAGGTTTGGTTCCAAATTTAGCCCTATAGCTGTACAACTACAGTGTAAAACACCCACAGTCTCAGTGTCTATGAATGCTAATGTCATCAAATTTGTTATGAGATTTTGTGATGTCACCAATGTGCTGTTCATTGTTCTTAAGCTACGTACACACGTCCAACGGTTCTCGCCCAATAATCAGCTCAGGGCCGATATTGGTCGAGAATCTGGCGCGTGTACAGCGCCAGTCGTCCATCGTCCGAACAACCGCTCTGGCGGATTCATGGACGAAGGACGACTAACAATCCTAATGCAAGGGAAGAGGGAGAACGCGCACAGCAGGATGCTGCTTCGTCGCTTCCCTCCTTCCCTCTGCATAGAGAACTCGTTCATGCATTGTGCAGTGCTAGTCATTGGAAAGGATCGTGAAAGATCACGATGATAATAATATCCTTTAATAATATCCTCCAAGCAATCACCAGTCAAAAGTTGGACAGCTCTGACATGAGGATGCAAAGCTCTGATCTCCAGTCAAGATGGCCATGTACACATAGATGCATGGTGCAGAAAATAAAATTATAGGGAAAAGATCTGGCCAAAGAACTGTTTAGGAGAATTTTGGTCTGTTTCAGTGATGCAGAAGTCCCCCAACACAAAATCAAGATACCTGGATTGCGGATTTAGGTAATCTTCCTTCACAAAGTAAAACCTGGTTTATCCTTGTGGGATGGATTAGAGTGTTGATATGAAGAAGGGATGGGCAGTTTTACATTTCATCTGGAGAGGGGCTTTAAAGCAGAACTAAACCCAACCATTAAAGGATTGTGAGCAGGCAGGTCCAGTCCAAGCAATGTCCCTTCTGCAATAAAATAACCTTACCTGCCTGATTGCAATGTTTTAATACACTCACCTGTCCCTGTTCAGTTGCAGACACTGTTAACCTTACCGAGTATTCTTCTGTCTTCTCAATCCACAGTCATTTCAATCAACCAGGCCAAAATGATGTAACACCCCTGCATGCAGTCCCAATAGTACTGGCAGGGATCCCTGGCATCTCATGTCATTATATTTTTTTTTTAAAAACAGGTAGCAAGCAGACAGATCAAAATGTTTTATTGCAGAAAAAAACATTGCCTGTCCCTTCTGGACAGGCAAGTCCCCATTCATCACCTGATGAGTCGTCACGTGGGAAACTGAACTGCAGATTGCCTCTGCAGTTCCACTACGATCTCTGGGCACTACAGGTGATGAATGGGGACTTGTCCTCAATCATCACCTTTAGTGCCCTGTATTCTTAGATAGAGAATCTCTATCCAAGAATACATAGTAGAAGCACAGCACGGCAACAGCGATTGCTGTTGCAGTGCTGTACTATGTATTCTTAGATAGCGTTTCTCCATCTAAGAATACAGGGCACTAACGGTGATGATTGGGGACAAGTCTCCATTCATCACCTATAGTGCCTGGACATTGTAGTGGAACTGCAGAGGTAATCTGCAGTTCCACTACGATCTGCCCAAACACGGAACCTGAACCCAAACTTTTCTGGAAAAGGGTCCGGGTACCAAAAAACGTAAAGTTCGGTACGAACCCGAACTTTACAGTTCGGGTTCGCTCAACACTACTTACATGGTCTAATAAAATCACTGCTCTGAGACTAAACTGTAACATGATCAAATATCCAAAGCTATGTTTATATGGACAATTGATCTTTTGTGCATTTATTGTTCCCTAATTGAGTGTCTAATTTGAACCATTTGGTGCCCGGGAGTGGTTATAGGCATTTTTGCAGATGTTTTCCAAGCTTAATTATTTAAATTTAAAAGCTGCCATTTTGTTGCTTTGCTGCATTTGTTGCAGGGACAAGGGGGGTCCTCAGCTTCTATTGTGCTGTGCTGGGCTTCTAGTGTATCTTTGCACTTTTAAAAATTATTAGTCTGCCTCCATCCATAATTGCCTTCGATTGACTTCGATCGACAACTAAGAAAAGCAAAACCCCCTTCCCCAAATGTAAGATACCCACCTGTTTAAAGCCTGATTTATATTTATGTAGCCCGACTCTTTTGAGCTTTGCTGATACTGTTGTTGACTTTTGACTGTTTATGAATTTTCAGTCATTGTGAGGAGTTTTTCTGTTGATTAAAAGATATATCTGTACAAAGTGTGCTTTCCTGGGGATCAGCAGATGTTAGTCTTTTGTGTTCTGAAATGACAATTGTTACGCTGTGACATATAATTTAGGTTGCAAAATGTGACCTAAAACTTATAAGAGAACAAACACAACAAAGGCTACTGATGTCAAGCTGACTTTATTTGTGTAAAGATCAATGCTTAACATTTATTAATAATAAGCTGAAAATCAAGTGAACAGAAAAGCTTATTACATTCTAAATTTTGCTACAAAGTAATAGAAAACTCAAGGAGAAAAAGAGACTGTCATAGTACAATGCATAAACATGAAAAGTAAATTGAAGGTCAGCTGAGGTTGTGTATAATCTAGATAGTATAAATGTACACTGGGCATTTCATCATATTTTACTCTTGTGTAAAGACATTCCAGCTCTGTATACTTACCTGTCTGGTTTTCAATAAAATTGGAACTCAGGGCACAAATAATAATGGTCCCCATAGGAAGAAAAAAGACACACACGAGATCGGGTAAACCATGGAACGGATGGGTGCTACCAGTCAGATTTGCTTGATTGTGTGTTACCACATCTGATCTATCTATGTCTGATTAATTACCCAAAAACTAGCCACTTACAATTGGTCATTTGTTAAATTAATTTCAGTTTTCTTTCGAAGCCGTTAATTTTATTAGGGGTTGAATCAGAAGTAAATATGGGTCTCTATGTTCTAGGCATACTGCAAATTGATCCTAAACACCATACTCCGTAGAAATGTGTTTCTCCAGTAACATATACAGATGGCTACATGATCTTGCAGCTTATTGTGTTGTGTAATATTCTGTCACATGTTTTTATTATGCTGCGTTCAATATGAACAATGGCAATATGCAAATCTTACAGCTTTGAAAGGATTTCCCTGAAAAGATGTATCAATACATACTTCCTCTTGCAAGCAACAATGGATATTAAGTGCTCAGCATAGGTTTCTCCGATTTATTGTTCATTGTTTTACATTTATAACATTATGTAATCTTAGCAAGCAAAGCTCCTAAAGTAGGCATAAAAGTAAACAATGGCTAGATAATGGGTGGCTCCACCAATGTGCAAAATATTGTAAAAACTCTTACATTGTGAAGATAAATATAGAAAAATGAATGGCTCACTCTACCAGATCACAAACTGCCTACGCTGTCCACATCCACCTTGGAGAATTCATGTCATCAGACTTCCTTCCCTTTATTTATATTCTGTCCAGCCCTGGATTGGTTGTGGAGAAAATTGGTTATGGTGCTTATTTTTTTTTTTTTTTCTTTCTTTTAATGTATCATTACAATGCAAGAAGACAGGGTCAAAGGTACTTACTTTTACACTTTGTCCACATTGAAACTAAACCACAACATATTTAGATCCTCTAGAACCATAGAAAGATTGTGAGATCATATCCAATCATGCAATTTTTTTTTTGATTCTGTTCATCCTTGAGGACTAAGTTAGTTAGGATAGGTATACCTAGAACTAAAGCCTTTTTGTGCCATTATTTTTTGTAAACATGCAATAAATTAAAGTAACATGGATTCAGCTGAGCCATGAATAATCTCTTTATAAAGAGAGGTATGCATATGTTACCACTCTGCTTGTAGATCATCTGTCCAGCGGCTTGTAGCATCCTCGGCCTCCCTTTAGCTGTGCAGAGAAGTGTCTTTCCTAACATCCCCTGCACTTACTGTGCACAACTAAAGGGGATTTCAGAGTTTGTGCAGCAGCCAATGAGCAGACTAGTTCCTGGTTTCAGTCTTGTCCTGTTATTGGCTGCTTGTCTTATTGATACCCTGCTTGTTGAAGGTTCTGGCTGCTGGATCTTCAGCCTTGCTGCCCAAGACTTGCTCAGTTATGCTCGGCCATTTTGTACCTCTTTGGATTCCTGACCTTTACTATGCTCACCTGACATGTTCCTAGATCTTGACTACGATTGTCTGCCACCTGCCCTGACTTGTGCTTGAACCTGAACTAGGATTGCCTGCCGCCTGCCCTGACCTCAGTCTGCCTAACTCATGCCTCTTGCTGTCATCCTACTCAGTACCTGATCTTGGCTGTGCCTACACTGAAGCCCTCTGTTGTGTTTGTCCCTGGTGGGGAGGGCCTGGGGGCTGCAACCTGGTGTTCTCCCCGCAGCAAAGTAGCTTGGTGACTGCTAGGATCACCAGCCAATCATCCTTTGAAGACCAAGAGACTCTGCGCCTCAGGTAATCCCGAGTCACATGCCAGGGGGCAAAGCCCTAACAAACATTTTAGGATAGGATTGAGAATAGAGTACCCACCCTTTAAAAATGATCAGGTGTTCCCAGAAGAGGTCTTTGGTATCAAGCAGTGCCAAAAGGGAAATCAAAAGTTCTCTGCAAGTTAAGCTATTCCTTTTTTTATATGTTTCTAAGATCTATATCAGAGTTTATCAATCAGGATTCCTCCAGAGGTTGTTAGGGGTTGCTTGAGCAATGAGCAATTTGTGCCGCACAGGTCAGTTAAAGTGACACCAATGATCTCTAGCTATCTGAAAGGGTGACATTGTTCCAACTGGGAGAGGAGTGTGGCTTCTTTTTTGTGTTTAGCACGCTTTTTGAACTGGATATTTTGGTACTTGTTTATATATTTGCAATACATAACCATTTATATATATTATGAGAGAGCACTCTACATTTATACAGTTCAAATAATCCTTGGGGTTAGGAACATGGTATTTCAAATATATAGGTAATAATTCTTATTGATAACATTTTCAGATTCTTCAAATTCCTTTATAGGTCAGAAAATTGTTTTAACTTGTCACGCATTACCAAACCATCAAGTAAAAGTTATTTGGTCCCATATGCCACTCTGGTATATACAATTTTTTTTAAACTTTTCTATGGTAACAACTTTTATAGCATAGGATAATATTTTCTGTGGCTTTATTAGTTGATGGAGTAATTAGAAAGGTAAGTGATATTCTTTAGGAACAACTTACAGATGTATATTAACAGACAGAGAATCCTTACTTCTGCTACTGACCATTGTCTTGCATAACAATTTACAGTGTCTGGAATGTACTGCATACAGGAATTCAGGTAATCATTGAGAGATCATTTCCATACCAGTAAAAAAAAATATTTTTTTTTTTTATTATTATTATAATGGTTGACATTATTATTAAATAATTCCAGGTTAGCCTGTTTAATTTAATGCTAGGGGCAAAGATTATATCACTTGACCTTGTTTTTTTTATATTTTATGGAATCTGTAAGCAAGAACTATAGTATGCATGTTACAATACCACCGGCTCAATTTAGGGTTAAAACAGCAGAAGGATCCTTATTAAAAATATATATAGTTATTTTCAGCTGATTCCAATGAGACTTTAAGAGGTCACGTAAATAAAATGAATCCCTTATTATTTTTTTGTATTTATTTTTTTTGCTTTTACAAATTAAACCTATCCCTTTCAACAATCTGGCTAATCAATTGTAGTGCAGCGACAACTCTCATACAAAGCTTCCAAGAAATACTCCATCTGTGATGTCTGGTATTGCCAGTCTGCTAATAATGAGCCCTTTTTTGGCTGATTTCAGTAATATACACAAGCAGAAAACATTCAGCTGTTATACTCAGTAGGAGAAAGTCATCATGACTTAAGCAGCAGCTCCAATGACAATAAAACTATTAATTTGGTTTACGCTGCTTACCATGTGCATGATGACATTTGAACAGATCAAGAGATTTAGATTTCTTTTGTAGATAATAGCAACTAAATCCTTTGATTCATATAGGATTATGTGAGTTTGCTCAGGAAATGTAAATGCCACATATACCAGGCTGAGTCACATTTGAATCAGGACGCAATTAATGTAAAGGGTGAACAAATTGTAACAGATGGTTTGATAAAGTCTATATTTCGTTCTTCAAAGTCTTCACTATCCTCATATAGCAACTTTTTTTTATTGAATTTTGATAAATATAGGTTGGCTTTTTACTGTTGAGCCCAGTTGTGGCCATAAATAGTCCAAACCTGCCCCTGATTTATTAGTCCAATGCAATGCTTTAGTTTAAGACTCTCCATAAGAGGAAACAATGAATGTATTAAATTACAAAAAAAACCCTGTACTAATTAGGTTATTAGGAAAAAGGAAGAAAGTACCTTAAAGGTACAGCTCATTACACAATATATTGCAACGGTTACTAATGGTTTCATTGTTGGAAAGCTGTCATGTTGATACCAAAAGACATGGAGACACCTGGTCATCTTCAAGTGCCTGGATTCTTTTTTTTTATCTTCTCTGCAACATTGCCCATGGTGTCCTCACACATATTCACATTCCTTGTGTTGATTAGCAGTGGAAATGATGGACAAATTGTTACAAAAAGGGTTTTCCAAAAATCTTTTTAAAATATCAGCTTAGGAAAGTTTACTAAAACTTTTTAGCTCCTTCCAGGGAACCCAAAACTGCCCTCTCCTTGCCTAAAGTCTTAGGCTAGGTACACATGTGCAATATCGTTCGAAAACGAACAATTAACGACCGATCAACGGTTATTCACGGTTATTTTGAATGATCATATTGTGAACAATCATGTACATGCTGAAACGATAAAATCATTCATATATAATCCACCAATAATGTTCATACACTAGCTACGATCGTTTGAACGATGCAGGAAGTGTACCAGAGAAAGTGTATCGCAGAACAATCCACGATCACTGAATGAGCGTACACACAATAGATATCTAACGATGATCGTCACTCAATCAGATCCACTGGTACGGTCGTCCATTTCCAGTGACATTCCTCGTTCACCATGGTTGTTGACCAGTCGTTGTGCACTTGTTTTGTTAATGATTATTGGCCGATTGGTCGTTAATCTTAGTTCCCAATGATAATTATTGCACATGTGTACGTAGCCTTATACAGATGACCGATAGGAATCGAATGTTTGTTCTTGATTGGTTGCTCATTAATCCAACATAGTCTATTGATGAATGACATAAGGGGACTGTTGTACACATGTCACATTTTAACCTAAATTGAGCATTGTCTACCCTTTTTATGTAAAGTGAAGTTTCTTAGTTTAGGTACGCTTTAAGAATTTACACATAATAAAAGACGTAATAAAGTGCAATTTAAAAAAAAATAAAAGCAGGAGATCGACAGCAAACGGCTTCTGTTCAAAAAACCCAAAAACTCTGAAAAGCTATTGTCATTGGGGTTTTTATTTATGTAAAACATATATAAATAAATAAATAAAATGTGAGTATAAAATAATTAGATTGTCAAAAAAAGATAAGAATTTCCCCTGATGGCTGTAGAAGTAAACATCCCTTTCCCTGTACCTGTGAACTAGTTTAGGATAATGAAAGTTTTTCTGACCCCGTGTTCTCATATAAATCGTAGTTCCTGTGAATTCAGATGTAGTATTTACACAAGCAGGGACAGAGGGATTGCTCTTTACACTTAGTGTTCCAGCTGTGAGGAACATGGTATTCCGAACAGCTGGCAGCCAGGCAAACAAAGTGACTGCAGTTTTGCTAGCATTTTGCTGTCTGTGGCTGTGTTCCACAGGGATCTTATACTGATATAAATATGTCAAGCACTTCTGGTGGTGACGCTGCTAATGTGCTGCAGTCCAACCCGTTTTTCAACCTTTTACTTAGCAGCTGTGATCTTGTGTTGCCCCTAAAAAGGTAAAGATCTTATGTCAGTCTCCATAGTACATTAGCCTGCTGTAAAGATCTGATCCACTATGTGTCAAATTTTCCATTACACGTTCACTGAAATTTTTAATAACTCCAAAACTCTTCAGATGCACACTATTTAGGCCAAGAAAATGCTTCTGACATAAGTTCATGATAGTAAAAGTATAAGCAAACCTAATCACTAAAATCCTATATAAATTACATGCAATTGTAATTCCAAAAGTAATTTGCAAAAATTTTAATCTACAGCATTCATTAAAATGTTTCCTAATCCCTCCAGAAAGTCCTTGCTCAGGCACATCCTGGTGACAACGATCTGTCCTTGTGTGCTCCTGAGTTATTCTCTTCAATGGCTTGTTGTTGTTATTACTGATCCCATGGGAAATACCATGATAATGGCTGCTGGAAATCTGAGCACTAAGATCCAAGAAAGGATAAAATAAGGTAAAAAAAAGCAATATAAGTATAATAGCATAAAAGCATACATATACATGTATGAGTGTGTGTATTATGACTAAATCTGTATGGTGAATGAAAAGTTTTCCTTAAAGAGAACCTGCCACCAACATGCTCCCATGCTAATCTTAGTATCCACTATTGAATGATATTACCATAGCCTTACCTCTCAGTTCTTTTTTCACCCCATACTTGAATTCTTTCCCTGTCTAAGGCTGGGTCCACACAGTCTGTTTCCCCAGTGTTTAACCCGAGCCCATGTTTGAATTTCCCATGCATTCCAATAGACTAAGCTATACCAGGGCGTTTCCTTGAGGCACGTTTTTGAGCGTTATAGATAATGCTCCTTGAAACGTTTTTAAAATTAAAATGCTGGGTAAACATGGGATTACGTGGGTAAACTCGTTCATTGATTATTCCCCCGTTTATAAATGCTTGAAAACATAACTGCGGTAAAAATGCGGTACGGCAAGCTTTAAAACACCTGAATTTCAAACATGGGCTTCTAAAGCTTCAGGTTAAACCGCTGGGGAAACAGTCCATGTTAGACCCAGCCTAAGCAGATGTCTCATGCTGAGCGTCACACTCTATGGAAGTCTCAGCCAATGTTAGAGGTATTTTATCACATACATCAAGGGTACTTTTAGGTTAGTTCTCTTTTGGGGACAGAAAGCCAATCCTATTCTGCAAAATATTGTCTCTGGTATAGCATGGAAATTTTGAATGATTATTTATTAAAAATAAAGTTGATTTTGCACAGTGATACTTCTGCTGGGTGAAGCATTTTATATGCTGGCATCATTCATTTGTAACCCAAGGACATTCAGAGTAATTCTTTCCAATATTTGAACTGTCTGTGTGTTTGCTTAGCTTTGTTTTCTGTGTTGCAGTAAGCACATAGGTTTAATTTGTAAACCTGCAAACATTTCTTTCCTACTGCTTTCCCTTCTCAGCATATCCTGTTTGCATAGGTCTTCTCAGCTCCAAGAGCAAACTGTGACCCAGGCAGCTGGTGAAACAATTGACATTTGCAGGGTAATGCTCCATTTCAGCAATAAATGAAGAATCTGCTAATCTGCTAAAAGATGTTCATAATACATTTTTATTATAGAACGTTTCTGTTCCTGTACAGGTAGTAGGAATTTTAGCATTGGTATAACTTTTTCTAAAGTCTGCAGTCCATACACAGACACTTGAGGGTTGTTTAGCCTATAGAGAGAGGCTGGCAAGCAATGCTGCAGATGAAATGATGCATGGTTTTGGGTAAATGTTTTTTTTTTAATATAATCAGGAGTGAAAATATTTATTATAATTATAATATTATTAAAACTGCCTTTATATAGGGCCAACATATTATGCAGCACTGTACATTAAATATTGGTTGCAAATCACAGACAGACACAAACAGTGACACAGGAAGAGGAGAGGACAATGCTAAAATATATGGTATATATTTTTGGAATTATTATTATAAATTTAATTTATAACATTTGTTATAAATTACTAATCTTTAGGCTTGATAAATATAAAATAATGCAAAATGTTGGTATGCATTTTTACATTCTACTCTTCTTTTTACATATTCTGCTTTTGCAGATTCTAGCTGTACTAATAGAAACGCTTTAAAGTTATATCACCCAGTTTAACTAATGAAACTGTATCTTCTTTGGAAAGCCTAAATAAATCAGGGCAAATGTGTGGAATAGTTTTTTTTAAAAGGCTTCAAAGTTTTTGTTGGCAGCACCATTGTAAGGAAGGCATCTGGAATCATGACTGAGTATGTGTCGTCTTAAGTGAATCACCAGCATGCGGTATCCAATCAGCAAAATTATTTAATCCCTGTCAGCAGAAATTTACTAAGTAGTGGCCATTCTTGCAGTATCAAGGCTGGACAGCCAGTCAGCATGACAGTCATTTGGTCTTCCAGCATATATTGTCTCTGTGTGTAGATGTGTGCACTCACAATACTCTCTTACGTTCTCTTACGTGACACTGGAACCAGAGAGATTTCCCTTTGACCCTGTGGCTTATGAGCCACCTTAAACTGATGGACTTGGCTTGCCTTGCCCTCTGAGCCTCAACTGGACATAAGTGCATTTTCTAGTATGAGTCTTCATTGTCGACCTTGCTCTCTCTGATCTCCTGTTGCCTGACACCTAGACCGATCTTTGCTTGACCTTCTGCCTTATCCTCTCCCTCACCTGACTGTTGGACTATTGTGTATAACCTACGTCTCTTACTTTTATCCTGCTTTTGCTTTGCATTTTGGCATGATGTTTCAAACTATCTCTTGGCCATGTTCTGTCTTGTGGTCTCCTGGTGTTTTATCAGTCTTGTTCCCCCCAGCTACCATCACCTACATAGTTTTGAAGGAAGACCAATTCCTAGTACAGAGCAACCTGCCTCCTAAGACTGAGTGGGAGCTTGATTTTAGGTGAAGAGTAAGGCGCTAGACTGGGGGATTGATGTCTAGTTAAAGCAAAACTTTTATGAAAAATAAACAATTACTTTATAGTTGGAAAGCTGTTGGTCCTTCCACGATCCTAGTCCAGTTGGACCCATGCCATCTCATCTTACTTCTTCGTTCCAGCCCAAATTGGAAACAGGGCTATCCCATCTTCTTTTTTTCGGGTTTTTCCTCCTATGTCAGCGGAACTTGCACTGGGCACAAGATCAAGTGACGCGATCAAGTGCCTATCTTACTGTACATGTATAAGTTTGGCATTTTTTTCCCTTAGAGGAAAGCCCCTTCTTCGCATGCCCGATCTTGTGATGTTTGTATCCCAGAAGGCTGCTAAATACAGATAGGTAGGGCTTTGCCTTCAAAACTAAAAAAAGAGTAATTAAAAAAACATTCATTAGGGGGGCGCATGCGCGTGGCCTGACGTATGGTTGCTTCCTAGTTAGGCTCCGCTCGACTCCGGGCTTCTAGCTAGAATTGTAGCGTGTTCTACGGACCAGCGGTCCACTTTCTTACTCCGCACAGTATATTGCAGTACCGGGAAGCGAATAGAATGGGTCCAGCATCTAAATCGAAGCGTCCTGCGGCGACACAGACCTCATCCCGCGGTGCGGCCTCCAAATCAAAGATGGCGCCGGTTCCTTCACCTCCGGCTTCCTTAACTTCTTCTCCTGGCCAACATTCCGAAGATAGCATGGAGGCTGCCTCTGGTAACATTCTAGAGCATACCTCTACTGAAGACTCTATTTTTTTACAGAAAATGAGAGCTATGATCCGAGAAGAACTATCTCAAGCTACTACATCTATTGTATCGGAACTACGAAGGGACACCTGGGAGATAGGCCAACGCACCAATACTCTGGAAACCAGAATGGATGATGCCACGACAGTGCTGGAGAACTTGGATCAAGATTTGGTTGCAGCACAAAAAGAGATCACTTTTTTGAAAGATCAATTAGAAGATTACGAAAATCGATCCAGACGTACAAATCTTCGTATTAGAGGTATTCCTGAATCTGTCGTAGATTTACAAGGCTTTGTCACTGCTATGTTTCAAGAACTGGCACCAGAACTTACGCTTGATCGTCTGGAACTGGACAGGATTCATCGCTCCCTAGGCCCTAAAAAACCTAATGGTCCGCCTAGAGACATTATAGTGAAATTTCATTTTTTTCGCACTAAAGATGCACTCTTACTAAAGGCACGGAACAACTCCCGTTTGCAGTTTCAAGGCATAAATTACAGCCTGTTCGCAGATCTAGCTTCTTCAACTTTAGCTAAACGGCGGGCTCTTCGATCTTTTTTGCAAGTCCTCTCAGCTAACGGGATCTGATACCGTTGGGGTTATCCTTTCAAGCTGTTGTTCCAGACACAAGGGGCTCAATACCAATTTTCCACCCCTGAGGATGCTCAGGCTTGCCTTACACAGCTCGGCCTTTCTTACTCACCTGAACTAATCTCATCATCCGGTCGGCAGAATTCAGGCGCACCAGGCTTAGTACATTCTGGTCTTCCTTTTTCTTCTCCTCCTGGTTCTGAACACTGCTCGCAGGGCTCGGTACACCGCTCTCCAGCCCTTTCCCGTTTAACTACTCAAGTTTTTTCATCTAACTTTCCAGGTTAACTGTTCCGCTACACCATCGAGTGGCAAGCATATATGGCTCTTTGTATTATTTTCCATCATTTTTGTATTTATGCAATATGAAGAAATTTCCCCTTCCCCATTTTTTTTTTTTTGTATTTAATTATTGTCACTCCTCGAATATAGACGTAGTGTGCATGCAAGAGACACACTTCTCAGTGTCTTCTACTCCTAAGTTCCTGCACACTCGCTATTCACAAGTCTACCATGCGTCAAGTAATAAGAAGCATAGAGGGGTTCTTATAGCTTTTCATCAACGCATGCCCTTCGTATGTACATATCAAGTGTCGGACCCAGAAGGTTGCTACCTGATTTTGACCGGCTCATTACAGAACACAGAGGTTACTTTTTTGGTCTATTACGCTCCAAACTCTCCCCCAGTTTCCTTTTTTCAGAAAATGATGGAGGAAACTCGGCTACATATGAAGGGTGCTTTGATTTGTTGTGGCGATTCTAACACTGTATTTAACAAAAAACTAGATAGATGTACTAGTCCCTCCACCGTTCCCTCTGTTGAAGGTGGTGCGATACGGGATTGCTTCCTGAGCCTGGGTCTGCTTGATATATGGCGTGAACTACATCCTCTATCCCGCGGCTATACATACTACTCTGCTTCTCATAACTCCTATTCAAGAATTGACCATATTTGGGTCCCGAGAACTCTGTTACCAGCTGTCTTAAAAGCTAGTATACCGACGGTGCCATGGTCTGACCATGACCCGGTAGTAATATTATGTTCATCATTAGTGGTCAGACCCCAAACCAGACAATGGACACTTAATGATTTTCTACTAAATTGTCCCGACACGGTACAAAAATTGTCTGATATTACTACAGAATTTTTTCAGTTGAATACCGGTTCAGTATCCTCCCGGATAACATTGTGGGAAGCTTATAAAACGGTAATACGTGGTCATCTCATTCAAATAGCTGCAGGAAAAAACCGGGAACGAAAGCAGACCCAGGCTCGGTTAGAAGCTGCTTACTCGAGACAAGTTCAGCTACACAAGTTAAGTCCCTCATTGGGTACCTCAATTGCACTGCGCAAAGCGCGTACTGAATTGAATCTTTGTCTTTCTAGCCAAGCTGCATATCAGCTACAGCGGACGAGACATAAATTCTATTATTGTGGTAATAAACCGGGTACATTACTTGCCAAACGACTACGAACATTTGCACCTAGGTATACCCCGATCTCCCTTCGTACAGCCACCAAACACTTAACTAGTAACCCCTTAGATGTAGTCCAGGAGTTCCAGACTAGACTGTCAGATCTTTATTCCGCTCCCCCAGATATAGATGAAGACAGAGCTGATTGTTTTTTTGCTAATATTGATCTGCCTAAAATTGACAACGCAGATCTGGAGAGGTTGCAACGCGATATCACGGCCTCAGAAATTACCTTGGCCATTAAATCATTAAAAGTAGGTAAACGCCCCGGTCCTGATGGCTTCTCTCCATTCTTTTACAAAAAACTGTCGGCGGCTATAACATGTCCAATGCAGATTATGTTTAATGAATTGAAACAGGGGCAGGTTTTACATACGGAATCCCTAAAGGCATCTATTGCTATGATACCAAAGCCATCGACCGACCACACATCCTGGGCTAACTATAGACCTATTTCACTCCTCAACACGGATGTGAAAATTCTGGCAAAAATCCTAGCTACAAGATTGAACGGGTTCTTAAGTAGCTTAATACATGGTGATCAAGTGGAATTTGTCCCAAGACGCCAAGCAGGTGATAATGTTCATAGAGCTCTTCAGATATTACATCTATCTCATTCTAAATCTATTGAAAGTATGATGTTATCGTTGGATGTGCGGAAGGCCTTTGACACCATATCATGGCAGTATTTGTTTTATGCCCTCAATAGATGGGGTTTCGGTTCTTCTTTTCTGCATTGGATTAAGGCATTGTATGCTTCACCGACTGCTTTTGTGAAATATATGGGCTATGCCTCAGCACCATTTCCGATTTTGCGAGGGACCAGACAGGGCTGTCCCCTTTCTCCCATTTTGTTCATACTAGCTTTAGAGCCCCTGGCAGCTGCTATCCGTGCCAACCCGGATATAGCGGGGGTAGAAGTATTTAATACGGTACACAAAATCATGCTGTTTGCTGATGACATATTGTTGACACTTACAGCACCGATCACGACTTTGCCTAATTTGCACACTTTACTTACTCATTTCTCAGAGGTATCAGGTCTAGCGATAAACAATGAAAAGTCCAAAGCTTTAAATGTTTCTTTGCCAACATCAGTTGTTGGAGCTTTACAACCCCATTTTGCATATAAATGGTTGAGCGCTATCCCTTATTTGGGTATTAAACTCACATCTCATCTATCATCTATTTATCAGGCTAATTACCCACCTTTGTTCAGGGAGCTTTCAGCTATACGTAACAAATGGCGCATTTTTCCATTGTCATGGATTGGTAGAATACATGCTATTAAAATGTCTTACCTTCCGAAATTATTGTATCTGTTCCGCACACTTCCAATACCAGTCCCCACGCAAGTACTTAAAGATGAACAGAGGAAGGTGTTGCGGTTTATCTGGGATCCGGGAAGACCACGGGTCTCAGATAAAATAATGTATCGACATAGATTACGTGGGGGTCTTTCGGTCCCCAATCTTATTAGATATCTACAGGCAGCTCAACTAGCTCCATTAGTGGCACTCCACCGTCATACAGATTATCCAATTTGGGCTAAATTATATGCTGCAGAATTGCCTGCGATCCAACTATACAATCTTTTATGGTTACCTCCTTCAACTCGTCCTTTAGTGTCTGATCCCACGTTGTCTTATGCTTTAGGTATCTGGGACAGAGTTAAAATATCAGCAGGCTTGATGTCAGCTCATACTCCCTTAATTGGCATTGTAAATTGCCCTATTTTTACGCCAGCATATGAAAACCCAATGGCTTATTTATGGTGGGCTCGGAGGCCTGTTAGATATGCATATGATTTGTTCTTGCTTTCTGGGATCAGGTCCTTTGTGTACTTGCAGGAACAGTGGAAGTTGCCTTCGGGTGAACTTTTCAGATACATTCAAATCAGACATTTTCTAACAAGTTTATTGAAACACACAACAGATTCTCCTTTAAAGTTCACCGGATTTGAAACCTGTTGTTATCGAGGCTCGAGTTCTGCAGGGTTGGTTTCAATGATCTATGGTTCATTAGCTAATATGGATACCCACCCTCTTTCTTATATGGAAAGATGGGAAACAGATTTGGGTTCAACATTGGACGAGGAAGAGTGGCAAAACATATGGCAGAACATCGCCAGTTGCTCTCCAAATGTGATAATGCAAGAAAATGCTTATAAATTGCTATTTCGGTGGTATTTTACCCCAGTAAGGGTGGCGAAATTTGCAACTGGGAGTGATCCATGCTGCTTTCGAGGTTGTAAAGACCTTGGCACCTTTCCCCATATATGGTGGGACTGCACGGTGGTTAAAAAGCTTTTGATAAGAGTCTTTAATTATACAAGATCAGTATTGCATCTATCTATTAAGAGAGATCCCTGGTTGGCTTTACTACACAATATAGGTTCTACTTTTTCTAGGAATCAGCGTAAATTGCTCTCTTTTATTTTTCTGGCCACTCGTCAAGTGATAGCAGCTGCATGGCGGAAGCCTTCGTTAAGTTTCCAAGCAGTGTTATCTAGACTCTCAGATACCATGGTCCTAGAAAAAATGTCAGCCGTGGCTAATGACTCATTGCACAATTTTTACAAAGTTTGGACTCCTTGGCTAGAACATCATACAACACCAGGCATAGACCATAGTCTCTTTTAATCATGATATACAGTAGTACTTATTTGTAATATTAGTCTCGGGTACCCTCTATTGTTTGTTTTTTCTGTATGTTTTAGTTTATATTGTTAGATATTGTTAGATTTCTATGTGTATCTTACTTTTTGTCTATATTGTGATGAGTAATGGTATGTTTTTGTTTTATGTGGTTATTATCTTTGCTTTTGTTTTTGTATATTTTGAAAAACCAATAAAAATTATTTAAACAAAAAAAAAAAAAACATTCATTATATAAAGTTTGGCCACCCTTTTATATAAAATAAAAAGTATGGTGATATGTGTGCTTTAAGCATTGTCATTGGACCATGGTCTTACAGTCACAAAAACATAATGCTTTGGGGCCAAACTGTTAACTTTTGCCCAAGAAAGGAGCTTTATTTAGACCTGAAAATGCTGGCTTTTTCTGTTATTCAACCATTTTGCTGCTTGGATATGATGTGCTGATGAGTCCATAATGAGGATACTGTTTTTACAACATCAAACAATTATTGATTAGTATTGTAGCCTTCAAATGCAGCACTCCTTAATGGCCGGTAACCAGAGAGTTCCACAAATACAAACTATTAATGAAAATGTGTGCAGGGTGGTCACATCTACCCACTGTTGAGGCTAAAAGGTAGTCACTGGGATAGGAAGTGAATGGAAGAGGAAGAATGATAAAGATCTTAGTTTTAAATGTAATTTAACTTCACCACTGCCAATTCTTGTGCACAGTTTTGGAAGCTTTGGTCTCTTCTATTTTGCTCCAATTGTCTGAGCTTCTTGAAAACTCATTTTACTGCCTCTTTTTTCCATATTAACATCCTTTGGAAGAGAAATCTCTAAGGCAGAATCTGATTTCTGAAGGGATATTTTTGTGTGAAGAATTTATGAATGGATCATACTTTTAGTGCACCGCATAGCCAAATATATGGCAGCATCTGAGTAGTGTAAACAGCCAACCATTGAAATGTCTGTCTGCCATTTCAAAGTTTTATCTCTGAAAACTTAATTGAAAACAGCAGCATTCTGCTGTGAATGTTTTCTGCTTTGTCAGGACAACCCAGACATTTAGAATGTGTAGTGGTCTCTGTAAAAGTAAAGCTGTATTTTTTTGGTAAATTAAAGAAAAGGCATAATGAAGCCAAAGAGTGAGTGCTGATGATGAAATGAAGTAATAGAATGATGCATTAGGAACAAACCTAACCCACAAACGCATACACTGAGACATGATTTATGCACAAAATTTGCTACTGAAGTTGTAGTACTACTGTGTAGTAGAAGATGAGGACAGAATCTAAAAAACAATCCTTTTACTAATATTAACATGAATGCAGACATACATTCCTAATGTAAATATTGAAAATAAACTGTGAAATGTGAAACTGTTGCACCACTCAGATTATTTGTGATTCTTTCAATGTTACAGATAAAAAATAAAAAAAAAATGTGCTGTCCCCCCACTACCACCATCCCACCATTCTTGATAAATGAACAATACAGTAGCAGCACACTTCTAGAGGTTTTCTCTCTCCCCCTGCATGTTGGACCCCCATGTTAGACAGACAGCAATGTGCCATACGAGCCCAGGTGGACGACACTACTGGTCCGCTAAAGTGCAGGCGTCTCTCTCATGCGCATGCAGGCAGTTCTGACTCCCAAGTTTTATCAGTTTCACTTATCTTGCCGGCCAGTCAGGTAATAGCCTCTTAATCATCCCTGGCTATTTAGCTAGCTCAGACACAGCACTCAGTGTTCGTGCAATGTGTCTCCACTTGTGCCAAGCCCCTATCTTCTTAGCTAGTTCCTGTACACCTGTTGGTTAATTCAGGGTTTCTACCGTGTTAACCCCTTGTTGCCCAGTCTGTTGTTTCCCAGTCCATTCCTTTGTGCTTTTTCAGTGTTCCTCTGTCTGTGGATATTTCTGTGTTACCTGTGCCACCTGTTGCTTCCAGTGTCTCCTGTGTTCCCTGTGTCTGCAGTGGCCCCTGTGTCTCTGATGTCTATTGACCCCGGCCTTCCTCGTCTATTCTTATGTTTAGTGACTTGGTACCGTGTATCTTCCTGCCCACCCTGGTGTGCCCAAGGACCGCAACCTGGCAGTAACCAGCAGTGCAACATCCTCACCACTAGAGGCTCTGGAGAAGACCTGGTTACTGCTTAGACTCTGCGTCGTGGCCCTTCTCAGGGCTCACACCATTTCTGTGCAAGCAAAACGCCCAGAAGTTGTGCTCACTACTGGTAAGTGCATCTCTGTGTCCATCTAAAACTGTTGCTCTGTAAATATTCTTTATTGTAGTTCATAGCTTGTAGCGTTTTAATTACTATGAATTAGAAATAGGACTGCAATAATGTAAAATGTGAAGTTGCAAGCTCTACATAGCCTGATATCTCATTACCAACTAACTAAAGACAGCCTAATATTTGTCATACAAGTAACAAAGAGGGAAAAGATTCAGGTTTGCCACTATAATTTGTTTGTGGTGTGAAGTGTGGATTCTAAATGTGTGGTCTTAGCATTTTTTCTGCAGTTTTTTGAAAAAAACATAGAATACTGCATGGCCTTTCAACCAGGGCCACCAGACTGTGTTTATGGATAGGCCGGTCTCCTAACTTTGGGAGGGGGGGGGGTATATACCTTTTTTTTTATTTTATTATAGGTTGGTGCTCAATGTACAGCAATCACTTGTTACTAACCACCTGTTTCTGAGGCTGCAATTTGTTCGCAGTGCGACAGTGTTTAAAAAAAAATAAAGTGTAACAACAGTGTATAACTTTGCAAGATATCAGTCACATTTATTGCATCTTCCCATTCCCATAGATAAAATAAAAGTTAGGCAGACTTGTGTTAGGTCTAATATTTCTAATTAAAACTGTCCTGCTGTAGGTCAGTCTTTTTGTATCTATTTAGGTATCTTAATTCGTGTAGTAGTAGGCTTCAGCCTGTGCATTTTGTTTGTAATAAATTTGGACCTAGTTTTGCTGTTTAAAATTGTCCTGCCACTGACCAATTTTTTACTGTTTCATCTCTTAATCTTAATTTAACAGTTTAATTAAAATTGGCAAGAGGGTTTTGCATCAGCAGGAATATGTATAGCCTTACCCATCTACTGGCCACTGCTATCTGCTGGTCAAAAAAAGCCATCTAACTAATAAAAGAATGGTGTCACTGCCTGAAAACTACATTTTATTCTTACTAAAATTAATCAGATCAATACATGCTGCTGTATGAAGGCCAAAAAAATCATTTTCACAGCTGAATGTGTGCTCACTCTCCATAAATACTGTACTATTCAGTAACAACACATACATTATTAATGCACCCCCAAGCATGTTGTTGGAAGCCTCATAAAATGGCATTGCATCAATATATGTCCTCCATAACAGTGCCCAGCTTACATGTTTTCTAGACCAGTGGTCGCCAACCTTTCAGACCTCACGGACCACTAAATCCACAGAATCTGGACAGCGCATATGCAGGGAGCCGTGGGTCACTCAAAGGGTGAGAAACTTCCCCCAGAATAACGTTATGATGCCACAACCCACGCAACCTTCCATCGCAGGCTCAGACCTGCTTGTTAAACATCCTAGGGAAACAGTAGCGCAGGGCTGTGGACGCAAAAAAAAGTTGTGTTCACAACTTGTGGTACTGTCCCCCCAGGATGTTTAGCAAGCAGGTCTGCGCCTGGGATGGGAGAGTGGGCGGGTTGTGTATATACGGGGGACAGCCGTGGACCACCAAGTTGGTGACCACTGTTCTAGACAGTAGTTTGCCTTATAGCCCCTAAATTATCAATATTTTAATACCAGAATTATTTCCACACAGACTTCAATGGAATTTAGCGATAAGTGTGAGATTACTGAATTTCAAACAGGATTTGCTGGATCTATGTCAATTGAACCTTTTCACTAATCTCAGGTAGTGATATGAATGCCTAAATTAACTATTGCTTCAATGAAACTATTGCATATTGCAGTGAACTTGAATAACCTCTCTTTCCTGTGCATTCATCTGGACAGAACTTGAAGCTTAGTCCCTAAAGGTCTGAGAATGCTCCGTGTTCAGGTAGCACACTCAAAACTCCCTTCATACAGAACGAATTAATTACGTCAACAAAGCCACTTTCAATAAAACAATCCGTGAAGTGTATCTAAAGTTTTACTTTTTTTTTTTTCATCTCGGATAGAATAGGGTTAGATTGAAAATGCTGTCAGTTTTTATGGCATCAGTGTCCTATTAGGAATATGGATAAACCTTCACTTCCTGTCCTGTACATATGAGGTCAGAAAAAATCTTTCCAATGAAAGATTTTAAAATTCTCATTTTAGGAAGAAGTGTCTCCATTGCAAGATTATCCCTATGTTCACGTTCTGGTGGCACGTTTGTATTTATCCTCAATGTCATTCTCAATGACAATGGTGATCAGGACACATAGAGAGAGTGAACCTCCCTAAATGAGATATGGTCAGTACTAGAACATAAAACAAAACTACACTGTCCAAAGTGTATCTGTGTTTCATAAAGCAGAAAGAGATGAGAACACCATGAATTGCCAGGGCCTACTTTTAAATACTCCATATTTTAGGACTACAAAAAGCACTGATTCCATTAATGAGCAGATCTGGATTACATGTAATGTACAATATATTTGTAATATGACCAACAATGTCTAAAACATACATGTAAGTCACCAACTTTTATTGATCTTTTGGTTGACCTCCCATCGTCCTGGTCTGCTGCCACAAAATGCAGTAATACTTAAAAGGGTTCATGCGACACCTTTCAAGCACTGACAAGTGGGCTCCTACATGGGATCACTTTTTTGGTTCTGAACCTTGCTCAGGATCGAGTGATCTCATGTGGCTCCCCAAGGCATGAGGTAGCAGTAAACACACCACAACCTCATGGCCAATGTGAACATAGTCTAAGGAATGTGGCAAACATCAAGTATTTTATTTGTAAAAAACGTTACTATGCTTTGTAGCAAAACTAATAACATTTTCACTTTTTCATGAGGAGAAAATGGTGATATGTGATTGGAAAAGCTGACTACCTTAAAGTATATGGGATGATGAGATAGAGAGTGCAGATTGTCCCGCACTTGTTTTCATGATGGAGCAGTGCTTTAATAAACATTTGTTTATTCCAGATCATAATAAAAGAATAACATTAGGTATAAAATCACTAATAATTCAGTTTTAAATATCTTTTTGATCTTTCCTTTTTTCCTCCTGTAGACTAGGAATAGCTTTAGTGGTGTGGCTGAGGTAGCCAAATTTTTCCTTCACTTTCCCATCCGTGCAGCTTATGTGGACCTTCCATCACTTTCATCACTTTTATCGGTGTATACATTTATATTAATGTGCAAATGCATGACGCTCCATGTTTGTAATCTGGTTATAATCATATGTTTGTGCTGAATTTCAATTAATTTATTTTACAAATCTGTGCATAGTGTCAATATGTTACATGGCTTTATATATCTAAATAAATTTAAATTTGGTTTTAAAGCAGAACTAAATTTAAAAAAATTGTGACCAGGTAGGTTCTTCATAGCAGAAGGGACAGGTGATGTCCCTTCTGCAATAAAACCTGCAATAAAACCTTACCTGCCTGTTTGCATTTTTTTAAATATACTTACCTGTCCTTGTTAAGTTGAAGGCACCATCTTCTTTCTTCTCCTCCACCCGATTGTAGTCCATCTTGATTGGCCAGGCCAAGATTACAAAATTCTCATCCATGCATACGGGAGTCCATTCCCAGCTTATTCCGGCATCTTATTTTTTTGAAGAAGAAGAAGAAGATGGAGAGCAGAATTTGTTGCTAAAGGGACATCACCTGTATGATTGCTAATTTTCAAAGGGAAACTTTAGTCTGCTTAAAAAAATAATTTCATGAAAACCCTTGCAAAGCGCTACTCAAACTAGGAAAAAAACAAAAAGCATGTAACATATGGAATAGGACACAGCCATGTTGCTGCCTGTTTACTATAAAAACTAGAATGTTTTAGAATTTATTATGTTCACTTTTTGTGTATACACACTAGACAAAGACACTGGGCTGTCCTGCAGAAGAATTGTTTGCAGAGTTTGGTAAGTTGTGTGCTGCAGAATATTCCTATGGGCAAACAAATGCCGATGCTAAGCAGTTTATATTTCATGGAGAGGAAACTTGACAGGATGTCTCTGGAAGCCACCTGGAAGCCTTCTGATCATCTGCATTGTACAAAAGTCATCTCAGGCATTCAGAGATACAGCTTCATGAATGCACATGGGCTCCCAAATGCAAACACACGTACGGCAGCAAAGCCAGGCCAAGTGTTGAGTAATAACTCTGCTAAGCACCCTGTTGTTTGCAGATGTTTGTAAAACAAATGTACGGTTCTGGGGAAAAATGTACAAATCTGGCTTATGATAGATTTGTTATAACTCTCTGGCTCACAACAGTGTATTTATTACCAGGACAATGATACAACAAGCAATATTACAAAGAGGGATTCCTGAACTATTAAATTGTCAGGGCAGTTTAAACTGATTTTTAGTTTTTGGTAGAGAGTGGGATGTAGGGGTAATCCAGGGGCATTTGCAAGGGATGAGATCCTTGTCATGTAGGCTTCATTGATTTAATTAGCATGGAAGGCTCTGGGCAAAAGCATAATGACAGATTTTACAGCAAATTGTACAAAATCAAATCCGTCAGCTCTTTTAACAAAGTACAGTTTTACAACAATACTCAAACATGTTATTGAAAAGAGTGACAATTTTTCCCATAAAAGCTGTGATGCAGTTGTAAGTGTCCAAATGGTTATCTCAGTCAAGTTTGTAAGTTGTGAATGGAAGTTTACACATATAAATTGAATAACCTATCATGGATGAAAACATTGGAACATTACTGTTTTCAAAAATTTACCTTGGTGTTATTATTGAACAGTATTTATATAGTGCCAACATAATACACAGCGCTGTACATTAAACAGGGATTGCAATTGAAAGACAGATACAGACAGTGACACAGGAGGAGAGGGCCATTGAGCTCTCCAGCGATGAGGTTGGGCAGTCAGTATAAGCATCAAGTTTTCCTGCAAATCTCCCTGCTCTGTGCATGCTGTACTCCCTCCAATGATAATATTATGCCCTGTGGATGTGGCGGGTGTATGAGCAGATGGATCTGCCCCCTCCTGACCTTGGGGCTTAAAACCCACATTTAGCTGCGGGACTGGGCATGCCCTCTGACTCCTAATTACTCTTTGGGCAAATAAAGCTTACCAAACTACCTCACCTAACATAGCATTAGTTTCCAAGTTGTTGAAGATGTGGTTTTCTAATTTCATTCCTTCTTGCTGACCTTTGCCATACCGTTGACCCTAAACTCTCCCTGTCCCAGGATGTCTTATTTGATTTTTTCACTCTCGTGTATGACCTTTGTCTCTGACCCTTGACCTGCTCTTGCTCTGCATTTCAGCTTGACTGTTTCGGCTATACCTGGTGGGACATATACTATTTAGGGACACAGATGTAGGCTTATGGCTGGTGGGTGATGTGATTTAAGGCCCTATATGGGAGATGTAGTGTGAAAGCCATGCACTTCCCTCCAGAGATCAAGTCAAAGCCTAACAACAAAAATTGTATTGAGCTGCATGTAAAAACATCCAAAATATTTACAGGTACTTTATGTATTTAAGGAGAGATGACTGCTACTTAACTGTCCAATCAGCTGATCGTCTGCAGTGCATTCTGTGATTATAACAGAGAAAGTGGCATCATCCTAAATGAAGTGCTATGACGCTGGACTGAGTAAATCTCAGGGCTGGACAGACAGATATACAGATCCATTGGCATGTAAAACTTCTGCTTTGTATACGTGTTTTATCTGTGTATTAACCTGATTGCCTGCAGTTAAACATTAGGTTTATTGCCAGTATTTCTGGTTTGGCCTGTCCTGTGTATTTTAGAACAATCTTTGTACTGGCACTGCTCACAGACATGTAGGTCTTCCAGGGAGCATGCCATTGTGGGATACAGAGCGCACAGAGAGAATTTACCTGCGAGCCTGGGTACAGAGGTAAGAGGGCAATGACCTTTTATATTAGAATGGGATTTCTACATTCCTAATTGCCTAATGCAGCTTTTGGAACACTGGGTACTGAATGATGATAAACAGGTTGTACAGGCATTTCCCAGTTTTTTAAAGTAAAACCAAACTGTGCCACTGCCCTCCCCATCCCCTTCAAATCAGAGAAAGCCACAGGAAACCTGGTTTAATTATAGAGTGCCAGCATTGTCCCTTACTAAAAATGTTCTAAACAAATAACAGCTAAAAATGTCAAAATGTATTGCATAGATGTCACAAACAAGCTAATATTATTAGGTAGATCATGATTAAGTTCTGTAAAATAGCATTGCCCTGAGTATTTCAAAGCCAGGAATGAAGCTTTTATAGATTTTATAAAAAGGAAAAAGAAATACTTAGTCCCCTAAAGGTCCTGACCTCTAACCTTAACCAGATCATCAAGTAGACCACCTCCTCCAACAGTAACCCAAGCCCCAAAAAAACCCTAAATCATAATGTTAATCATTTCATGTTTAAAATTTCATAAAAATTTTCATAAAAAAATAATATTAACACTTTCCTTTACTTTTGAAGAGCCCTCTATCCCTCAACTATCCAATTCCAGTAGGTCCTGTGCAATCCCACATTGCGGCATGGACTGTACAGCGAATGCTTCCATCTTCTTCAGGGTTCTTCTTCACACCACCTAACCTCGCACTGTGCATGCCCAAGATTGGGTAATGCTTCTTTCTGGAAAAAAACGGGCAAAACTCACTGCTCATATGTGAAATCAGCACTTTTTTTTACATACGTAGAAAGAGTCCCGATTATAATGCCCCATAGGAACCCTTAAAATAACTTTCAGGTCTTCAGGGAACCCCTTCTATGATCACTATATCCACAGCTCACAGTACACCAGTGTGGTGGTCAGTGGGAAGAATGTCACCCTAATGGGGCCAAAAAAATAATTGGAGTCAGTTAGGGTTACCTGGGTGGCAAAAGTTGCTCATTGCTCATTTGTATCCTTACCCAACTGTCATATCTGCATTCATTAGTTTTTAGTATCACTTTGAGGCGTGTATGGGTAAATTCAGAATTTATTGATGGGTGCTGTTGACCTGAAATTTAGATGCAGTGCAATTGGGTTTTGCTTTCCCAAAGACCTGCATCGAATTGCAAAACCCACCCAATGCAAGCAAAAGTCTATGAACACAAGGCTTAGAAGTGGGTTAGAGAGTGGTTACTCTGCAGCTTGGCTATGAATTGGCTAAGACAATGGCTCGTCAACACATAATTCTTAGCTTCAAATGACAAATACCATGTACGTTCTCCTATGTTTCTTATGCTAAAAATCGCCCAAAAAACATCTGTCCCCTTTATCTTAAACCTTTCCATTAGGGGGCACATTTATAAAAAAAGTGGTGATCCGATAACGCCAATCTGATACTTAGTTACTATAGTGAATCTACACTAAAATGGCAAAAAGAACCCTATTAATAAAGTAATGAAAAACCATGGTGTACACAACCATTAAATTCTATTGAAGCTGCATACGCTATTTTTTAAAAGTGTCGTTTAGAAAAAATGCCACTGATCTACACTTTTTTGATAGTGACAATCTTTATAAGCCCTTATGACGTGGCGATGGGGTCTGTGAACATACTGGTAAACAGTATGATCTCATTCCTCCTAGATTGTAAGCTCTTCGGGGCAGGGTCCTCTCCTCCTGTGTCACTGTCTGTATTCGTCAATTGCAACTCCTATTTAATGTACAGCGCTGCATATATTATAATTATTATTATGAATAATAATAATAAAAAAAAACAGGATTTATATAGCCCCAACATAAAACGCAGCGCTGTACATTAAATAGGCAATATCAGCCAATTCAGCAAGGGGGCAGCTGGGGACGCCTGTTGCTAGTTGTTCCTTTTCTGGATTGGCAGATCAATGACAGGAGCTCCCACCATATGGCCGAAACCTGACACTGGAAGGGATCTTCATGGGATGAAAAAAAAGAATAATACTTATTTTTTTTAGGAATTATTTCACTATTACAGTCCAGCGACTGGACTGGCTTACTGTATGGCTCAGACAACTCAACCTGCAAACATTGTCATACACTATACCAGTCAAGGACAGATACAGCGCATGTCTATAAAAGACAAATATAGGCATTTAAATCGTTTTTGAAAAATATGAATTCAAAATTGGATTTGGATTTCTCATCCAGTCTGATCAGAGTTGCTTTGGCTCAAACTTCTTTAGCTTAAAGCATCTCTAGTTGGGACATACTGAATACGTTTTTTTTTAAAACAAGAAAATGAACATGTAAATCATAAAAGGTGAATGTTGTCTGCACCCTTGTCCTAGTTTGTTCCAATCCTTGGCACTTTTCCTGGACAGTTTTGTCTGTGTGTAAAAGTAAAGAGAAATAAAAGATTTGAAATAAAATAAAAGAAATAATAAATACATATATATATATATATATATATATATATACGTACAGCCCACATTCAGATATTGGAATATAACGTTTTTTCACCTAGCTGACAATTGTAAAAGGACATGAAGAGGATTGAATTTTGGAGAGGAAATAAATTGTGCTTTCCTTTCCACTTACGTAACAAGCAATATGTAAATAGGTTAATTCATTTTTATCCATCAAATATTTACTTAGAGGGTGGTAAAGGAACAGTTTTCGCACACAGGAATCCGGGTCACTTTAAATGACATGCTGTAACCTTGACAATGAAATGTTTAGGGATATTTACATTTATTCTGTCTGCTTGCAGTGTCCTTAAAACAACCTTAAGTTGTTTCTCATAGCAACAAATTACAATATTATTGTAATTTTTTTATGCGGATTAGAGAAAGAAAAAATCTTATTGGCTTGTGTTTTTTTCTTTTATTTTTATCTTCTATTGGTCCATAACTGTCAGGACCGATCTTACTACCCAAAAGCAAGGCACAGGAGTTGGGGGAGGATGGCACAATGGAAAAACTAGAAAGCTGCTTTGCATTTTGGCAGGGAGAAGCTTGTTAAACATTGGAAGTGGTGCTTTATTATTTGTTCTCCACCAAAGATTCACTTTATAAGCACCCAAGTTACTTTCTGTGTACATGTACAAGCTTCCATGATGCATGTATGCTGTGTTTTATGATGGGCATCCTTATGGTGACAATATTTCCTACTATATGTCCAACAGAAAGAATAGAAAAAAATGGATGCAAAGTACAAATTGTATGCCCGTGCCTATCGATAAGACCTTTCCAACCACATACAGCATCATCTAACATTTATAATTGGTGTGTGAGCCTACTCGTGTTATGGTAGAACTCTATCTGTAAATTTTAATTGAAAGACATTGCAGCAGGCGCAATTCCTGCCTACAACTGCAAGTCTCCTACAAGACCCATTCTCTTAGACATCACTACAGCCTTGTTCTGTGCAGCATACAACTTCCATAGAGCCTGTTTTATGTAGATTACAGCTGTCTATCTCCATCCTCTACACACTAAAAAAGGAGACTCAGGAAATCCCCTGCAGCAGTTGGCAGAGAACAGAACCGTCTGAGAACAGGAAACTGGTGTGAAGTGACATCAAGTCTAGTGGGTTGGCATAGACTGAGACAACCAACCTGCAGCTTCCAACCTGAGTTCCAGATCCAGGCTGGTACCTGGCCTGTAAATAAATGACATGCAGTGAGGTGTTGAAGTTCAGGGAATCAGGCTGGATATATGCAGGGGGGCAAGAACCTCTACCTACAAATGCCCAGGGTGCTGTGATACCTTCTGCCCGTATAGACGCAGTATGGAGTGTGGAGACAAAGCTTCAATTAGAACACATATAGCTTAACATATAGCATCTGATTACGTAGTCTGATTAATTTTCCCACTTGGCATTGTGTATTGGCTCAGACTGGAATGGTGTACTTATCACTGTTGAAATGGGTGCTAAAAGTTGGGGCCGGGCTAGGGAGTAGGCCGTAGAGGCAATTGCCTTGGGTCAAAAAAAGAATATGATCTACTGTGCTGCAGTAGTTTACAGCTCATGCAGGGGTGTTCACTGACCCTTTTTGTGGTAGCTAAATAACCATGAACCATGTACAGTCTGTGGTGATGTGTTTTCCCCAAGGGTAGTCAAGTGACCTTTTTTTGTTTGAGTTTTAAATAAGCTGCACAGCAGGCGGGGGGAAAGTGAAAGGTGTTTGAACAGATGACAATGTTTTTATTGCTGTCATTAATTTTATGTCATGGCAAAAACATTTCTGTCTTAGTGTCACAGGGACAGGAAGAAAGGGAAAATCTTTCCGAAGATGGTCTCAGGCAGAAATCCTAGTTGGAATGTTAACGCTTCCTCACACTACCCAAAACTAACACATTATCAAACTGGAATGGAATGTTTGTGGTCCACTTTACGTTATGACATATCCAAATTACTCAAATGTTTTCATAATTGGAACTGCCAAGTGTAGTGTCGATCTCAACTACATTATCGATGGAAACATGTTTGATAATACAACTAAATATGGCAAGGGGAATCCCTGCAACAATGTTCCACCCCATTCAATAAAAGTGTTCCTATTGTGTGTGTTTCATGTTCCAGCATCAGACAAAGCAAAGCACAGCATTCCGTCTCTGTAGACCACACACGGTGCCTGTTTTCCCTGGCTGCCAGCCCACTACCATACAGCACCCTATTTTTGGAGCTACAGACCATTTTATATATGCTTTTCTGACAAATTATTATATGCACATAAATGTTCTAAAAAGTCAAAGCAAAAATAGTTACCTAATACAACTTGCTCAGATAGGCTTTATGCAATGCTGACCACACATTTTGTCATTAAAATATTCATTTTTTTTTCCACGGAAATGGAATTTAAAATGCAAAACTGGACCTAAGGCAGCCCTAAAAAACCTTCTATTAAGTTTGGTATAAGGTGAGATAAGGGAGATCTATGGACAAAGCTGATGAACAAAAGCACCGTTTAAAAATGTGTGATTGATGAAAGCAAGATCATGAATGCATGCTTATACCAGCAAATGTATTCAAATAAATGTGTTTTAGTGCTTAGTTGGATATGAATTTATTAGTTAGGGAGGGGTTTAAAAATCATCAGTATGCTATAGCAGGTATTGGCTTTCAGGTTCAGCAATTCAAAATCATGGTGCACTATATTATCATTCTTACACCAGTTGTCCTGGTCAAGAACTAGTACAAGTACTTCTAATAGATGTGAGCCAATAGTAAGACGGAGTAGGACAATATATACATACATTTTCTCACATTACAACCCAGGAAAGATAGTTAAACTCCCTGATGTGTGATAGCATGGACTTACTGTCTGCTAAGCATACTGGGGAAAGAAGAGTTGTCACAGGTTGTAACTGGCAGTCATAAACAACCTGGTACTAAGGCAGAAGTAGCTTATGTGACAGATTGTTTCATTTTAGTCAAATCTTTTGCGAAGTAATAAGAATTTTATTTATGCATTTCAATACTTCAGATCTACAACAATTAATTGCAGCTATAAGATATTTGATTATTTTGCAGTTATTAAGCTAAAACTAAACCTAAATAGCAGATCTTTCCCCATTCTTAGTAGAGATAGCCATGTTCTAATTGGCCAGTTTATCCAGGCAGCTAAAATGTAGCCCAGCATACTTTGCAAACTGCTCCACAGATGAACCTTGTTATAAACAAAAATACATGCAACTTTAAAAGATATAATAAATGGAATTAAAAATAGCAAATAATTCATCAGTTTATTAACTATCTATGGTTAACGGTATCCATGGTTTCAATAGATACAGTTTATTACCTGTATCTTTTGAATGTGCCATTGAATTAATTGGGAGAACATTATTCCATAATTTGTAATAATGAATATTGTTACATTTTTTTTTACCTGTCATGTGAACAGCCTCCATATCAGTTTTATTGCCACGTTACCAGACATAGGAGCCAGCATATGACTGGCTGTGTGCAGGAGCCTGAAGATAACTGCATGAAATCCACCAGTCCACAGGTATTATAGTTATTAGAACTTAGATTGGTCTTTGTGCTCTAATGCTGGAGCAGATACACAAGATACACTGTTTCACGTCTTTCTTCAAGTTTCTATTAAGCCATCTGGCTCACATTAAGAAAGTTTTAGACATATGTGCTGGGTCGACTGCATGTCATTTATTTCTACATTTTGTTTCACAGAGCCTTCGTTTGTTAAAAATATTTCACGGTACATTTGCTTTAACTGGCAAAGCACTTTAGAGGGGGACAAAAACTGAGCATGTACAGTTTACTGCACAGACAGCAATTCCTATTAAAAAACAATAGGTTTCTTACTGCAACTTTATCAAAATTTTACCAGGCCTTTGTAATATTGTTTTAATATTTCCATCTCCCTGGCATGATCCAACTGGGGGGGACATGACTTTCCTAATCAGATTTTAACAAGATAAAGCAACTGCTGCTGACCCCTCCCATCCTTTTGAACATTTAACACAGAAAAAGGTACCTTGCTATGCATTCACTCCTGTTTTTTGTCATATGATCGATAGGTTAGTATAAATGTAGATGGTAAAATTACTTCAGCACACCCAGATGCAAACAGAGAATGCTTGAACACAAAGATTTCCACTGTTTCCTGTCCCAGTGATAGAGTCAAGGGCCCTGATTTATTAAAGCTCTCCAAGGCTGGAGATAATACACTTTCACCAGTGAAGCTGGGTGATCCCACAAACCTGGGATGGATCTGGTCCAGGATTCAAAGCATTTGCTAGCAAATAGCAAATGACATTGAAGAAATCTATTCCAGGTTTGCTTGATCCCCTAGCTTCACTTTTAAAAGTGTATTCTCTCCAGCCTTGGAGAGCTTTAATAAATCAGGTCCAAAGGATCAGGAAGTAATGAAAATTAAAATGGGAACATACAGTAGTGAAATACACACTAAATGGGGGATCTGTCCCTCTTGCTGTGGCCATTCCACCTAACTGCTTATACTACAAGTCCAAGGAATTTTACAGGCCAAATGTCTTTGAGAATACCTTCCCCCAACAAGCCATCTTTTGGCAATTCACTTCCTAAATTCATGGGCATTTGTCATGGATTAAATTGGAACAGCCGTCTTGTTCCACAGCTAGACTACTGATTGCAAGATTTGGGGACCAGCGCTGCCTTAATTGCAGAACATGTAACAATTTGCCCTTAACTATGAAATTAGGATACGCACCATTCTACAACTTATTGGACAAGCCTGCAGCCTACCACTTTTAATAGCACTACCATGTTCTTTAACAAATCTCTGCTGCATGTAAATTGACCAGATTTCCCCTACCTTCTAGAGGATCCAAACACCACAAACATTGGTGTCTTCTGTCTTTTAAAACCCTCACTACTTCCTACTATTCTATATCTCCCCACCTATTGTGTGATATTCCCCCGCCTCCTAGATTGTAAGCTCTTCAGGGCAGGGTCCTCTCCTCCTGTGTCACAGTCTGTATTCGTCTATCATTTGCAACCCCTATTTAATGTACAGTGCTGCATAATATGTTGGCGCTATATAAATCCTGTTTATTAATAAGATTAATAGGTGAAAGTCCTATATAGAAATAAAATGAAGGCCTTGGACAAGATTTGAACAAGACACATCATGGTTTTGTCATTGCTGATCCAAATACGGTAGAGTCCGGTAGGTGCACAATGCTAAGTGCTATATGTGTATTCTAGAATGTGGCCACATATTCCACCAGTCATACTGCCAGATTTGACCTATTGTTATACGACAATTACCATAAGTTAATCATTATACTGCTGGAATGGCAATGTGATTAGTAATGGAGAATAGCATGGGCAATATATAAAGGCATGTATTATTTTACCTGTTCAAAGATCATTACATTTGCTAAACTTTTGGGCTTTGTTCTTTTCTATCCCCTTATGGGACGTTATGGAAGCTGGTAGGGTCTATTAACATGTACTTCTTTTTTATTCAGTAATTATCACTCACCTGGATTTACCACCTCATCTAGCCTTCAACCCATCATGAACTACTGTATATAGCATACTAAATATATAATATTCCTAAGCTTTGGAGATCTTACATTTCATGTAATTTACTACATGGTTCCTCAGCAGCACAGGTATTTGGTGATGCAGTTTTGTATTTTTTATGCCTCACTTTACTATTTCCCAAGATTCATGCACTTGATGTCAGAACTGCTAGGTATAATTTTATACATATTATGAGCTTTAGGTATATCACTACACTTTTCTAATTTAATTAAAAGGTCTAGTACAAGTGCATTAAAATATACTGTAACATATTTGATCAATTTGGGTAAAGAAATCATACCTATAACATTTCTTCATTTTTACCATGGTTTTCAAGACAAACAAAAAATAAAAACACCGGGTTGCTATGTATTTCTGGTAATATATACAATAAAGTAAATTTATTTTGCCAAAAATTCTTCAAATAAGAAATAATCTGAAAATAGATGCTAAAGCTCCTTACCAAAAGATTAAAGAACATTTTTTTTTTGAGACAAATACATTTAAACGTTCTTATAGGTATTAACAAAATATATCTATTTTAGATCATGATAATCTTTTATTTCTTTAGGATCACGTGTGAAAATGCCGCTGCTCTTCTTGACGTTATCTCTCAGACTTTTCGAAGTGCAATCAGTGCTTCCAGGTCAAATCATCCCAATAGATTTAGCTGTTCTTGAACAGGTCAATGCAGCTTTGTAATAATGAGATGTTATTCTGTTAGAGAGAAAGGAAAATACTATTTATACACAGTAACAACACACAAAACAAATAGAAATGTTATGAATATTTCAAGGGTAAAAAGCTGGTCTGTTAGCACGAATAAGGCTTATGTAATATAGGAGATGCAGAAAAACAAGGAAAAAAAAGTACATTCTTAGGGAAAAATAGTTGGGACACAGTGAGATGCAAATGGATTTTTTTCTCTCTGAAATCCTACATTGAGACATAAGGATAGTGCTGCTGATCACAGGATAAATGAATGTAAGCATGGGTAAATTCCATAGCTGCCAGTTCAGTTTGTTCTGGTAGCCAGAAAAAAATGTGCAAATGTAAAGTTTTGTTGCACACTCGAGATCAAAAAGGACAACGTTTTACCATATACGAAAAAAGCCATGAAAAAAAAAAAAAAATCAGCCAATACATTCAAGGACTGTAAATTTGCAATATTTAAACACTTTGGGTTTAAATGCATTGAAATGTCATGTTAAAGAATCTGATAGCAGGCTTCAAGAGGAGGCTCTTGAACATCTTTGCTATGACATCTGCAGTACTTGAATAGTGACAGGACAGCATTACGAAAAGAAGGCATTACATGGGTCATGGTGAAACAAACCTTGGCATGCTTAATTTCTAGTTCTGCCATCTCTACAAGGTTTTTCCGAAAGGCAGACACTCTCTTTTTCTTGAAGCTTATGAGCTCTGCAAAACAAGAACGGTCATTGTAATATTTAAAAAAAAAACCCAGAGAACATAATGTAGGCGTTACATTTTTAGAATAATAGAAACAGGGGACTCCTGTGTGCACAGACTTGAACAGAGTTGTAGGTCAACTACACTGCATAGTACAGAATGCTCCACTATTTCTCACTTTTCAGACTGTGGCAGGAGACTGGATGTTCGTTAATATAATCAGTTTAGTACTCATTTAGAATACGTGTCATAACAAATTATGTCATTATAGCAGATTCTACAAATGATTGTCTTAAAACTGCAAATTTTACAAATTTTGCAATTTACAAGAACCAAAAAATGTAAATTATGATCCATCAACTACACTCCAAATGCAAACCAAGTGCTTGGATATGTGTGGGTTTGTGTGAAACCGCTTTTTATATCTGTACAAGTAAGTGAAAATGCAGAAGTAGTATAAAAAAATTGAGACAGGTCAAAAACACTTCGGCAGTAAAGCAGAATCATCCCCAGTACAAACTGAAACTGACTGCATTGATCCATCCACACAAGTGTGAATAGTGACACACACACACACACACTTTTGTGACAAAAAAATTTAGAAATCTGAAGTCATGCTTGGGCTTGCGGGTTGCAGTTAACATTTAGAAACATAGGATTTTGCTTTGCCCAAATATTGAGAATCCCCCAATTTTTAAAAAATTAGAATTTGATTCAGTTTTATTTTTTGAACGCAACATCTAAAAATCATTTAAAAAATGCCTAGTAGGGAAACCCAGAAAACTAATTTTGTGTGTTCAATAGGTGACATTTGTACTCCTGTAAGTAACTAATTTGGTATCTTTTCTGATAAAAAGGAGAAGCTAAATGTCACCTTATGAAGAAAATGTTCTCTTTTGCTACAAAGAATGTAAACGTCACAAAATGACAGAGTTAGTGAAGTATGCAGAGCGAAGTAAGATGTAAAACTCATCTACCTTGCTTTCCAGACTCCGAGAGCTTCTCAAATTTCTGGCAGCACTCTTGCTGATGCAATTCAGCTTGCTTTACATCTCTGCTTTTTAATCGAGCTTTATCAAGGGCTTTATTAGAATTCTCATATTCCCCCAGGCTTTTTGTTCTCCTGTGCAAAAGGTCCTGTATCAGGAATTGAACAAACAAAAATTAATTTGCATTTGTAATTGGTAACCTGCAAATTTTACAATTGTAACATTACTGATATTTTCCAGACTAGAAATAAATCACCTTGGCTGCCTCTATATTAAGCATGTAATATCTCAACAGTTCAGTAAGTTTCAAGTCTTCATCCGATGCTACTCGTGCTTCTACTTTCTGTAAGGAGATTTTCATGACAAACATGCATCAAGTTATAAAATGCAATTTGAAACACTTTGTGCACAAGAACTGGGGAGGGAGATACTTACTCTGAGCTTTTCAAATAACTCAGCAAATTTGAGTAATAATCTGCAAAGAAAAGATAATTCACCATGTTGGTTAGTATCCATGGAAATATTAACAGTTTGGTTACTGTCCCTAACCTGAGAATGAACTTATCACAAACCTGGCAATTCAAACAAAGCATATGCTCTAAAATAAACAGCATCTCCTGCCCCCCCTTTCCCTATCTATTAGAAACTGCAGATAGTCCGATAAAGCCTGCAACATCTAAACCTTTTCCTTCTCAGCTATACTATCCCGGGCTTGAGGCTTACATGCAATTCGATTTCAGTTCTTCACAATGGCTCAGCATTGCATGTGAACATTACAAAGAGGGTTGTCTGTACAGATGTAGAATTCCAACTCATTCAGCTTGACTTCCACCTATCAATGCATTTTCAAATTTACTCAACTCAAATTTACCCCTGAGCTAGCCCACTGCTTGCACCAGGGCTCAAGAATCCTAAAGGGAGTACTACTGCAAGGTGCCGTGTTTTTTTTAAGGAAGTTATGTATAGTACCCCGCTAACCCTCCCACCAACTGATCTACCAACATTGCATAGGAACGAGCAGTAAGCCATTGATATCGCCCAATGTAAAAGAAGATAATAAAAATAGAAAGGATTTAAAAAACATAATATACACTGAATAGAAAATGTATATTTAATATACAAAACACATACAAACATTTTATAAATTACGATATGGAAATAAATACAATTTATTGAACTGAGCATTTCTAAACCTGAATAATTATTGGTTTGGTAGTTATTCTGTTACAAAAGACATGTCTACACACAGTTTTTATCACTCATTTATTTGCTCTGCACTGGACTTTGTATACCTCGTGGGCGGTTCCGCATCTCTATTTTTCATGCACTTTGAATATTTACACTACAGCCTGAAAGTGTACAGAACTTGTCACAAACAGTCCTGCCCTTACTACCCAGCATCAGTATTTAGCAAGTCAATGACCTGGAAGATTTATACAGTTCACAAGGTTAGTGGGTCAAATGCAGAGGCATAACAGAAAATACACATGGCTTCTACGGCCACCAGATTTCACTACTTGGTGAATCACTGATCTGGGAGAAGTATGCAGGTCATAACCCCTAACCTCCTGGCTATGAACTACTTTCAAGGGATTGGGACAGGATAGACATGACTGCCTAGAAAAATCAGGCAACTTTACAAAGTCAATTATTTCGTATGCTTAACTGTAATCACCTAATTGGCAATTTCAATGTTTCTGCCGTAATAATAAAGTAGGATCCCTTACATTTTACAAAAGTGTTTAATAGTTAACATACAAATATTGGATTCACTATTTAGGTTATCGAAATGCAGATAAACTGAATAAATTAAGAAAGGAAGCAACATTACTGTCCAATACGTCTGAGAGACCTAATGCCTAAATAAAATAATTAGCTTCCCCAAAAAAATAAAAATAAAAATAAATAAAAAGTAATGTTAACCATTACTTGCTGTTGTTGATCTTCATTATTTGGATTGCTGCAATACTATGCTATTCCCCGTGAACTTCAAAGCAGCTTAAAAATGCATGTGTGATGCAACTCACCACATTGCAAAACACATTATCGGCCTGTATGTTGCACGGTGTAAAAATGATGCCTGCCCCATGTAGTTTCAGCATATTTACCTTGAATGGTCTGTTTAATGTACAGCAAGAGTAGTCAATGGATTACAATGTGTGTGTTGCAGCAAAACAATGCTAAAATAGGCTTGAATAGAAAGAAATCACATATGATCAGGGGGTTTAGGTAAAGCTGGAATAAAACTAGGCAATTCAGTGTTTTCAGGTAGAAGTAAAGACATGGCCATGAAAATGTACAACAGAAAGCACTCGGAAATGCACTATAATGTGGCTGTATGCAGTGTGCCACCAGGAAAATTTCTTAGTGTGGAGAAAAATAACCCCAAATAATTTGGGTGGTTTCAATGAGAATTAAGACTGTGTAAATGACAACTAGAATTACACTGACTGCTAATAGGCAAAATTGCATCTTCCTTTTGAAAGCCTTAAGGTGGTCTAATGCAAATTGTGTAAATAGGGCCTGAAAATTCTACTAATAATTACACCATGGCAGCCTTTCCCTTTCAAACATTGCCAATAACCTATTCAAAAATTAAAACAATGTAATTCATAGCAGAAGTACATATGGGGGGGATCCATTTATTCTAAAATAAAGATATATAGAGCAGAAGTCACACCAGGTAAGATGTTAGAAGTCCAGGTATGTGGGGACAACTGTCTCCAAATTGTGCACCCACTTAGTCAACCTCATTCATGTACCCCTGGTTAGGGCAAAACACAGGTTTGCTTAAAAGGTCCACCAACTGCTAAGTTAACCACTATTCCTACACCAATTTAAACCACTCTCTTTTTCAAAAAAGGGCAGATTGCATGGAATTGAGAGGTTCTATGAGTGGTGCTGCAGCACAAAAAAAATGTAATTTGAACCTGAATGTCAACCTTTTTGGCGATCTCCTCTGATTTACTGTGGTGTTTCTGAGAGAAAGTGGGGGAAAACTGCTGCAATGGGGCAACTGCTAACCAAAAAACTCTGACAAGTCCTAATCATTTTTAATACCATTCAAAACTAAAGCCAAAATAGTAACTAACCTCCCCTAACACTTAACCCGTTTAATCAAGCCTAATTCTTACAGATAAACAATAGGAAAACTGCTAACCACCCAGGTACGATGAATCCAAGGGATCTATTTTATGTGCCAAACAATTGTTTTACCCCTGTATCCAGTTTCGAGATTGGCACAGCTCTGCTACACAGCAAAGAACCGTCTGTCAGGGGAGAAGATCTGATTTTATTCTCTTGCATTTCAAGTCTCCTTTTCAACCCTTCTCTGTGACTGGATGGTAAATAAAGTGTCAACACACTAATAAACTTCACCTTCTCCCCCCCAATTGGCATGCCCAGTGCACTGCAGAACTGACTAACTCCTTGTACTGCTTCTCGCTCCCTTACTCATTCTAAGCTTTGATGTGCAGAGACAGTAATAGGCCAAAAACCAATTCCAGTTCAGATAATTACACTGCCTTTAATAAAAATGTTAAGGATGTAATTCTTTATAAGACACCAATAAATGAATTGTCTGCATATTTTATACCTGCACTGAGTTCATGTTTTAGAAACTATAACCTTAACATTTATTCCCCAACAACTAAATTATTGTACTCTACCTACCAATAATGGAACCTACCTGTCCCTTTGCAATCTATTTTACGGTTGTCTAACAGAGAACTGCAAGCAAAACTTTTTCAAGCTCTCATAAAAGTCAACTATTACCCATTTCCCTCACAAGTTAATTTTTGTGTTTCCCAATTTTTGATTCTACTATAAACAGCCCCAATCATGCAGAAAAAAAACTTCACCGATTTTTCACATTACAAGATCACATTCATAGAGCAATGACAGACCAAGCTAAACCAAAACAACACTGCCCTCCCGTGGAGTAATCTCGATGACAGAAATGTATTTGCTTGCTAAAGAGCTATGAACACTGGAAGACGTAGATGAGACCATTATGAATGTTGATGGGCCTCTGCAGAATGGAATGTGTTTACCCAACAAAAGGGAAGTCATTAAATTCACTTCCTACTCCACATTCTTTTCCGCCCACAGATGACAATTACACTTACTTTCTAAGTTGTATGTTCTCCTCCTCGGCTACAGAGACCATAGAAGCTGAAACATGGATGTGATCATCAGCAACATCTGCAGAGAAAGCAGGAAGCAATATTAGAAAGGTAAAGAGGGTCATAACACTAGTGGTAAACAATAACTAAAAGGAACTTGGAACTCCCAGTGCAGCAATAAAGACATTTTTTTTGATCATTCATTATATTATTTTAGCAGCAAAGGGTAAAAAACAAAAAAAATGTACAGTATATCCTTGCACCAATATCAACGACAACTGCTCTACTGATGTGAGGTTTGGACTCTGACTAAAGAAATTTTTCATTAGTTATATTGGAAGGTGTCTGTGTCTAACATGAAAAGACTTCAATAATTATGAATTAATAGTCAACTCTTCTGCTGCGACTCTTCTGGAAAATCAACTTCTACTCCATTATGTGATTGGGCGGTAGAGCTGGAGCAGATGTAACACATGGAACAGGTAATAGGGGAAGATGAGGGGCAAACAGAACAATAATATATTATATGGGCAAAATGGGTGGATTTTATGGAATCCCTGGAGTTGTTGAGGTGAAATTATATAATTTTTTTTTTATTATGTATTGGGTATATAATATTGGTATTGGATTTATATTGTTATATATTTGTAAACATTTTGAAAAAAAAAATAAAAATACAAACAAAAAGACTTCAATGGTATAGCAGATATTGTTAGCTAAACACTGTTCTCCCACCATGCATGTAATAAAATTGCCTATACAAAAGTGTGAACGTCCTGCTTCAGGAGAAATACTACTAGGCTGCAATGCAACACCCAAGAGCTTAATAATAGTAGGAAATTAGGTTTATGACAAAGTAGAACCTATCAGACTTTAGGTGACCTCTGGATCTGGCAAATAAAACAGGAAAAATAGTCTAATCTCTCTGGCTAAATCCTTCAATAGATAACCTGACAACATGGTGTGGTGACCCACACAGCAGATCCACTCTGCAGGCAGCACTGGTGTGACAACACCGGTGATGCCTTGAAAAAGCTATAGGAAGCCAGATACAAGACCACTTTTTCCTTCCGAAGAAAGATTTGCAGTAAAACAATTTTATTACAGGAAACAGTTGGACAGAAATGGAGTAGGTTTTAGTATAAAGTTAAATAGTAATTTTAGTAAAAAGTTAGAAAAAAAATAATAAATCAACTTCATAAGGAATACAAACTTTTGTGAGATTTTGTCATCTTGTCAGCCTTAGCGCACGAGTCCTTGATCTTATTGTAATAATTCACCAGAAATACTTTTTCTTGTTCAAAGAATTCATCAACTTCCTGTTGAGGTTAGAAGGTTGTAAAGCGTTATCCCATAACATAGAAGCTTTAAAACAGCCATTCTTAGAGTTTAACAGAGAAAGGGAAATATTATCTGTCAATAATAAAAGAATTTAATATAAAAGTAGAAAGTAGCCTTTAGGTCCCCACCTTTACTCCAGACAGAAGAACTTCATCAGCACTCTTCACCACACTCCTGAAGAATCCACCAAACATCTCTTTAGTGTTTTTCCGCCTTACACTTAACTAAAATATTTAAAAAAAACAGTAAATAAGCCATTAAGATCCTTGAGGATAACCAAATTGTTTCTAAAACTAGAACCTTATATCATCCTTGATATGATGCTTGAAAAATGAAAAATGCTTGAATAGCTGATTTGTCCATAGCAATCAAGCAAGCATCTTTTCTTCAAACCACTACTAAAGAATGGACAACTTTGATAGGTTGCTCTGGGTTAAGACAGGAAGCAATAGCTCGGACAAAAATAGAAACATGTTTTTTTTTATGGGGACACATTACAATGGGCAAAGATTGTATTCTTTTCTGTGCCTCTTTGTTTTGGCAACTGGTCTCCCTATTCCCTGCCCTGGTTTTAAAAGGACAGGAAGTAGGAGGAAAGTTTCCACAGTGGATTCACATACAAAAATAAAATATGAACGCATTTGTCTGTGTTCCCTTTGGGATGCCATAACAGTTTAGACTGTTGAAGCATGCAGTCTACAAGACCTCTGAAGGTGCCCTGTGGCGTCTGGCACCAAGATATTAAGATGAGATTATTTAAGGCAAAAGACTTCACCAGTCTGCTTTTACCAGTTTTCTTTTTCCCAGGTAAACAACATACACACAATCCAAAACATGTCATCAAAAACAAAGATCATCAGACCAATTGCTCTGTGGTCCAGTTCTGCCTCTTGTAGGCACTTTTGATGGTGGTCAGCAAGAGAACTAAACCTGGTCTGTGGCTACACAACCCAAATATGACAAGCTGCTATCCACTGTGTGTTCCAATGTGTTTTCTCTCATAGCTAGTATTTTTTTCAGCAATTTGAACTACAGTAGCTCTTCCTTTAGGCTGAACCAGATGGGTTAGCCTACTCCTTCCATGCTCATCAATCAATAAATCATGGTTTCCACGTCCTCGATGCTGATTGTTTATTCTTGGACTACCATTGTAGGTAGAAATACATAAATAGGTACAACCCACTGCATACCAGAAACACCCTATTAGGGAAAGCTCTTGTCTAGCAATCACAATTTGGCCCTTGCCAATTTTTGCTGCTACATAACACGTTCAAGGGCCGACTTGCTGGTCAACATATTCCACTTCTTCCGAGATACCACCTTGACTAGAAACTCAAGTTATTTATTTCACCTGTGAGTGTTCTTTTTGTTTAGGCTGATATTTCTTCATTTTGAAATATGTGTGTGCGCGTGTATATATTGCATACATACACAAAGGGTTTGCAGTCCTTTGGACTATTATTCACACACAGTCCGGAGAATACCATAGTTTCTTAACTTGCTGTTAATTTATAGCAGGCCTCTGGCATCCACAAACTGTGTAAACAGTAGCAAACCACATAAAACTTGTATGTTTTTACACTTGCCACTAAAACATTCCTTTACTGAACTATAAACACTATATAAAACAGCTACAAAACACATCTCTGCAATCTGATGTGCTGCAATCAAAGTTTTCTCAAAATATGATGACCGTCTGCCATGGTATTTTGTACTTCCTTTGAACAAGTGTTTATAATCCAATCAAAAAATGTTTATATGTAGTTTGAACAGAACAGTTCAGTTATAATATAATCTAGTTCAACTTATCTATCTATATATACAAAATAGAGACCAGCTCACCTTTGGATCTGGTAGGTTATTTATCCATATATTAGATTACATGGATTTTGTAAGGGTCCACTTACTCTTTAGTACCTTCCTCACCTCCCATTTATTTATTTCCTTGTCTCTTCCTTTTAATACTCTCTAACAGTTCATGCAACATTCTAGAATTGTACACACATGCATTCTCCCCATATGTTTGGAGCAAATTTACATCTTGATTTTATACAGTGCAAGGTTTGATGGTTTCTGTACCTTTTATTGCTCTTCCAATATTTACTGGAAATGATGCTGCATAAGCATCTCACCGTTGCTGAATTCCTTTCACTTATCTTTCCCAGTCTAGCCACACTTTTACAAAAAGCAAACAGCACACAAACACAAAGCTTTCACTGGGAGCCTATAACACAGGAATCCTTTTTGGGTGTCAGGGGTCACCAAGCTCTGTTTCTCTACCAAAATGATTTTCACAGAGACTGTGTGAAACAAAACGTGGCAAGTTATTACTGTGCAACAGATCCCACAGGCTGGTGAGCCAACCTTTACTACATTGTTACAACAGAATACCCCTTCACATGACATCAGTGAAACTGGGTGATCCAGCAAAACTGGAATGGTTTTCTTCAAAGTCATTTGGTAGCAAAAATGTTTTGAATCCTGAACCAGATCCATTTCAGGTTTGTTGGATCACCCAGCTTCACTGATGAAAGTGTATCCTCTCCAGCCTTGGAGAGCTTTAATAAATCATGCCCAAAGATTTATATATGCATTTCAGAAGCTGCTTGCCTGAAGCTCTTTTTTTTAAATTTAAAAAGCATTCATGGGGTTGTGAAATTACATGACTGTAGCTCAAAAATACTGCAACTAAATGGAAAAACATCAGCAAATGAAACAGCTGTATCAGCATCCAGGCCCCAGGTTCTACACAGGAAGGAAGGGTGCTTACATCTTGGTCGTATTCCAGGAATATATGGAAGTTACGATCTTTGCTCAAGATAGGATGAGAGGAGAGTCTCTGCAAAAAGACCTCATGTACTGCCACAGTTTTCTTAAAAACAGCCAGATATTCTCTGTAAGGAAAAGGGGAAGAAAGTTACACAATGTAAAAGCACAAAGCAAGCCTACTTCACTGCTGCAGTTGTATAGTTCAGAAAGAAATTCAGTTTTTCAAAAAAAGAAAAATGAAATCACACAACATAAATGCTGGCAGTTGTGTTGTCCTTCTGCACACATCTGGCACACCAGCCTTTGCGTTCCACTGTGCGAGCCCAGGAAACTTTAATCCCAGGAGATTATCTGTATGCAATATAAACCCTGGACAAGGCTCCACACACATTATCATACAGGAGAATTATCTGCCAAACTTCTAAAAACACATTCATTTTTCCTGCCAATAACCACAGCTGCTAGCCAACAAAATCTGTTAAGAAAAATAAACCAAAAAAATCTACTGAACTAATGAGCAGTTTTTACAGGTGAATAAATTTTGTTTACTAAAAGAAAGAGTGATTTGCAATTAGAAGTCATTTTTGGAATAGGCAATGAAATCATGTTTTACTCATCACAGACAACTTAGATTTTCTAGTTCATTTTCTATGCAGAATTTGTAAATAAATTACCACTGCCACTAGAGCAACGGGTTACACACAAACATGCACAGATGTTCAATAGAGGGGGGCAGCTATAGCAAATTTTGCAAAATTTGTAAAGTTGTAAAATTTTTGTAAAATCACTTATACCAATACTTTTAGTGTTTCACACTACAGTGCTTAGTCATAAAGTATCACAATCTTTACATTGTACTAAGTAGTCAATAGAAAAAATGAGTCTTTTAATAAAAGAAAAAAAAATAGTTGTATTACAGTAATTAGAAAGTGGGGAGGAGTTGTTGCCTGCATTACCATTGTGAAGCAGATTCAGCTCTTTTTAACCTGGTGATCACTGCCCCCAAGTAAGAAAGGAAAATCCAAAATTTTAGACTTGTCACTAAGCAGTAGGTAAGGTAAACCTTCTACATGGACAACTGTTCTAAGCGGTTTAAAGGAGGGCAGCTCCCTTTACTTTGGGAGAATTCCCTCCACCTTTATGCTGGAGAGAAAATGAAGGCAAGCTCCCACAGTGTTACAAACTGCAAAATAAATTGAAACGGATGTGAACACTTTCCTACTCTAGCCATAAAGTTAGTCTATAAAGATTAAAATATCTTTCATGTCAATCCACTACAAGTTAGAATGAAGTATGTGGACAGTGAAATGAATGAATGGTCACAAGAGCCAAAAGAAAAGCCAAAAGCCAAAGAGTTGCTATGAAGTTTAGGAGTGGGGCTTAGGCAATTACATAGGGAATTCTTTGGCATATTAAGCCAAATCACCCAGCAGTGCTGTACCAAAGTACTCATGAAATGGGAGAATTTAAATAGACCAGTGAGTGCTTTGGGTGTGTCACAGGAACGGGAAGAATCGTTTAAATGACTAAATGCACTAGATGAAAGAAGGTCACTTGTTCTTACTGACCCAAGTGGCAACCCGTGACTGTAATATAGAATGCATTGTATGCAGGGACCATGGTGACTCAGACTCTCTACAAACAAGGCCTCCGGCTCTTGACAGTTTTTGTTGGACAAGATTCCACAAAATCAGGCTGGTGTTAGAACAGATTCTTAGTTAGGAATTCTATGAAAAGTATTTCAGCCAATAAATCAGAAAATGAACATTGTACAGAACACATATTTTAGTATATCTGGAGGAGATCTTAGTGGATGTCTCTTGCTGCGCCTATCCCTTGTGAGGTAGAAACAATGGTGGCACACTGGAGAAGATGGGTTTCCATTTGCTTCTCATGAGATAACTCATCTGTGTGGTGCTCTTCATTCACGATCTAGTCGCAAACTTGGGGGCTGACCAATCTGCATTGCTTAAAGAGTCCTCTTTAACTGCAGTATAGAAAAGATAGGTCACTAACTAGGATTAACCAGGACTACATTGATAGAAATTTAGATGAATTGTTAGACAAAACAGCTCTTTTATAGGCCCTTCAAGTGTGTATTTAGACAAGGCGTTTAGCTTTAAAAGGCAAAAAGAGGTATCCGCAATATGAACACCCTTGGCTGTTTAGGACAGAACAGCATCTCCAGATGCAGCACCACCCAGGTTGGCTGCTATCATTTTAGTGTTATATGCATCCTATACAATTAAACCATATATACACAAACAACTATATATAAACAATTAAGATATCGTACTCTAGCTGGTCTAATTTCAAGTACAAGAAAAAAAAATTATTTATGCATAAAAGCAAAACATACGCTTCCAATTCTTGTTTCATTTTGGCAAATTCATCCTTTGTCATGGACCCTTCTCCTTCGCCCAGCTTTTGCATTTTTTCCCTGGGCCCATCAAAGTCAGGTTTTGCAGGTGCTGGTGGAATCTAGACAGAATATTAAATAGATGAATGCAACATTTTACTGGATACCTCCTAACCCAAGATGCAGTCATACAAAATTTTACGTTTACTTTACAGGCATTTGTCCTACTCTGTGCCAGCCCATTGTCCTGTGCAAGCTATGATCCTAGGTACATAGGACTTTCCCTTCACTTCTGGCCCAGCACAGGTTTACTGGAAAAACTGATGTTATCAATTTGCAATGTACGCATGTTTGGACTAGTCAACAGACTTTGATCATGTGTCTATGGGAAAAGGCAGAGTGCTTTAGAGACATCAGTTTGAGATGGTTTTGAGATTATTCAGAACTGGTTGCTTTTGCACTCCCACAGACTGGGGAAATACAGAGAGAAAATCAGTTTTAAAGAAATCAAAAGCCTGTTCACACACATCATACTGTACTTGTTTAATAGCAACAAAGTGACCTTGCCATCTACCCAAAATGATAATGCAGGTAAAGTACAGAAAAATCAATTATGTTTTTTCTTTCGGTTACACAAATAATTTTTTGTCACTTGTAATGTGCTAAAAAATACATGCACTGCATGCCGCAGTAAAGGCACATCCCCTTCTGCCATCCATTTATATCCTTCCCCACCTCTTTCCATAACTTTGTATGTAACTTGCAGGGGAGGAGGACTAAGGTAAATATTTCAGAGTGTCAATTGGGTGACAGCACCTAGTGTACTGGTACTGCTGACTTCATATTCAAGATGGCAGAGCTTGGCAGCAGTCTTTGGATATTTGAATGTCTAAACATGGGATGAACCTACGGATAAATAACATACCTGACATATATTAAATTTATAGTTTTGTAGGAAAGATTGGGTTATAGTAAGTGGTTCTGCAATAGGGTTTCTTTAAAAAAAAGGGGGCAATACAATTAAAAATGAATATTTGAGTATCTGTGTAGTCTAAAAATGATTTCACCATACATTTCTATTTTCTTCCTCCACAATCTGCAAACAACACACTGCATTATATCACTGAACTAAAAATTAGGTTTCAATCTGATATTGAAATAGGAAAATAAACTACTGCAGTTAATGTAAAATACCCACAATAATGCCAGCATAATCTTCAGTCTCCGTAAGGGCATCATGTAACCAGACAAAGTCATCGTGGTGACGCGTCACAGAGAATTCTGGATTCTGGAAAACGTTCAAAGTAGTCTGAAAAATAAAAGTTATAAATCTGTATTATATAACTACACACAGCTTTCCTAGTGCGGTTTCTATATTCCACTATGCTAAGGCAGTAGGTCTCATATTAAAAATATTAAGGGGCCATATCAACCTGTTATTCGATTTGGCATGTTTACCTGGCCCTACTGATTATGTCTGGATATCTCTTTACAATATCAATTAGACATTCAAAATCTATGTAAATGTGAGAGCTTTTCTAAACAATCTAAGCAATTACATTTTATTTTTTAATTTAAGCAAATAGAGTCCTTGCTCTACATAGATGTAGGGAACATTGTAATTTGCATGGTCGGCATTAGTAAATATAGATTAATAGGCTACCCCCCTCCCCAATGACTCCAAAAAAATAAAGGGAAAACAAAAAAGGTAAAAAAGTTTGAAGACAGACTACACCAAGAGAAAATGTTAGTTGCTCATGCTTACCTCCTTCCCCAAAATGCTACTGTGGCTGCTTCCCTTTCTACAGACTGAATTAGAAGAGATAAAATGGCCATTGAATCCAGAACTCCTAATCTGCATTAAAGCCAGGTAACCTGTATTTTTAGAAAGAGACCAATGGAGTTTCCTCAAGGTCTTCTCTGTCCAACTGCATAAGGCATAAATAAATGCCACCCCAGGGATGTTGCAAATGAAAAATACATATTACATATAAAGATACAGCTTCATGACTAGCACTGACTGGTAGTAGACTATTAGGTTACACTTATGCAGTCCTAAACTAAAATTTTTACCTCAAATAAACGGGTAGACTACCCTTTTATTTGGGGGTAAAAATTAACTTTTTTGGGGGGAGGGGGTTTAAATCTGCAACAATCAAGAGAGACTGGGAATGCAGAGCCTCCCGGGATACATTTGTCGCAGAGGCTTCCAGCGGCTCTTGAAGCATGCCCAATCTCAGGATGAAAAAAAATGAAAATAAAAAATGCCGATCTCACACATGCGCAGTGCGACTGGCACTCTTTTTTTTACCCAAGTACATCACCCAATGTCAGGTGACATACGAAGAAGGTGGAAAAAGGGCAAAGAAGATGACGGCACCCACCGCTTTCTCCATGCTGGAATGAAGGAGGATACCAGGAGGGTGAGGGAACTCCAGGAAAGCTCCGAAGCGATCGAAGGATCTACAATAAAGGTAAGTGGGGTTTTTTTATATTACTTCTGCTTTAAGTTTTCATGATCAGGCAGGTCATTATCGCAGAATAGGGCAAGCAATGCCCCTTTTTGCAATAATGCGTGTTTCTTGCCAGATCACGCTGGGATTCTGAAGTCAAAGCTGAGCTACGCATGCACAGCTTTGGCTGCCAGGGCAACTCCACAACCCCAGGTCCTGTTTATGTGCGATAGGGATGAATCCCTGGAACAGGCAACCAAGATGGCCAGAGAGTCTGTAGGAGGAAAAAAAGAGAAGGAAGCTGATGGCATCCTGTGATGGAACACAGATAAGGTTACATGGATTTAATAGTAAATGCCAACCTAAATGCATTTGTGGTCTGTGCTTCCTCTAAAGAGCACCCTGATCTCACCTTTGTGTGGACAGTAAATTTCACTTTATCTCTCTCACTGATTGCATCTGGAATGTCAATCTGTAGTGACGGGTCGGTATTCAGATCCACAGATACAGACCTAACCTATTAGCGGAACAGACAATAGATCAATAACTACAATAAAAAGCCAGATAATACAGTCTTTACATCAATAAAAAGTATTTCACTTAATACATTAGAAAAAAAAAGTAGAAACATACAGTATAGTTTGTGATATACAAATAATATTATCAAAGATTTACATATAAATTACATTTTCTAATATACCGTTGGAAAAACACACACACACACACTTTGTGCCCAACATTAAAAATTTAATTGGGAGAAGAACAGTTTCATGTTAGATAGAGATATGGATAAGATAGATAAAAGAGCTAAGGAATGTAAGATATTGTCTATTAAAATAAAATGATTACCTTTAAGACCGACCAAGCATTAATGTACCGTATATATATATATATATATATATATATATATATATATCAGTTATTTATTCACTCATGCACGCACGCACACACACACACACACACACACACCTTTCAATATATGCAATCTCTCCCCATGTAAACAGTTCCTTTTTTTATTATTATTGGTATAGAGAGCTTTTTTTTTTGTTCTCTTTCTAACCAGTACTAGACTGACATATGGCATTGGGCTCTTTAACATCAAAAACTCCTCCAGTTTTAGGCTATGATTTGATGAACCATAGCAGCTCACCACATAAATGTAAAAGCACCACCAAGATCAATATTAAATATATCAATATTTAAAAGAATGATTGGGTTGTAAAATAGATGTTTTCACAGGTGGTAATCAACAACATGGTAATGGTGTTGTCACTGTACGGAGATTTTATGAATCGGTCTCCTGATGAAAAGCTTCCATCGACTCCCATGGGAACACTTCCTGAACTCCTGGTAATCATTTTTTAAACTTTCTTTAAAACCAACTGATGTCCCCCTTTTATACGTTTCCTCTTCCTGTGCAAGACTTGTAAAACTGCTATAGGAGCAATTTTAAAGCCTACAATAAAGTCCACAAAATGCCTGTAAAAACTTCCTAGCAATATGCATGTATTTTCTTTGCAGACATCCCATGGCTTTTTTTTACACCCTACTCCCTGATGACCTGAACACGCGATTTCCCCTTTTTTTTTTTAATTAGGAGACATTAAATAGCGGAATTTGATGTATGGACACTTAGATATAAACTAGGATAAAAAGTTTCCAGAGTGCACATGAATTCTGGCTGCAACCTGGTAGTTACTTGCAAGGAGGAAACTATGAACATCATTATATATTTTTTCTTCATTCTCCATCCTAGACAAAATCCAAATACTTGGGTTTCACTGTACAGGAATACACCACTCTACTGCATGGAGACAACTCTTCTGGTCTATAAAAAAAAAATGGCTATCTAAATTAAAAAAAAAAAAAAGCCATCTACTTTTTTCTTTTTATACAGGGACAGCTTATAATGACAAAATATTGTTATGGACAAAATGTCCTCCCTGGAATTACACTTGAGACTTTGGGAGTTCTCTGTAGCACCAGGTGTCCCTACTGATCCCCAGGGTAGCTTGCCTGTCAGAATGCAGCAAGACATGTTATTTAATACTATTCTTTCTCTGCCATTAGAATTGGACGATCACCCCACAACAAATTCTTGGACAAGCTGGAAGATCTTATGACCTATCCAGTGCTTCCAACCTGCCATTATCTTCCCATTATTATCTCCTAATAAATCAGATACACTGCTTTTTTGGATATCAAAAAACTGCATTACAGGTAAAAGGGGAGGTTTGACTTACAATCTATGGCCTCTCCACACAAAAAATAACCTTTTGCAATTAATGCTTTACAGTCTGTTTATCCATGTGTTCAACAAAACTTCAATGTATTTGAAGAGATTCAATTAGAAAAATGAAAGAATATTTAGTAAATGTAAATTACTGACCCCTATTCATTGAAAAAGTTGTTATGCAAATATACATATGTAGAAAAAAATCATTACAATGGTGAAGGGTTTGCTAAAGATCAACAGAGAAAAAGAGGAAATAAAAAGTCATACTTCATGTCAAACACAAAAGACTAGTAGAGGTTGCAGAATTGTAGTTGTGAGTTCACTAAAAGTCATCTTCCTCTTTTAACAAAGTCTAGAACTATAAACAAGGAGAAACTGCTGAATCTGGGAAAAAAAGAGATAAGCTGAATGTATCAACATCCTGAGATAAATGTCAGGAAACAGGCAGAAGAAGAATAACAGATTCATATAGTCTAGTAGAAATCCATTGAGATTTTTCTCACTCTTTTAGGAAGGACTGGTAGGGCCATTATGCTTGAAAGAACCTGTGCTAGGAGAATAAGGTCTATCATTGTTGACTTACTTTTTATAATGTTAGTTCCCTGGATGTCGTCAATACTGTCTGGGTAATGGACGTAAATCTAGTACACAAATCACAACTTTTTCTTTTGCTTGGACCTAACTGGCACCATGATTCTGCTCAGTCAGTAATGCAAAGTACTGAAGCCAGAGATAACCAGGAAACTAGTATTTTCAGAGGAGATCAGAAGGTCCTTGATCCCTATAATGACCTTTTCTCTAGAGCCCCACAATGAATTTATTGCTGTGCTGTAATGCTAGGTTAAGATTGGCATTGGAAACAGACGCTCCTTTCCAGCTGGTACCTTCCCAGCCACCACTCCTTATATTACAGTGGACAGTCATTAGTACTGGACCACTCACTGCCACCTCCATTCATGCACATTGGGCAGTCATGGGTGAGACTACATGAGAAGCAGTTCAGGGACACGGGAAAGCTGTAACTGCACCCCAAACTCCCAATATGAACATAGCCCAATGCTTCTCATGTCCTATAAGAAGGATGTATTGGTTGGCATATGTTATTTTGTCTGCATCGATGCCACATGGTACCACTGCTCTTGTATCGTGCAAGTGATTAATGGAACTTGTTTTTATATGCCAACTGTACATCCAGATCGTTTTGATTTTATCGGTTTTTACTGTGTGCAGCCACAAGTTTCATTTTTAGGGCACACACAGCTTTACACGTAGTGCATGTCTTATCAGCCAATCTATTGGTCTGACATATTGACATGCCCGGGTGAATGTAAAACAATCATCTACCCCACCTCTCTGTCCAGACACGGCATATCACCTTTTGTGGTTAGATTAAATACAGCAATATAAACCGCTGTGTGCAGACTGTGGGTTATCTATGCTGTCAGACTTGTGATTTGAAAGTGAAAAACTGAGCGAGTGTACACTACAAAAATTCTATCAGTATACCACCACTACAGTTTTTTCTGTATACACACAATAAAAATGTTTTCTTTATGTTTGTAGGAGTGTTGACAGGGCCCCATAACCCTCATTATCCAAGAAGTATATGCAGGGCTGCCTAGGTCACAAAGTCAGAGCAACAACCTGTGGGTTAGCTGAAAGGAGAGAATAATAATAACCACAGAAGCACATGACGTGTTACTTATCGCAGTAAAAGAACAAAACAATGCAAAACTTTAACAAAGAGGTTCAATTCAAATAATATTAAAATGTAACTCCATTTCAACCCGAGTCAGAAACAAATACACCATAAATCATTAAAACTCAAACAGGATCTGAGAATTATGCCAAGGCTGCAAGCACAAGACTGGTTTATTCTCATGTACAGGAGAATTTTATTCTTCCTGCAGGAGGAAACATCCAAGATTTTATTACTCATGTACTGTATTTCAAAGAAATGTATTAAATACACAAGAAAGAAAAACCCTTTTTCTGCTTGCTTAAAAAATAAAGCATATGGTTATACCATAATTGGTGACTAGCACAAAATTCCTCATTTAGCACCGTTTTAGTCCAACTTCCGCCCTGGTCATTTCAGACTCACGTAATGAAAGGGCCTGAACAAGGCTAAACATCAAGAATGCTGCAACAGGGGACTTTAGCATGGGTTGCAGCTCGAACATATAAAAATAAAACACAAAACAATATAAAATGGTACACAGACTGGCGAGCGTTATGGTTTACTACCTTGCTAAAAAGTTTATTTACTGTGCATTGAAGTGTGTGAAGTCAAGCTCTCCCAAAAGTAGCTGAAGAATTAATATGTCATCTCTCTTAATGGTGGATCCACCATGTATTTCTCCCGAACAGGATGTCTAGGTCAACAAATGGATGCTTCTCACATCTTAAGAGGGGTTTCATTATGACCTTACTTCAAACTCGGGCCCTGATCAGAACTTTGCCTTAAAGTCGACCTAAACTTCAAAAAAAAAAAAAATCTTAAAAAAAAAAAAAAAAAAAGTTGCAAGGAGCCCATGGTGTTTTTTTCTTTTATCCTTACACTGCACGTGTACCATGTAGAGCAGAGTTCAGCTGTATATGCAGCACCATAGGAGTGGCCATCCAACAGCCAAAGAGGATCGCAGTGCACTCACTTTTGTTCTGTTCTCCAAGCATCTTCCATACAGAAGCAATGACCAACATTTGTATTCCCTTATTTGAAGTTGGGTAAGCTAAGCTCTTATTGCAACCTTTTGCCCATTTAATGTTCTCTGTAATCGAAGAAGCAGCTCAGGCAATGTTACAAGATCCACTTTCAACCCACAATCCAGTTTACTGTTAGGCACAAAGACTCACTGGAATCCATTACAATTAGAAAGTAAAGATGCCGGCTTTATTGGTTTGGCTGATGTGTTCCTGTAGATTGTACATCACCTTTATCGATACATTAAAAGTCATTATGCATTTTGCTACCTAAGTTAGTTAGTTTGCCAGCCAAGCTACCAGGACAATTGGAAGTCTGTACAAGTGTTGAACACAGAATTAAACCCAAATATAAAATAATAATGAATATCATATCTTAAGATACAATAATAAAACTAGATCTAGAATTCGCAGCAACATTCACCTTTAAAAGGTTATCCCACAGAATATTTGGTGCTGCCTGATGTTCTCAGTGTAACCTTTACACTAAGCCAACATCATCCTGGACCCTCGGAGGAGAGCTCAGCCATCAGCTCACCTATCCGTTACAGTTCCTCTTCCTCTATCCATTACAGTTTCTCTTCCTATCGGCATTCTTCTTTTTAGCACATTGGCCCCTTGTACTGCTGCTTCTATCAAACTGCATCCCTGCTGAACAGGTATGGCAAGATGACATCAGGTTATATTTCTTACAATAATATCATTTGCGGTTGACTGCAATTCTACTGAACACTCAGCTGCGTCCCCAACCAATCCCATTCAGAAACCATTTTGTGCAAGCACTTGCAGTGGATTGCAGAATGGTATCAAGTTGCTTCTAGCTGCGGTTTTGCTTTGCTTCCACTAAAATAAGAACAGCACCACAACGGCAATACATAAAATACAGCAGTTTGTTGTGTGTTTGGGAGAAAATAAAATGCATTTTTTAACCACAGCAAAGAAAGGGGACTTAATGATGTATTTATGATTACAGAGCTACTTTGTCTTTTATAGCTGCCTAGAGTCCAGTTTGAAGTTGCAGACAAAGAAAATGGATAATTTTAGATAAACACTAAAAGCAGAACTTTTAGAAGGCAGTTCTGACCCCTGCCCAGTTCTTGGTCTCACAAAGGTAGGTGGTCAGTCACGGGACAACGCACTGTGGAGATCAAAACACTGAATTCAAAGTTTGGGTTTCATCCAGCAGAGCTCGATTACGTTCACCAGTGGCACCCAGATATCATTCCAAATACAATCCAAAGCAGAAAACTACCCATGAAACATTTTGCATTCAACACCCACAGAGAAATATTAGATCAAGCTGAAAAAATGAACCTTGGAAAATGTAATATGAATATAGTTTGCACATTGCAGTGGTAAACATCATATCAGGTGTTTGGATACATGATACACCCATCGGATTAGCACCTCACAATACAAGGGGAAAAAGGATGATGACTCTTGTGTGGAACAGCTTCTCTATAGAGAGATCGAAATATCAGTGTAATAGAGTTGTATACTTTACCTACCTTAGTTGACACTACATTACACGTTCCTTGATATTAAAACAAAAACAGTGAAAACATCCAAAGAACCTCATAACCCCCCCAACCTCCAAAAATAAAGGTTCTTGCAATCAATAACAGTTAAAAGTTTTATGACAAATCCATTGTCATTGTTCTAGTATTGTTCATTCCATTCAATGTACAACACTGCGTAATATGCTGGCGCTATACAAATACTGTTTATTAATAACTGGGAATAAAATAGCGGATAGAAGAAATGAAAGTGATTAGAACAATGGAGGCGCTGGCAAACCTGTATTGTCACTGGAATAAAAAAACTCTTCATATTAATAGTCCGCGGGATTTAAAATGATAAATTTAGTGATCTGCGAGGTCCGAAAGGTTGGCAACCGCTGCACTAAATAACCCTGCTGTCTGCTAGTGAAAGAACAACAGTGAATCTCTCATGAGCATTGCCCCGTCTCCCATATTTGTGAGATTACTGATGAACCACATAGAGAACCCTCCTGCGTATCTTTGCATGGAAAAGTAAATGTCTCAACGTATAGATTTCTGATGTCTCCATACAAGTAAACAGAATTGTCTCTTACTAAAGTCAAGACTTTAATTGTGCAATTTGTCACTGGAGGTTATCGACATTTCCTCTTACTGACACAGCACTTTTCCTCCGTTAACATCCCCTACTGTCAGAGAAACTGGTAATAGTTTCTGGTAAATTGCAGCATTTAATCCCAATGGTGTGTAATAGGCACCAACAATTAAACACTTATGTTCAATGTCATACCCCTATCAATTTATCAGCCGCTACCAGTGAGCAAACCCAACAACCACAACTTGGGAGTGTCAAATAGTCCGAGTTTATAGTTTAATATCTAGCACATCTTGGACTTTGCTCCACAGCAAGAGCCCATGCCTTCTATTAGTGACCAAAAAATACACACGTCCTTATTTAAACTCTGTACAAACCTGTGTGGAGGTATACAGTGCACATTAAAAGCAACAGAACAATTATCTGAATATCAATATGTTAACAGACTGATCTTTCCTTCTATCAAGGAATAGGAGTACTGGAGAATGGGCACATAGATCTATCAACAGGTGCACATATGTTAACATAAGGATGGAGACATACATACATACACCATCAACCAAACCTAATAAACAGGTATAGAATGCATGGTGGTATTCCCATGGTTTTATTTGAAAATGTTCCTTAATTATTTGGATCACTTTGATGTGTTCATGCCTATTGTGCACATAATATGCTATGGACACAGGGGCTTTTCCAGGTTACCTTTAAATCTTCAACTGGCCATAGCAATGGCTTTGGTATAGTCTGATAAACCTCCTAATGTATAATAAGGGAAAATATAAAAATATGTCTCAAAATCTAAACAGTATTTTTTTATTTTAAGTCTACCATGTTGCACACATGTGAAATGTACAATGCTTTTATATCTATATTACCAATATGTAATAAATGCATGGAATAAATCACTTTCATTTAAAGAATGTTAGGTGTGGCCTTGCAAATTGTCTTCCATCTGGTCAAGTGTAGACATGTGGATATAATAATTATGGATGTATTATATGCTATTAAAAGCAATACATTTTCTTTACTTTTTGTCTGCAGCATATTTTTTATTTCTTTGGAATAGACAGACAATATATGTGTTGTTGATTTAACTTCCTTTTTTTAAATGTAACCATTTTTCACTGTGAATAGGATATTTTCAGGAATAAAGCTATCCTATGATCAAGAATAATGACCTCTTTTAAAATTATTAGTTATGAAGTAATGTGCATTCTTATTATTAAACAGTAATTATATAGCACCAAAATATTACACAGCGCTGTACAATAAATAGGGGTTGAAAATGACAGACAGTGACACAGGAGGAGGAGAGGACCCTGTCCTGAAGAGCTTCCAATCTAGGAGGTGGAGAAGTGTCACACAATTGGAGGGGAGATATGGAGAGGAAGTAGAGAGGGTTTCAAGAGAGGAGAAAAGAGAACGGCTAGGGGAGTATTTTTCTAACAGGTCAGAAAGGTAAGTGGACAAGAACTCTGGAGGGATTTAAAAGCAAAGCACAGGAGCTTGAATTTGAAGCTCAGGTTGTGCATCTGTCAGAGTTTCAGATCCAAAACTCGGAAAGGATGGGATTTCAAATGTGGTATATACATTTTTCATCAATCTTTCAGGAGTTCCATCATCAGTTGTCACCCAATGACCAAAAAAAAAAAAAAGATAATGGCTGACCCAGGAATAGATGGCAGCAATGATGGTGGCTTCAGGGAATGCAGAGTGCATAGAAAAAGGTTGGCGGGTACCATAGTTAGCCATTATGGCAATAGCTTACTAACCCCAAGAAAAGTGTAGTTCTGCTTTTAACTGAAATTCTTCAACTTTCCCTACTCCAGCACAACTTTCACATGCCAGGACCCTGTGTAAGCTCTAAACTGACTTGCTGGCAGTTATTTGGCATTTAAACAAGACTAAGGAATTGTTTCTGACTTGCATGTGACAGAATTCAGCCAACCTGAACAGGCAAAAGAAAGGATTACTACTGTGCAGTGTAACATTTGTAGGGGGTTTACAATGCATAATCCTTTATATTTGATGTGAAGGGCTTAATATTCTCTGCAAAGTTCGGCAAAGAACACAGACACATGTAAATTACAGCATTCTTCACAGATATTAGCCCCGGTATTGTGACTCAACTTTTTGGTAACCACCCAAAAAAATCTAAATTTACTGTGTGGTGCATTAAGCTAAAAATGACTGGGAAGAACACTAAAATTAGTAAATAAATTCTAATATTGATAACAATATTTCAGTACTGATTAGCATATAATTACTTTCTTACTCCAGGCATCCCACAGCCCTCCATCCATCTCTATACTGAACACAAATCAGCAGGCCAGAACAGGCAAAAGTGCATCTGTAAATGGTGATGTTTGATGCAGCACCCACTTAATACGAATGCTATAAATGAAAACTGAATAACAAAAAAAAAATGTATGCAAACTAAATCTAGTGTGCACAAAGACAAAAACAAATATTTGCCTTGGGTATAAACTGTCTACTTTTCAGACCAAAGAATTGTGTTGAAATGAATTCAATAATAAAGCATGTGATCTGAATGAACCCAAAGACACAGGGACATTGTGTGCAAGTTCTGTTCGTAGTAATTCAACCAGGGGATTGCCGAGGTCTCCAGAAAATTAATGGTGCTAGGGGATATCACACGTGGACATGTGAAGTACTTTTTTTGTCAAATCCCCTTTTATTACAGAAGCTAAAGCCAGGCATTTGCTATTTCATCTATGGCCCAAGCACATCTGCATTTAGAAAAAATGCACAGGGCTGAACCTGGAATCCAAATTGCATTAAAACTAAAAAGGGACCCCATGGTCATGGCAATCACCTGATCTGGTATGAGATAAGTTCACCACGGTGTGATGTCCCAGGTGCCATTGTAATTAGAGACTGGTAAGATAGAAGACAATTCCCAATCACTGTACCCCCACCAGTGCCAGTCTCCTCATCTACTCTCAGTGCCCACCAGTGCCAAGGGGTCAGCAATGCCAGCCATCCTGGCAACAGTTGGATCACAAACACTAATCTCATAAGACAACAAGGAGCTTGTCCAGCAATATACAGTACACTGTAATACCTCCTGATTGTGCAAGTACGGCAGCTGTTCCATCTATGGACCTGGTTTTGTCAGTACGATAACAATCCACCTATAGCTACGGTTCTGGTTGTGGTAGGAAGGCTCAGATTCCGCCTAAAGTAAAACTGGAGAATAGAGGTCTTGTGTGCTTGTTCTGGGACTTGTTGAATATGGGGGGGGGGGGTTGGTTTAGGTTGTTCGTGAGAACGAAGCTTACATGTCAAAAGATATTCAATGAAAACTCTATAGATAAGTACAACAAAAATTCTCACATTCTGTATAAGAGTACATCAATTTTATATGTAGTTCTGATTCCACCTATAGATAAGATTCTGGTTTGGTGAATACAGAACTGATCTCAACTATACAGTTTATATTAATAGACACAATTATGTCTGTGTCAGTACAGTACTGATCACGGCTATAGACTTGGTTCTGGATGGGTCGAGGGGGTACCCATCCCGTCTAAAGATACAGCACCAATCCTGCCTATAGACATGGTTCTTGATGGGTCAGGGTGGTACCCATCCCGTATATAAGTACAGTACTGATCCTGCCTATAAATAAGGTTCTGGTTGGGTCAGGACAGTACTGATTCTGACTATAGACACGTCACGGGTTGTGTCACTTTGGTACTGATTCTGGCTATAGATATGGCATGGGATGGGGCATCCAAATATAGATACACAGTACAATACACACCTTACCTATAGCCATGCTTCTGGTTGTGATAGTAAGGATCTGATCCCACCTATAGATTCGGTTCTGGTTGGGTCAGTACTTTACTGATCCCAACTATAGACACTGTTACAGATGGGTGAGTGCAGTACCAATTCCACCTATATACACAGTTCTGGCAGTATGGTACTGATCCCACCTATTGATGGGGTTCTGGCTGGGTCAGTACAGTACCAATCCCAGCTATAGACATGGTTTTAGATGGACCAGGGTGGTACCCATCCCGCCTATAAATACAGAACTGATCCTGCCTATAGATAAGGTTCCGGTTGGGTCAAGACAGTACTGATCTTAAGTATACACACAGTTATGGTTGGGTCAGTACAGTACTAATTCTTGCTATAGACACAGGACCAATTGTGTCACTTTGGTACTGATCCCAGCTATAGATATGGCTTGGGATGGAGCATCCAAATATAGATACACAGTACAATACACACCTTATCAATAGCCATGGTTTTGGGTGTGATAATAAGGTTCTGATTGGGTCAGTACTGTAGTGACCCCCAACAATGGTTGGGTGAGTGCAGTACCCATCCCACCTATAGACACAGTTCTGGTTGTGGCAGTATGGTACTGATGCTATCTATAGATGCGGTTTTGGTTGGGTCAGGACTGATTTAGATTATTGTTAAACAGGATTTATATAGTGCCAACATATTACGCAGTGCTGTACATTAAATAGGGGTTGCAAATGACAGACAGTGACACCGGAGGAGGAGTGGACCCAGCCCCGAATACACATGTGGTCAGATATGTTCAGCACCCCCGCCCTGACATCCAGAGCTGATCCCTGGTCCTTACATGTGGATATGTAGGTGTGATTTGTATTGTGGGTCCCCTCAGGTATGGGCCCTATAATCACAGTGCAGAATAGGAGATCTATGATGAATATTATTATATAACGATGTGTTAGAGGTGTGAATCTCTGTGGTGAGGAGTCAGGAAGGATTAGGAAGCATTGCCCTGCACCTCCATGTGTAATGATTACCTAGCCTGTGCCCCCTATATACAGAGCACATCACCTACACCCAGCCTGGCAATATGTCTGCACAGGGAACAGCCTGGAATCAGGAAGTGCTCTGCTACCTGCAATATGACACTCCCTGGGCTGACATTAATATATAAACACCCAGCCTCAGTACCTTGCCGCCACTGCCTTCCTCCACCGTCACGGAAGCCATGCTGCTCCTGCAGAACACCTCGGTGCACCTCTCCGGAACAGCCGCCCTCTCACTACGAGGCTTCCTGACTTGGAACGCCTGGAATCCACCGGCACCCAACTCCACAAAAGCCACACCCACATCTTCCATCGGCCCCGCCCATACGAATCAGAAACCACGCCCTCCATAAGAGCTCGCGCGCTGTCATATAGCCACGCCTTCGTATCGGTGCTGGCACTTGTATACGCCCCTCGCGTAGATCGATTTTACTAGGCAGCTTTTTTTTGATAGAACATAAGACTGATAGAAAGCTTACCATTTTACTAGATGTGGCTGCTATGACAACCAGGACCATAGAGAACAGTATTAAGACGATAATTACCTTTCTGTAATACTCTATAAATATTGTAATGGCGCCCTCTACTGTCAAGTATCAAAAATTGTCTACAGGGCTCCAAGAACAGATGTTTGACTAACTGGGATTATTATTTATTACACAGTATTTATATAGCGCCATCATATTACACAGCACTGTACAAAGTCCATAGTTATGTCACTAACTGTCCCTCAAAGGAGCTCACAATCTAATGCTCCTACCAAAGTCATATGTGATCAATGTAGTCTAAGGTCAGTTGTTAGGGAGAAGCCAATGAACCTAACTGCATGTTTTTGGGATGTGGGAGGAAACCAGAGTACCCAGAAGAAACCCACGCAGACACGGGGAGAACCTGCAAACTCCATGCAGATAATGTCTTGGCTGGGGATCAAACCTGGGACCTAGCGCTGCAAAGGCTGGAGTGCTAACCCCTGAGCCACCGTGCTGCCGGATCGCCGAGAAAACTGAGTTTTAGGTAGAGAGACCTGTGGGTATTCTTTAACAAGTGGAAAATAAACTTAAACAAATGAAAAACAGCATTTTTAACCACGTTTTATTTAAATGATTATTATTATATTTCCAGCATTATTAGAATTTATTACCATACAGTATTTATATAGCACTATTATATTAGACAGTGCTGTACAAAGGCCATAGTCATGTCACTAGCTGTCCCTAAAATGGGCTCACAATCTAATATCCCTACCTCAGTCTTATGTCTTTAATACAGTCTAAGGTCAATTTTGGGGGAAGCTGATTAGCCTAACTGCATGTTTTTGGAATGTGGGAGGAAACCGGAGTACCCAGAGGAAACCCACACAGACACAGGGAGGACCTGCAAACTCCATGCAGATAATGTCCTGGCTGAGATTTGAACCTGGGACCTAGCACTGCAAAGGCCAGAGTGCGAGCCACTGTGCTAATATTATATCAAAATATTGAATAGAGCTTACACAAAGCAGTTAACTCATAACACAGCTAGTAATCCACAGCAGGCAATCAGATTTAGCTTTATCAGTTGAGGTACTGCAATATGCTAGATAATTGGTTTATTTCTGCGAGAATCCTGCCAACACCCTTGCAAGGTTCTGCGATCTTTCACAGTAGCTGATGGAGCCAAAGTAATTCAAGAGATAGTATATTTCAGGGGCAAAGTCTTTTGTAAAGGATGTGGGAGAACTTTGCCAAGACCTTTGCATGGTCTCCCAACTTATTTAAGGCAGTCCCTTGTAATGGGGACAGTAGGACCCTGCCAAGAGCCTTGCACAATGGCTGAGAAGATACATAATGATCAAGTGCAAGGGAGGCAGGAATACCCTTCCAAATCCCTGGAAGATGACCCACAAGACAGAATAGAGAACCTTGTGAAGGAGGAAGGAGGGCCCTGCCAAGACCCTGTTAGGTGATTTAATAGAGAAAAGAGAGTACTGAGTTGGAAGAACCCTATTGAGACCCTTGTAGGATGATATAAAGGACACCATCGAGTCCCATGTAGGAGACATCGAAGAACCCTGGCAAGTCCTTTGGAAGGTGATAAAGCTGAAATGAGGGACCCTTTTAAGGGAGGAGAACCCTACCAAGATCTATGCATGGTGACTTTAAAAACAAAAAAAGGATCCCCTGCAAGGTTGGAGAGATGACCCAGCTAATGCCTTGTTTGGAGGACCCTTCCAAGCCATTGCAAGGTGACCTAGAAGATACCAGAGGGTTCCCTTGTAATTGAGGCGGGAGAAGCCTGCTAAACCCTTTCAAGGTGATTAAGAACAGTGGTCACCAACCTTTTCAGACCTGCAGACCACTAAATGTACAGTCATCGGACCACGCATACGCAGGGAGCTGTGTGTCTCTCAAAGGGGAAGAAATGTTACCCACTTTGTGACGTCATGATGCCAGAACCTGACCCCTCCCCCATCACAGGTCTAAACCTGCGATGAGAGAGTGGTGGGTTGTGTCCAGAGACACAAGCCGCCCACCGCCCTGTGCCTACAATCTGTACCGGAGACATGGTCTGCGGCTCTGGCTGGAGCGTCTCTCCCAGCAGGGTCTGTCTCCTGACCTGCTCGGGGGGAGCACTGGAAAGAGCTGTGGACCACCAAAATTTTTTCATGGACCACCGGTTGGCGACCGCCTCGTGAAGCAGGCTGGTGGACCCTGCCAAGATCCTTGCAAGGTGTCTGAGATGACACAAAAGGTGGGACTATCCTGCCAGGAGCCTTAACTGTTAACATGGCAGATAGAAGAAATTGTGCAAAGGAGGTGGAGCAACTTGCCAAAACCCCCAGCAAAGTGAGAAAATGAGAGAGTCCCTTGTAAGGGAGGCGAGAGAAACTTGCCAAAACCTTTTTAAGGTCACCTAAACCTGTCCCTTCTAACAGAGATGGGACCCTGAAAAGACTCTTCCAGTGAAAGAACCAGAAGATATAAAAGGATCCTCTCAAAATGAGGCAGGAAGACCCTGCCAAGACCCGTACAAAGTAACCTAGAAGGCACAAAATAGTACTTTGTAAGGGAGGCGGGAGTCTGCCAATGTCCTTACAAACTCTCTTTCTCTTCTTGGCCACCTTGCAGTGGTCTTTGCAGGGTGCTCCCATCTCCCTTCAGGGAAATCCTTTGTCTCCTTCATGTGACCTTGACTTTGGGGCATCTTGTTCTCTAAGTGCTTAGTAAAGAAGCTTATTATAACCTATTATTGTATTACCGATAGGTATTTAAAATTAATCTTTCACATATTTTTTACATTTTGTTTTCTTTGCTGATTCTTTTATTTTGTGAGTTACATACAGTTTTATAATAATCTTCTTTATTAGTCATTTGTATAAAGGGAAACATGATAAGCGTCCTTTCTAAATACTTCGAGAAACACAGCTTTCCTGAAACCACTCGTAGACATGGAGTGATAGTGAATTGAACTATGCAGTGCCACAGCTTAAAAGTAAGGAGGATGAATTAAGTACAAGTGTTTTATAAGCCATCCCAAACTCTAGTACTCCTTCTTATGTTATTATGCTGGCAACATCCTGCTCCCCACTCAGCCCCTGAGCTCCCCAATATAAGTTACAATTATTCCCTTGTAAGAGAGGTGGAAAGACCCTGTGAAGACCCATGCAAGGTGGCTAAATAAAAACAGAAGAGTCCCTTGTAAGGGAAGCAAGAGAACCCTGCCAGGACCCTTGTAAGGTCACTAAAAAGATGCAAATGGGTCCCTTGCAAGGGAGGTGAGACTACAAAACCAAAACCCTTGCAAGATGATAAACCACATAAGGCAGTTCTTTGTGAGGAAGGCAAGAGAACCCTGCCATAAAACTTTAAAGGTGAACTAGAAGATATAAAAGGATCCTTTCTACGAGAGGTGGTAAGACCACCATTGTAAGGTAGGTGGAAGGATTCACTTGTAAGGGAGGTAGGAGGACCCTGCCAAGACCCTCGTAAGGTGACTTAAAAGGATGAGACCAAGGATTCACTTGTAAGGGAGGTAGGAGGACCCTGCCAAGACCCCTTAGTGGTGACTGAGAGAATCCTTCCAAGACCCTTGCAAGGTGACCTATAACACTTTAGGCAGTCCCTTGTAAAGGAGGTGCAAGAACCCTGTCAAGACCATTGCATGGTGACCTAGAAGATAAAGGGGAGTTGCTTGTTTGTTATTATATCCTCATATTAAAAGCTGATGTAAAATAACAATATTTATTACTGAATAATTGAAACTAGTGAATATCCCAATCTATCCTGTGTGACATTTTGCTAGGCTGTTATAATGTGCACACATAAAATAACAGATATTTCCTCCTACTTATTATCACTTTGACCTTTCAGAGCTTTTTATGGTGACAATAATAAATGAAGGTTTATACATTACACCTGTTTGAAAGATTAGCTTTGTAGTCAATCATCCATTTACCTAGGTACGAAAAATGAGATGTCTGTGTCAGGGTTATTTGTTTCTCATTTTTTAACATGGCAATCCTAAGGCTCCATGTGAACTCAAGAAGGCCTTTTTGCTGAGGAACCTACATGCTTATGGGGATATGCCTTACCAGACGGTAAAATAATACTGCTTATTGGATACAGCATACTGCACACTGTATACCTGTGAGCACCCCCAGATTTGCCTAACTGGGTGAGAAAATGGCACAGGAGTGTCCATGTCACTGCTGGCAGGGTAGTTATAATATTGCAAGCCACTGACCACCAGTGCTTGAGAAGGTTAATGTGGGTTTGAAAGAGACTATTGCTACCTATAATACCAGTGCTAGGGGTATTGATACAGCTCCTGGCACCAGTGATGCGACTTATACACCATAAAGACCATACACGTGAAAATGTACTTGTCTGGGTGACTATTTTTTTCCTGAAATTTTTAAAAACATCCTTCTAACTACAAATATTGGTAAATATGCAGGACAATTTTAGATGCGTACAAAAGTTGCCCTTAGTAAGACAGTCTTGCCCAGGCTGTCATACTGTCTTGACCTCCACCCCTACCCGGTGACTGGTTGGCCATTAAAGCCACACAAAATGGTCCGAGGAAGAAAAAAGAATTTCATTACACTGCTCTAGAAACTGTTGCACTACAAGAATATTATTATTATTAAACAGGATTTCTATAGCGCCAACATATTACACAGCGTCGTACATTAAATAGGGATTTCAAAGGCAGACAGATACAGACAGTGATACAGGAGGAGGAGAGGACCCTGCTCAGAAGAGCTTACAATCTAGGGGGTGAGGGAAGTATCAGACATTAGGAGGGGGATATGGAGTGGTGGGAAGTAGTGAGGGTTTTAAAGCACAGAAAAACATGGGTAAGCATGTTTGAAAGTAGGAAGAAGCCTAAAAGAACGAGGAATACCATTGCAAAAAGTCCGGGCAGCTCTAGAATTGATTTGGAGCCATGCATGTGAGGAGGTTATGAGTGAGGAAGTCATTAGTAGGTCATTGGAAGAGTGAAGAGAGCAGATGAGGGTGTATTTTACTACCAGCTGTTAACCCATTTATCTCCTGGCTCCTAAACCAATACTAAAGTAAAGCAATATTTTAATCTTATGATATAAAAAAAGGTTCATCTACAACCTATTCACCATGAAACCAAAATAAATTGATAGGGTATCGTTTTTGAAACTTTGAATGTAAAAATCAACTGAACCATACCATCAGACTTCCCTTTTATCATACTACTTCTGCAAGGTACTATATGATATAGTTTACAACCTATTCACTGAAACACGCAGCAATCAAGACGTAGAGGAACGCAGAGCCTCCCGGGATACCTTCGTCACACATCCAGGAGGCTCTGGCTGCTCCTTCTGCACAGGCGCTGATCTCAGGCATGGGCAGAAGGGGCATTTTTCTATCTAAGGCAAAGAGAAGCTGATCTCATGTATGCGCATTGAAATCATACTTTTTTCCCCCTTTACAGAGGCTACGTAACCCAATCTCCCACCGGTGCAGTGTGAGATTGGGTAACGTAGAAAGGAGACCAGACTGAAGATGGCGGCACCAGGCGCTTTCTCAGAGGAAGTTCCGGGACAAAAGGGAATCCCAGGACAACACAGAACCAGATTGGATCAAGGGATCTGTGGGATTAAAGGTAAGTGTAATTTGTTTGTTTTGAGTTCAGTTTTGCTTTAAGGATTGGTCATATTACATATAAGAAAGATGTTGGAGTCTATAAAGCAGTGAATATTACATTAATCACAACTTCTCTGCTGGAGAATTAATATTCTGGAATATTCACCTGTGAATTCACTGCTTTGTTTTAGAGTTTTGCTTCACAAGTACTCAGAGCACATTAAGAGCAAACATTTGCTGTCACCAAGTGGCTGAACACGGAACTCCATTTCCCAGGATCCTCTGCGGTTCTCGCCTGGCGCTGTGTGATGACGAACAAACTAATATCTGCGACCACGACCATGACCGGGTGGGGGGGGCGGATCTCACGTGCTGGGTGTCAGACGTTGTCAGGCAGCAGGCAGAAAATGGCAGAGGTGTCAGAGCGGGGCTTTTATGTGGCGCTTCTTGTCAGCTTCGCCGCCGGGGTGTTGGTAGGCTGGCAGGCGAACAGACAGCGCAGGAGGTACCTTGACTGGAAGAAGAAGAGGCTGCATGACAAGCTGGTGGAGACACAGAAGAAGCTGGACCTGTCCTGAGCCTGTCACCATACTGCCTGTCCTCGACCTCCCCATGTGCCCTGATCTGAGGTCAGTGTACTACAAGCTGTCTGATTCCCAGTCTGTGGTTGAATTGTTTCTTTGTAGGAATTCAGCTGCAGGTTGCATGGTGACCTTTACATACACAGCAACAGGCTGACCCTGACAGCTGCTTATATTCACCCCTTGCTGCTCTGATGGTCTACATTCACCCCTAGAAATCTGCACAGCAATGGGGCCTCTCCTACCACCCTCAGCTGACCAAGCTGTGTGTGAATGACCATCCTCCCCATAATGATAAATAATTTTCCAGGCATCTTGGTTGGTCTGTGGGGAAGTAAAGCGGTGCTTATATGCAGCTGGATGAAGTGGAAAATAACAAAAAAAAAAACAAAACATTTTTGTTGTCTTCTATGTAAAGTGAAAATGTTGAGTTTAGGTATGCTTTAAATTTGCATGATCAGGCAGTTCATTGTTGCAGAAAGGAACAGACCATGCCCCTTCTGCAATAATGCAACCTCTGATCGTGCCAGGATTCTGGAATCAGCTTTAGTAGCCGGCGAAACCTGGCATTCATAGCTTTCCCTGTGTGTGCCAGGGTGGTGTATGATTACGTCATTCTGGGATGGCCAAAGATCATCTGGAAGCAGAAGAAAAAAAGGAAGAAGATGGTGCCCAGTGCTGGAACTCTGATAGGTGAGTTTTCTGCTTTATTTATGCACATATCCAAGACTTCTTTCTATAACTATTCTTTCCTGACAGTTGAATGAAGTGCTGTACACACGGCTCTAATCTGTTGTATAGAGAGGAGAGGACTAGCAAGTGGCACCTCACTGTTCTCTCCTCCCTAGGGAAATACGGTGGTCATCCCTGCTGTGAACAGCATTGTGGGACAGCAGAACTCACTAGAGTTTTGTCTGAGAATATCATTATCATTCTTCCCATGTACATCATCTAATTTTTATTGAACCATCCTGTCCAGCCATGGCTGATGAAGAATCTTTAGCTCCCAACTCGGTCTTTTAGATGCCTAATTCTCTGCTGCATGCTGTGTCATCCACTGGTGACGTCATCTGCGTCATTACAATATGACCTGAACGATTAGACGTCCAAAATACCCAGAAGTGTCAGATGCTGGTGATTCCAATGCAGTCATGGCTATGAAAGATGGTGAATATGGGGATCAACATCAGCAGGGATGGTAAGCATTTCATGTTGTTTTATTAGGGGGCATTTTGTTAAAAATATCAGTTTTCATCTCCACAAAATTTCTCCGGAAGAATAGCAGTGCCTGATATGTGAGTGCACCTAGGAACTCCCTTACCCAGTGACCCCATAGCTGTATATCTAAAGGGTGAAATCCAGAGCACTGCTTCCTATGATTGCTTTTCTTAGATTTGGAGTGAGAATTAAGGATAAAAATCTGTACCCAGTGTTGCACCTATTGGAGGCTCTGACATGGGGAAGCAAAGCCCACTATACCAGTATGTCCACCTCCATATAGAATTCAGAACATGGTGTAGCTAAAGTTTATATACAAATGATCTATCAGGCCACATTTTTGCAGAAAGGGACAGCTGATGGCTGAAGAAGAGAAGGAAGATAGCAGAACCCTGCAATGGAATGTGGAGGAATTGCATTGTGCAAGTTTAGTTTTGCTTTAGGTCAGTAAATGGGAAAAGCTCTGCTGCAGGGAGAATTCTGTCACTACTGACTGGGTTCTCCCCAGGCACTTTTAGCTGGCCGCACTACCCGGCACTTTTCAGCACCCATCCCGCTGTTTTTGGGTGGTTACCAAAGAATTTGGTCTCAATACAGGGGCTGCCACCCACCTAAAATTTCTTCCCACCCGGCTTAAAAAAAATTCTGGGTTGAGCATTGACTGATGACTATATTGTAGTAAAATAATATATGCTGGGTTAGAGGATTACAAAATATAAAAATATAAAGGAAGTTTCTCTCACTGTGTGTATATGTATGTATGTATGTATGTGTGTGTGTGTGTGTATATATATATATATATTTATTTATTTCATATTCACAGAAAGTGGGAGGAGATGTCTAGTGAGAAATGGACACTGTTTAAAATGGAGTAAGGGAAAAGGTTTTGGTGTGAAGTATACTTTAACTGAATATTGATAATATTTCTAGCTTTTTCATGGTGTTTCTTACTAGGATCAGGCATTTAACGTTTAAATCCTCCCCATGTCTATGTTGTATAACATTTACAATGTATTATTTTTTTTCTTTTTTAGCATCCAGAACAAAGAAGATTAAAGAGGCAGAAGCACTTTGGACTGTACTTACTGTTGTATTTGGGGAGAAAAAAGAATATTTTTTATATCACTTTATTCTTTGTAAATCTTTTAATGGAAACCGTTGCAATATGTTTCTATTGTAAATATTAAAGTAAAATTATTGTACACATGTGGATATCATCTTTTTATTTTTGTAAATGTATTTTCATAACAATTGTTTTAAGCAGCACTGTAGAATCAGTACATTTTTTCCAACTCCATGTGCAATTTAATTGCTTCCAACCATGTCTCTGGGTTTAGGTAGACATAATTCCAAACTGAATAATATTTAACTTTTAAATATTGTGTATGATAATCAATTGTGCTTTCCTGTTTACATCGATGTACTTTAGCAGCTGCAAATCAAATTGCAGAATAATGTTGACAATGGTGTAATATTCTTGTACACTGAGTATTGGCACAGCTGCTTATAGTCTCCAACATAAGTATGTCCAACAGGATAAAAGTGTGAGAACAATGATGCAGCAGCTACAGAACATTGTCACTCAAAAACAGAAAGTGTCTTCCTGTAGGATAAACCAGTTCATATTTTATTGAAGGCCTCAGATTTAAAGAGAACAAGCAGCTTTTTTAATTTTTCGATTCCTTCTGCATTAAAATATTGGATTTCTACTTCTCTAAATGCTCCAATGCTGTCTCTGGTAAGGGTGAGGTCCTGTGGGCTCCTCTTTTGCCAAAGGTTAGCAGCCTGGTATAGTGTGGACAAGTTTAGCTATTCTCATATATCAGACTGGCCTAGTACACTAACATTTTAGGATTCCAGGCAGATGGCATTGCCAGGTTATCAGGAGTTTTGAGCCAAAGACCAATTTGCTATTTTGTTTTGTGGTCACTGACCTTTGCATGTCTTTTCACAGATAATTTTGAACCTCATATAGGAAAACTCTTCAAACTGAGAAATGTGTAAAGGAAAAATCACAAAAAAGCAGGTGAGGAAAGTCTAACTGCAAAGACCCCGGGGTTTACTGATTCCAAGTGCATTCTAGGTCGCTGCTATCAGTATATGATGTTATCTACAGTATAGTAAAAAATGACATGATATACAAACAGTAAGACAGACAAGCCTATTCATGTCAGCTAAGAATAGCCACCTGAGCATGTTCGCACACCCCAAGTGTCTCACCCCTGAGGAAGCCAGACGAAACACATCAGTACTACTTAGACCAGATATTTGCATTGACCTTGAGCCCCTCCATTAGGGACTCACTCTAGTGAACTGTTTGACTGGGAATATCATTATCTAGCAAGTCTTCCATATGCCTCATGAAGTAATAGTAACTGAACATATATTTTACAATTCACCTTATGATTTTATTTGAATTTTGCACTATATCTAATCTATAATTTTTGCCACCTTAAAAACCCGTTTCTTTAACACAAAAAAATTTAATAAGAAATACATGGTTCCAGTAGTAATTTTTAGCATAATTTGTGATTATAAAAAAAAAAAAAATTTTGGTGTACTGCTCTGTATATACATTTCTTCCCTGCACTCACTCAGTGCTCCTTCTACTACAGCCCCTGGTTGTGTAAAGGCAAAATTTTTTTTTCATGCTGTTTGTATACTATTTGGGAAATGTCCCTTTACTTCCTGACACAGGAATATAAAAGAATGAGAATGAAAGCAGTGGTCCTATTTGGGAGATTTCCTACTACCTATTGTTCTGTGGACGATTTCTAATTTCCCTTGACTGCCATTGTTAAGAGTTGAATTGTATACCACATGGGAGCCACAGATGGAAAACCTCAAAAAAGTGTCTAACCCCCAAACATTTAAAAAAAGTGACACTTTTTCTTTTTTTTCAGTATTTTACCGAAAAGTACTTTACAGTACTGGCTGAATACTGGCTTTCATCTTATGGTGGGGAGTCTTTAGTCTTCTGAATGCCTAAATCAGATGGACTTTGGCATTAATAGGTTCTTTTGTTTTTTGCCCCCCTCATTTCTGAATCTGCACAGATCAAAGATTGGCTGCAAGTTTTCCAGTGTAAACAGACACTAGGTGCTTGTAATTGATCGTTAAGTGTCAATCCTTACTTTTCTTGCTTTTTCTTCTCTTACTAGAAATTAGAATAGGGAACAAAGGCGATTCTGGTAACTTTGGACCTGACATATTAGTTAGTGTTGGGCTGGCTGGTCTCAGTATTTCAGAAACTGGTGATTTTAAATTTAGGATTATTATTGTTACACTAGGGTTTACAAAGAATAGTCCAGAAAGGGAACATATCTTGTGATTGTCCGTTCTCTGGGCCATCAAAGGATGCCAAAGGGCAAAGGAGAATGGCCAGGCTTGTTTAAGGCAAAAGAAATGTAACAATACCACAACAGGCACGTAGAAGCCCACAACATGTTGAATATTTAAGCACATGAAACCATTCCAGGTACCACTCTTGTCAGCTAACAATAGGTACCTGAGCATGCAGTTTGATCAGGCTCACCAAAATTAGATAAAAGAAACATTACCTGGTCTGATGAGTCCTGATTTCTGCTGTGATATTTGAATTTGGTAGGGTAAGAATTTGACATCAACAATAAGAAAACATTATTAAATTCTGCCATCTACAGTATGTTGGGTTCAGGCTGGTGGCGGTGTCATGGTTTTTTATTTTCATGGTACCTCAGTCTACCCTAGTATTGATGACCATTTCCATCTCTTTGTAGTTTTCTTCATTGGCTTCCATTTCACCATAGAATCAAATTCAAGCTCCTGTGCGTTGCCTTCAAATCCCTCCACAGCTCTTGTCCCACTTATCTTTCTGATCTGGTAAAAAAATACTCCCCTAGCCGCTCTCTGCACTCCTTCAATGACCTAATACTGGCTCCCTCACTTATAACCTCATCACACGCACAGCTCCAAGACTTCTCTAGAGCTTCCCCAACTTTTTGGAATAGTCTTCCTTGTCCTAGTCAGCTTGCTCTTAGTTTCTCATTTAAAAAAGCACTGAAAACCCATTTTTTTTTCTTCTGTCTTTTGAAACCCTCACTACTTCAATAATATCAATACTTGATATTTCCCCCCACCTACTAGATTGTAAGCTCTTCAGGACAGGGTCATCTCCTGTGTCACTGTCTGTATCTGTCTGCCATTTGCAACCCTTTTTTAATGTACAGCACTGCATAATATGTTGGCGCTATATAAATCCTGTTTATCATTATTAATAATAATAAGATTAATAATAATCCCTTAATGATCTCAGTGTCTAAAGGCTATTTCCAGCAGGATATTGCACCATGTTAGGGTGCACAAATCATCCCAATCAGGTTTTCTAAACATGACAATGAGTTCACTTCACCTAAACATCCTCCTCAATCCACCAGATCTCATTCCAGTAGAACATTGTTTTTCAACCTTTTTTGAGCCACATTTTTTACACTGAAAAAAATCACAAACCAAAAATGTTACAAAATCACATTCTATAGTACAATAATCACTCCACTAGCTGTGCATAAGTGTAACACAGGGCTTTAAAGAAACAAACCTGGAGACTCCCACATTTAATGCAACAAAATTACACCTGCCACATTCTGAAATTAACAAATAATAGAAAAGAAAAGGTGAGGGACTTTAAATGCAGTAAATATATATACACATATGACTATGTTGCCTAGTAACGGTAATGCCTTTAATTTATAAGAATATACATAAAAAAAGTTAGGGTAAAGGTGCAATATGACTCAAAGAGAGAGAGTGCAGCCTCTGTATTCCTTTATCACACTATGGGTCCTGTGCTACCACATGCCAGGAACTATGGCAACCCCTGCTGACATTAGTGGGCGGAGCCAGAACTCAGCCAGGCTTTTGCGGTTGACTTGCGTAGCCATGGCGAATCCATTTCTGACTTGGATAATTTCCTACGACACACCTGAAGATCTCTCACGGCACACTAGTGGCCCTATAGACTTTAAGTGAGCAAGCTGTATCACTTTTTTATTTTCAGGGATTCCAGAATCTTCCTGTGAAAAAGTAACTTGCAAGGTAAGTTAAAAAAGCCTTTTTACTTAAGACCACTCCTGGTCTGCTAGACTGTAGGCCGTAATAGACACACAGAAGTGGTAAACATGGCAGCTGGAATTTCTGTGAAAATTAGGGGGAATTTAGCTTTAACTTGAAATATTGGTTCACAAAATACAAGATTTTAAAGTCTAACAGCTCTTGTGCATTTACAATCTTTGATAAACAAAACCTCTCTAAAACTGGAAAATATATACTGTTATGGAGTACCTGGGTCATTTCATAATCGTTTGCATTATTTGGCAAATATTTTCAATCCTGGACCAGAACCATTTCAGGTTTGCTAGATCACCCAGGTTCTCCTATCTTCTCCCATCTTGGGAAGCTTTAATAAAGCAGGGCTATTGCTATGATCTGATGGGCCTGATTTATTACAGCTCTCCAAGTCTGGAGAAGTTACACTTTCATCAGTGAAGCTGGGTGATCCAGCAAACCTGTAATGGATCTGGTCCAGGATTGAAAACAAATAGCAAATGAAGTAGGAAATCCATTCCAGGTTTGCTGAATCACCCAGCTTTACTGATAAAAGTGAAGATCCTTTTCAGCCTTGGGGAGCTTTAATAAATCAGACCCGACCTGTCAGTCAGATGGGAGATGACTTGCCACTTTGGCTATTCTTTTAACTTTCATTTGTAAAACAGAGAAACAAAAATGAATAGATACAATTTATTAAAAAATGCACAACCTTAAAAATTAAGCATGGTAATTTGCCTTTATAATTTATCCCTACATACATAAAGTTAGCTGAACTAAGCGCAGCAGCGTAAACGTGTTCAGGCATTTGTATGCTGTTACTGTTTCTAACAAATAAAGCCTCCCAATACCTTCAGCCTGATTTACAGACACCAGCGTGGTTATGTATGTGAATACTAAATGTGTGTACTGTATGGTAAGGATGCAAACCAGTCCCTAAGCGGCAGCGGCGGATGTTTGATTTGTGAAACAAATACTTTAAATTTGTGTGCAAGCTTGGCAAATTAAATATTCCATTACACTAGGAGACTATAAGATTATAAACGTCTTAGGGTTTGATGTTATGAACAAGCAATAAAAATGGGGTTATTTTAAAGTGGTTTAACCACCATTATATCATTTTTTTTTTGTTTTCAAGGACAGTGACTTGGCAGACATCCACATTTGGGTGTGTTTTTGCTTTGTTTGCTTGCTTTGTCTCAAGATGTCATCAAATGGCATGTAATTATTGTGTATACATAATATGATATAATAATATGTAATATTAAATGTAAAGGATATGGATTAATCTTCTTGATGACAAGTGACATTATTACTGCTTTGCTTGTTATGCTATCAGTTATCTCCTGATTTCCTGTATATGTCATATGCCTGAGGTTGGAACGTGAGTCACGGGACTTGGACTTAAGTCACCTAATAGTGACTTTCAGTGAGTCTTTTGTAACACCGCCTTCCTCCCTGCCTTCTTTGCATTCCAAGTCCACAGCTTTCTCCTCTGACAGCTGAAGGGGGTGGGGAGGAAGGCGGTGTAACAGAAGCCTCACTGCCTTCCTTCCCGTCCCTTTCAGCTGTCAGGGGAGAATGCCGAATTTAGTGGACTTAGAATTCAAGGATAGTGGGGAGGAAGGCATTATAACAGACTAAGTAGGACTTGATAAATTAGGTGACTTGAATTGGGACTCGACTTGGAAGAATTCTTGGTGACTTGAGACTTGACTTGGGACTTGGCATCAATGACTTCGGACTCAACTTGGACTTGAAGGGGGATGACTTAGTCCAACCTCTGTAGATGAGTAAGGCCAAAATCATAATATACATTAGTAAGTGAACAAAGTAAGGACCTACACAGCTTTAGAAGCTGGTGAACCAAATTTTTGAGTGTTAACCTGTCATGTCCATGTCCAGAGAAGTTCAGGGTTTGAAGTAAAACAAGCAGCTATGTAGCAAAAGCCAAAAATCTGCAGCTACACTGTCTAATAACCCAAGACTTAACATCATTTAGGCCAATTCAATGGCCCTGGTTTAATTAAGCTATCCGAGATTGGAAAAGATAGACTATCAAGGGAGAACCTGGGTGATCCAGTAAACCTGGAATAAATGTTTTAAATATTAGTTTTTAATCGTGGAACCTGATCTATTCCAGGTACAAATATATACTGTATTACTAATATAACATATTCATTCTATCATTAGATGACAAAAGGAATAATGATCTTGTATAATGTATGTATATATACATTTTTTCCTTGTATTTCCATTTAAGATTTGGTGGCGGCCATAAATACCAGATCAATTATAGAAGTAAAATCAGGGACTAAGAGGATCTGAGGACACTTGTAATTTCCAGGGTCTTGAGTAGAGGTAAATGTTTCAATCTACAAATAGTTAGAGTAGAAATAAGACAACAAATTGTGCAAAAGGTAATGGAGATGAGTTTGTGTGAAGCAGCATTTTATTGTGAACCTGTGAAAAACATACTTGTCTCAGTAAATCTTTGGCTCTATTTAGTTTGAGAATAGTATGTGTGCCTTATACTCATGAAACATCTACGAGTTACAAAGCTCTATGCTGTAATAAGCTTCACTAAGAACTTCCTAATATACATCTGGATTGGGAAAGACATCATAGATTGTTGTTTTGAGGCTTGAATAAGGCATATTGATTGTTTACAAGTACATTTGATGAGTATTTTTACATGTATTTGCATGGAGAACAGATTTATCAAAACAACAAAATTAGTCCTGTAGGTGTTTGAACAAAATTAAAATTGCATGATTACCGCTTGTTCACTGGACTTTCAGTAATTCTTACTATTTTCTGATGTGAGCGAGTCCAGGATTGCAAATAATTGCCAGATCCCAGGTCTGTTGGATCACTGAAGTTCTACCGTGATGATTTATCTACATTCTTCCAGAAGTGTGTACATTACGGTCATTGTTGAAGGGTCTTGGGTATCATTAAAATGTGCATTTGCATGTCCTTACACTGACCTAAGTACAAACTGATATCTATTGTTTTCAATTGGCTGAGTTTGTGAGCACTGGCTGAAAATGTAACATGAATATTATAGTATTATAGCATGTCTTGTATATGATAAAAGTATTTAAACACTGTAGTTTAGCATTAAAAAAAATCAATAACAAAAAGGACAGGAATCAAGAATGCATTTGTGTGTTGTTGTTTTTATTATAGTTTTTTATTTACAATGTGTGTTATCACTAATCAAGAGTCTTTTGGTTTAATCATCTGGCCAAAAATGAAACTCACTGGGGAAAAAAGACTTGTCTCCCATTCTGTGACACATTTTTAGCCAAAAGATTATAAGCCTGCCCACCACGACAAGGTAGACTCTTTAGGGCAGGACCTACTCTAATCTACACTATGCTACCCTACTTGATGCTAGTCATCGTTCCTCTAATTTTGGATGTGTGTTTGTATAGGAGCTCATCTAATAACCAAGTGTGTGTGTTTGTGCACTTTTATGTGTATATGTGAGTGTGTATGTGTGTGCCCGGCATCTGCATCCCCAGCATGTGAACATTGAGGACGCAAGGCCGGGGGACGCAGATGTCGGCCAGGCATGGGAGGTGCAAGCATGTGGCTGGGGGCGGGCCTTTGTAGAGTCTAGCGAAGCCTCTAGAAATCCTGCCAACCTTCCGTAATGTTTATTTTTTGGTTTTTAGAGTATTAGGTTCAGTTTGAAAGGAATAATTTATAAATAGAGTCCTAGATTACTCTGCAACAAGCAGTCAATCAAACTCGTATCTGTAAAATGATTCATGCCTGGGGGGATGTAAAAAGAATAATACAGTTTATTTTATTTAGATACTTTTAAATCTAATAAATCAGGTTAATGACTAGTATTTATGATTTGACTGTAATAATGCTTCTTCACTACATGTTACTGAAGGTATACCGTAACACTGGGAAGTATAACAATTATATGGGTCTGCCTTTTTCTATCTGCTTGCTGAGTTGTAACTTTGTAAATAGCAAATAAAGTTGTTGAAGTTTTCCTGCCCCTGATAGTGTCCTGGGAAACCCCATCAGGATATAGAGAAATGCAGGAGGTACAGGGACAGAGATGAGAACATGTGCTCAGCCAGGGGTAGGTGCTTGCATCCCTCCCAGAACACACTGACTGCCTTGTCTGTATGTAGTGCATTGTTATAATAATTCCCTCTGTATTAATGGGGGTATATGTGAGATCTTATCAGAGATCACTTTGGGATAATCCTACTGTCAGTGTATCAGCTATATACACAAATATATATTGTCTCTGCCCTTTTCAGTTATCTTTCCTGATCTGCGTCCCCTGTCTAGTTACATCTAGCATAGGTTAGGCATCTGATGGCCCATAGGTAGCAGAGGTCCGGTTGCATTGGCAGATTAGTGTGATTGCTAGGGTCCAAGTGGTAGGGCAGATAGATTGTTCCTGAACTCCAGAGACTTTGCCTGCATCCCTGCAATACAGGATCACAGCACACACAGCCCAATTGGCGGTTGGAGGATTTCCTTGCTGCTGTTTTGAGGATCATCTCATCAGGACATCTTTTCTACAATCAGCTCCAGAGGCCTCTGCCACTCATCCTGATACTGATCAGTACTGGAGGTATTTGTGGTTATAGACTGTATACATACCCGGGTATATCTGTGCACAATTCTCCTCAGGACTCTGCTGTGTGCTTGTTACATGTATTCATTGCTGTTTATTGATGATATATATTGTTATTACTGTTTTGAGATATAAAGCTTACAAATACTCCAACCTGTGTGTTCATTTAGCTGCAATGGTTAATGTTGCATGCTGGGTGTAGTGGTTCCTCAGATGTTGTATTATATTGCTGTTATTATTTGTGGTTAATGTCCCAGGAAGGGAGCCCCTCTGCTAACAGAGACCCTGTCCTGGGTGGAGGCACTGCCAACTTTATTATTATCCTCACTCTTCCACAAAGCGAAGGCTCAGGATCCTCTCTGTTATCTACAGGTTAGCGCCATAGCTTGTTTTGTGGGAGTCATTTAAATTACACTCCATGGAAATTTATTTTACATTGTAGGCCTATAAATCTTAGGCATAACTCACCGAAATATGTCCAATATTTAATAAATTTAGTAAATGTAATAATAAACTAGAAAAAAAAACACAAAAATCTGTTAAAACAGGGGTGCATAAAAATACTGAAAACTGTGATATAACTGTACAGTAATATGTACAATATATATATAATATATTATGTCTCTATAGTCACGTTAAAAGTTATTTTGCTTATTTGGTTTTGGTTCAATTCTTCCTTTTATCATTCTTTTCCATCCTCCAAATGGCATTCTTTGCATATGTAAGTTCTGGGAGCAATAGTGTTACCTTTACTTCACATTTGTAAGTGCTATGTATGGGACATAGTATTATACACTGCAGTAGCAACTCATGGGCAATTCTAATGAACATTGGACCTTCTCTAATTTTGGTTCAGTTTTCCAGTTCTTTAGAATTACTCCTGTTGCGGCCGTAAATACCAGATCAATCATAGAAGTAAAAACAGGGACTAAGAGGATCTGAGGACACTTGTAATTTCCAAGGTCATGAGTAGAGGTAAATGTTTCAACCTACAAATAGTTAGAATAGAAATAAGACAGAACAAATTGTGCAAAAGGTAATGGAGATGAGTTTGTGTGAAGAAGCATTTTATTGTGAACCTGGGAAAAACATACTTGTCTCAGTAAATCTTTGGCTCTATTTAGTTTGAGAATAGTATGTGTGCCTTATACTCATGAAACATCTACGAGTTACAAAGCTCTATGCTGTAATAAGCTTCACTAAGAACTTCCTAATATACATCTGGATTGGGAAAGACATCATAGATTGTTGTTTTGAGGCTTGAATAAGGCATATTGATTTTTTACAAGTACATTTGATGAGTATTTTTACATGTATTTGCATGGAGAACAGATTTATCAAAACAACAAAATTAGTCCTGTAGGTGTTTGAACAAAATTAAAATTGCATGATTACCGCTTGTTCACTGGACTTTCAGTAATTCTTACTATTTTCTGATGTGAGCGAGTCCAGGATTGCAAATAATTGCCAGATCCCAGGTCTGTTGGATCACTGAAGTTCTACCGTGATGATCTATCTACATTCTTCCATGACCGTACATTACAGTCATTGTTGAAGGGTCTTGGGTATCCAAAGACCCATTAAACCTATGTGCATCTGCATGTCTTTACACTGGCTCATGCCAAGTACAAACCTATATCTATTGTTTCCAATTGGCCGAGCATATGTGAGCACTGGCTGAAAATGTAACATGAATATTATAGTATTATAGCATGTCTTGTATATGATAAAGGTATTTAAACACTGTAGTTTAGCATTAAAAAAAATCAATAACAAAAACGACAGGAATCAAGAATGCATTTGTGTGTTGTTGTTTTTATTATAGTTTTTTATTTACAATGTGTGTTATCACTAATCAAGAGTCTTTTGGTTTATTCATCTGGACAAAAATGAAACTCACTGGGGAAAAAAGACTTGTCTCCCATTCTGTGACACATTTTTAGCCAAAAGATTATAAGCCTGCCCACCACGACAAGGTAGACTCTTTAGGGCAGGACCTACTCTAATCTACACTATGCTACCCTACTTGATGCTAATCATCGTTCCTCTATTGTTGGATGTGTGTTTGTATAAGACCTCGTCTAATAACCAAGTGTGTGTGTGTTTGTGCACTTTTAAGTTTTTTTGTGGGTGTGTGTGCACATTTAAGTGTGTATATGTGTGCCCGGCATCTGCATCCCCAGCATGTGAACATTGAGGACGCAAGGCCAGGGGACGCAGATGCCGGCCAGGCATGGGACGTGCAAGCATGTGGCTGGGGGCGGGCCTTTGTAGAGTCTAGCGAAGCCTCTAGAAATCCTGCCAACCTTCCGTAATGTTTATTTTTTGGTTTTTAGAATATTAAGTTCAATTTAAAAATAAAAAAATAAAAAAGTACAAATTAAAAGGTCATTGTGTGGTGTGCCCCCTAATATTAAAACTTAAAAGACCTTTTAAAGGCTTGAGAAAATTGTGGACAAGTAGTGGGGACATGTGTAACCTTTTCTTAGCCAAAAATGGTCCTCTGGAATGTGGCTTGCCAAAGTAGGAAAGGGGAAAAAAGTGAGTAGCCCTCTTCCCTTAGACGAAAGCACACTAACTAATGATTACCTTTCCAAGGTCCAACAATGTCCAAATCCCACACAGACCATTCCAGCGCTGGCTGTCCCTGATGAAACAAACTTTGCCCAACTGTGGGAGGGCAGGTAGTCGCTCCTAATATATGGTTTCTTCGTCCTGCAGAATAAAAGATACCACCTATTAGAGTTATTGATAAAGACAATTGAAGTAAATGATATAACACATACCTGATTAGGATGAGGCAATCACTGGAAAAGGAACCAGGCAACAGATCCAGGCAACTGGAAAAGGAACAAGGCAACAGCTCTCTCTATGCCTGATGAATAGCATTGGTGCCAGTTGAATATTTAGCTTCTAATCTTCATCTGCAAAGAAGAAACCAGGCACTTCAGAGACCATGAATGTGAGAACTTCTTCCAGTCCTACAGACCAAACAGTAATTTCCCGCAGATGTTGAATGTTAGGGTCCTGGGGAAAAACTGACTCAATGGTTTCAGAAACAGGTCTCCGGCAGATGGGACAGGTAGGATTTTCCCTCAGCCATGTGTTCATACATACCTGGTGGAATTTGTGTGCACAGGAGAGTTGTTGAGTTTGCTCTCCCTGTACAATCTCCATCAAGCAGATGGTGCAGTGCGGCTGATCCTCAGTCTGCTGGCCCTGGGCTGGGGGTGTTTGGTCTATTTGGGGTCCTTGATGACATTCATCCATGTGGCCAACTGGAGAGCGGCTTACATTCCATTGTGAGGTGTTGGTGTTGGAACGTCCTCTTCTTCTGGGTCTTTGTGGCAGCTCATAATCTGATATTCTGCCTCTAAGTGTTGATCTTAATCTGGTCCGGTGAGCAATTGGAGATTGGCCTTCCTCCAGTGATGTCATTTGTTGGATGTTGGGCCGTGAATGGCCTCTCCTTGATGGCATCCCGATGGTATAAGATGCCCTTATCGATGATTCACCAAAAACACAAAAATAGAACAGAAATCAGCAGAAAATCTCAGAGAAAGCACTTTGGAGATGCTTTCAGAGTCGCTTCTGCTTAGCAACAGAGCCATAGCAAAAGCAAACCGTCATTTTTTAGTTGGGCAATACCATTGCTCAGTTAGCTAGGGGGAGTATCTCTAGCTATCCCTAGCTAAGGTGAGTATCCCCAGCTATCCCGAGCTTGGGAGAGTATCCCTAGCTAACTAACTATAATGGTATTGCCCACCAGGTGTTTTTCTGTCCATGGAGATCAGCCTGTCTGCACTATACCTTACAATGCAGTGGCTGAAATATAGAGATTCATATGATGATGTTAAAGTCTTGTGAATAATTTTCCAATGATTTTAACAAGCTTGCTGATTTTTAAATCTAGCAGAGGTTTGGGGGAAACAAACTTTCCTAAAATGATGTGACTGCAGTCTCCACATAGAATCTCTTTTGGCTGAACTGAAAATAACATGCACTTTTTGATTCTTAATAAGAATCCCTAACATTATGTGTTAGCTTTATAAATTAGGAAATGTATTACAATGTGTATAAGGACTAATAAGAGTTACCTGAAACCGGTCTCTGTTTATTGATAATAAACTGAGCAGGAATACAATAAGGGTGCTTAGCCTTGTGTGCAATACCAATACTATTGTATTCCAGTAACCTCTCCTATTAAACCTATATGCCACACACACCATACAGTCATAATTTGATTGATAAATTAGAATCTTAATACCAATACTATTGTATTCCAGTAACCTCTCCTATTAAACCTATATGCCACACACACCATACAGTCATAATTTGATTGATAAATTAGAATCTTAGGAATTGTCAAAAAAACTTTTTGTACATTATTTCTGTGATAATTGGCTCTAAATTTGTTGATAATTATCAGCTTGTTTCCTGATCCTTTCCTACTTTTGATGATTTGCCGTTAGGTGGCAGGCTGAGCCATTGTTTCATTAGGGACTGAAAATTGTAGGGAGATTGGGACACTTGCCAGCAAATTTAAGACAATTTGAAATGAATCATTTATAAATAGAGGCCTAGACTACTCTGCAACAAGCAGTCAATCAAACTTGTAAAATGATTCAAGCCTGGGGGAATGTAAAAAGAATAATACAGTTTTTTTATTTAGATACTTTTAAATCTAATAAATCAGGTTAATGACTACCGTGTTTCCCCGATGATAAGGCAGGGCCATCAAATAAGACAGCCCCCCCTTTTTAGGTAAAAATAAAAATCTGTTAAAACAATGGTGCATAAAAATACTGAAATCTGTGATATAACTGTACAGTAGTATGTATAATATATATATATATATAATATAATTATATATATATATATATATATATATATATATATATATATATATATTATAAAGATTCATTTGTATTGGATTCAATACAGCTATTTTGTATTGAATCCAATACAAAATTATTTGAATTCCCACTGTGCCTCCTGCACACATCAACGCATGCACCGACTTTACCGAGGAAACCCCAGAAACGTCACTGCACTCGCCCGCTGAAGATCAGAAGAGGAGTACGCAGCCCAAGGAGGAGATCCGATAGCCAGGACACAGGGGGTGCCGATGGGACCAGGTAAGTGTTTTTTTTTTATGTTTTTATCTACCCCGAGTGTGGCTCAGGGTTACAGCTTTTTGCATGTTTTTTTACCCCAAGCCATACTCGGGAATACCGCCAAGGGGTTAATATAAGTTTCTTCAGAGGAGTCAGGGTCAGATTTCTTGCTAGGCCACCTAGGTCCTGGCCACCATCTTTAGAACAACACTTAGCCAGCCAGAACATTTATTTCTTCAATGTCTGTTGCTGCTGCTATGTTTCTTCTGCCTAAAAATCGAAGGGGTTTCTTGTGAATCATAAAATAAAAATGCCTAGTGCCAGTTGTCAGGGCAATACTGATTCTGTCTTTTTGGCCCTGTTAGTATGATATAGATTACACAGTTGCAGACTTGACCCAATGTTGTCAGTATGGTGATAATTCTATTTTACTGGATATTATTTTAAATGGCTGTGGTGTGCTGGTCTAGGACATTTCTCTAGATGTTTCTGTTCTGCACTGTTTTTTCTTGATATATGTTTATAGCTGTGTCTGGACAGTAATTATTTTTTGCAGATGTATTTTTGCATGTGTCATTGACTGTGTCAGTTCAGTACTTATGTCTCTGTAGTCACGTTACAAGTTATTTTGCTGATTTTGCGATTCAAATCTTCCTTTTATCATTTTTTTCCATCTTCCAAATGCCATTCTTTGCATATCTATGTTCTGGGAGCAATAGTGGAATTTTACCTTTGCTTCACATTTGTAAGTGCTATGTATGGGATATAGTATTATACACTGCAGTATGTTGCACCTCAAGATTGTTTATGAATATGTAAATAGATATGTATAGTGCCGCTCCGTCGCTCTCCCCCCTCCCCTCTCCATAGAGCATGAACGGTGCTGTATGTACAGCATCGTTCATGCATCTTGCAGCACCTTGTCGTTGGAAAGGATCGTGAAAGATCCTTTCCAACGACAAAAATTGCAAGTGTGTACGCAGCTTTAGACTTCACAGAAGTAATTGAGCAGATGGGTTGGGTTAATTGCCCATCCAGACCTTTTGGTGACAACTAAAATTAGACGACCTCCACCTGGCTTTGTCTGCAGCTTCCCATATCAACTTAGATAGGAGGCCTAGTAAATTCCTCAAGTTACAGTAACCAATTGTAATCTTACAGATCACATTGAGGAACCAATCCAAGAGCCTCAAGGTTACCTAATTGGAATTAACTATGTAAAAAGGGGAACTGAGAGAATTTAGCTCTCTTGCTCTTGCTCTTCTCTCTGGCGGGCTGGTCCTCTTTGTCTCCCGAGGGTCTCCTTGGGTAAGCTAAGTTATGGAGTCCTTTTCGGAAGGAAGTAGGCTCCTGATATACCTATTAACCTCTTAGCAGGTAGCTATAAGATATTCCTGATTATATTCTTATGGGTGTCTATAGTATTACTGCATCACTTTGCTGTTTTATAATTACTGTATTATGTACTGAGGAGTTACTAGATTCTTACAGGGGTTACTTCTAATAACTTTATGTCCATGTAATATATATGTAACATTGATTGAAGTTCCTATGTGTTTAAATATCTGACAATATTGCTGGGCACATTGTCTTACCTTGTTTCTTAATTAAACTGAGTGACTAGCTACTATTTGTGCATGAACCTTCTTTAATTAAATATCTTTATGAATTGATAGGGAATATAATTTCCATATTTATGCAGATAAAAGAGATAAATATATACTTAAAACAACAAGTAGCAACTCGTGGTTATCAGGTGACTATTATTTAAATAATGTGCTTGTGGCCTAATGTAAAATTAGCTTTACTATGGCAGTATGTTACAAAAACTAAAATCAACAGGTATTTATAAAACATTTATGTAGAAAAAACTTTATTAAAAACTAAATTTTTAAAGTGGAAATAAAACTGGTTGGTTGGTGGTGAGTTTTTGCTGTACACAGTAAAATATAAAATATAAACAGTATACTTGCTAATTATGGCACATACTTACTCTGTGCAATCACCCTGCAGCAGTGATGTCATCCCTGCACCCCAGGGAGGCCCCATCTTCTCGGCAGACTTTCGTTAAGATGGCTGTCCTGCTCACTAAACAGATTATCTTCTTTGACTTGCACAGAGCTGAGCTCTAAGCTACATGGCGCTTTCACTGTGTAGTTTAGAGGCTAAACAAAAAGCCACTATGAGCCAGAGAGATAGTAACATGTAATAAGTGGAGTAATGTATGAGTTAAAAGAGTATGGAGAGCTTTTTAAGTTAGAATTAGAAGTTTAAAGCATACCTAAACTCGGAATTTTGACTTTACATAAAAGTTAGATAACCCTTTCATGTAAAGTAAAAATTCTGTTTTTTTTTAAGTGCAACACCCTTTTTTTAAATATAAAAGGGTGCAGCACCGCCCCCTAATTCTCAACCTCCACGGCCCCCATTTATTCTTAAGGTGATCTGGAATGAATGGGAGCACAAAGACGTAGGTATCCCGGGAGGCTCTTGGGTGCTCCTTCTGCGCATGCCTGAGGATCTTGAGCATGTGCAGAAGGAGCCTTTTTGCTCAAACAGAAAAATGTGTTGATCTCACGCATGCGCAGTGAGATCGGAAAATTTTATTTTCATCCAATGTCACCTGATCTGGTGCCTGGGTCAGGTGATGTAGGATGAAGAGCCAGGAAGAAGATGGTGGCGCCCGGAGAACCGGCCCCAGGATGAATGTCGAAATGACGCGGGACCCGATGCAGGACCTCCCCAGAGGGATCAGACTGCCCTTGAAGGTTTGAAAGTTTGTTGATTTTTTTTTTGCCATTTTCTGTTTAGATCCTCTTTAACCTGGCTTCTGGAAGCAGCATGAAATGAGGCAGAAAGTGGCAGAGTTTAGTAGTGTTTTAGATGCACTTTAGAAAGTGTTGCCAACTGCGCTATAAAAGTTACTGGTTTCCAGAACATCTTCTGTTTTCTCAATGAATATGTAAACATATAAAATGTATTTTCCCCAAAACCTTTCAGTTAAAAACAAGGCCTTTTGCTGCAATGCTTCCCAGCTTACCCAGCTACAGTGGTTTCATTTTTTTCAATTCAATTGCTATGGCATTCAATTTCAAATTGAATGCCATAGCATGACCCAGCCAGAGCCCTGAATTGAACCCTATTGAACATCTCTGTAGAGAGCTGAAACTGGCCACTGACTTTTCCAATCCAATCTGAATGTGTGAAGATTTGCTGAAAATCCAAATCCAGGTGTGCAAAGCTTTTTACATCTTACCCTAAATGACTCAAGACCATAATTGCTGCCAAGGGAGCTTCAGCTTAAAACAATGTGTTTAAAAAACTTATGTGAATGTGAGATTTTAGTTTTTATTTTCAATAAATTTACAAAGTTCTGTTTTCACTTTGTCATTAAGGGGTACTACGTATAGAATAATGAGAAAAAAACAAACATTTGTGGTACCAAGTTTCAACATAACAAAAATAGAACAAATGAAGGGGTTCTGAAAACTTTCTGATCCCACTGTATATGTAAATGTGTGAAATGTAGTTTCCTTAAAAAGTACAAGATATGACCTTCTGCTGCAAGTCTTATTATAATAAAAATAATGCCTTGATGTGGTAGTATTGTGCCACATGTACAGTGGTGCCTTGGTATATGTCCTTAATCCGTTCCAGATCCTTGGACTTATACCAAACACATTTTTCCCATAAGAAATAAAAGGAAAATGATTAATCTGTTCCCATGAAAAAAAAATCCTATTGTTATTGGCATATTATACATTGATGGGGCTGTATGAAATAATTTAAACACTTCTTAATACTAAAATACATAAATACAAAAGCAATTAGAATAAATAAATGAAAATTTTACCTCCCTATACCTTGCTGAATCGAGTGCCTACTAGGATGGTGCTGAGAAGGGAGGAGGAGGAGATGGTATTTAATTCACAGTGCGTGAATTCACAGCGCGAGTTATAGCGCGGGTTGTTCACTGAATGGTCGCAACTGGCGTACTGATGCTCGTGGGCAGCCATAGCTTTGTCTCGAGAGAAGTAAACAAGGGTAGCATGCGGTGTTATGACTCATTTTGACCCATACAAGTTCTAGAACAAAGGTTGTATACCAAGCAAACTTTTTCGTGTCCAAACGGGACTTATAATAAGTTGAACATATTTATTCTAAGGCGGACTTATACCGAGGTACCACTGTATTTGCAAATGTGTCCAACGGAAACTCCTTTATGACCTAAGCAACATTTTATTTAGCTGGGAAGCATTCTGAAGGATGTTTTATAGTCTTTATGCACATGACTGTATTTATTTTTTAACAGTTTTAGATCTCCCCAATTTCCATCCAAACTTTTGTGAAAATCACAGGAAGAACTCCCCAGATGTCCACTAGATGGTAGCATTGCCATGTGAGTAAACATTTTCTGTATAAAAATAATAAAAAACAGATATACAAGAGAATCTATATTTTTAAAATGTATTTTTTTTTTTACTTTACAGACAGAAATGTTTTCTGATCATAGTCTTAGAAAGTTGAGTTTTAGCAATGTGATATAAATTTTTCCATTACATAACCTTTTAACAGCAAAACATCTCTACATCTTTAGAGGCTTGTCAAACTTAATTAGCTGGCAAATTTTATTTGATCTTTTCAGAATGGGTCAGGTGTTCTCGAGTCACTGTTATTCCAATCTGCCCTCTATGAAAATTAATCGTTATCCAAGTCCTTGAAGTTTGATATAAGTTATAAAACTAATTCATTTTCCATTCATGCTTTAACTGCTATTTCCAGTACACTGCCCTCACCTTTTGGTCCTTTTTCAGTATTCTCAGCCTATATTTGTTTTTGTTTTTTTTTTATTTATGAGGCTGATGAATATGATAAATATCATCATCTGTTTATATAGTTCCAAAATACTGCACAGCACCAGTCATGTCACTCACTAACTAACCCACGACTTACTTTCTATGAAGATTTAGCTACCAGCATGTTTTTGAGATATAAACGGAAAAGGGGGGGGGGGGGGCGGGGGTTCCAGAGGCAATTCTATGCAAATACAGAGAAAACATACAAACTCAAAAAACATTTAAACATTTAAATAGTGCTCTGGCTAAATACGTCAAACCTGATACCCAGGTGCACAAGGCAAGAGTGCTAGCCACAGAGCCATTTTTCTGCACTTTTATACAACTCAGAAAGATGTCCATCCAATTACGAGCTAGATATCATTCAAGTGGAACTTTCCGAAAAAAAACAAAAACGTACCTTTACTGATGACAATATATATATATATATATATATATATATATTTTTTTTTTTTTTTTATATAACGTTATATAAGATAAATTTGGTGATAGGTCCACTTTAAGAACCAATGTCTTAACTTAGTTTATTTTAATCTGCCCATGCTATTGTTGTAAGTCATCCAAATGTAGTCTAAATATTTCCTGCCAGCTATTTACTGTGCTAGGTGTTAAGTTATTATAATATTAGTGGCATGGCTACTGGGAGGCAAAATGTGCAGCTAATGCAACTCACTAGAATAGAGATGCAAGTGCTTCATCAGTGATCTTGCTGAAAAGGCACAGAGCAAGCCAGGAGCACACTGGGACACTAGAAAGACAGCCATCCAGAAAAAGACCAGGGGAAGGGTTTAATAATATTATTAAACTGTATTTATATAGCGCTAACATATTATGTAATATATATTACATTAAAAAGTGGTTGTAAATGGCACTCAGATACAAACAATGGTACAGAAGGAGAGGACCCTGGCCAGGAGAGCTCACAATCTAAGAGGTGGGGTTTGAGGGGTATTGGTGTGCCACCTAAAAACCACATTTATTTCATTATTACCAGTTTTCAAAGTGAAGAAATATTGACAGTCATTTAAATATCTTGTGCTAGTGCTCCTTCCTCAGGATTCAATAAGCTTTCATGTGATCTGGAAGATAGCAAATAAAACAATTCAATTCAAAGACTTCTTCTAGTTCTTACCATGTGGTACCATGTAGTCATCTGCATCAAAATTGCAAATTTGGTAATTCACAAACTGATCACCAATTATCAATTGAAATAATTTGTTCTGTATTTTGGTATTTTAACAAATAATAAAGTAATAATACACTATTGGCCATAGAGTAGAAAGATTCCCAAAAATATAGCTTAGACCATAGAACTATAAAATACTGCTAGCTTCTAACAGGCATCATCATCATATGAATGCTTATATGCCCATGTCATGTAATAAAAAACAACAATCATCATATCAATAATATGTTAATGTTTGTAAACGGAATATATTGAGTACACTATATTACCGTAATATAACCAACCAATTGATAAAACATGTACGTCCAAGCGAATTAACACTTAAAGTGGACTTAAAGTCTAACGCAGTGTCTCTTCTTTTAACAAGTGGGAACCACTGAAAAAACTTTCAGGTCCTCAGGAAACCCCTTCTTATTTTACTATATCCACAGCTATCTCTATATGTATCCACAGTATATCAGTATGGTGGTCAGTGGGAAGAATGCTTCCAAAATTGCTGGCCATTTAGAAGAATTTCACCTTTACAGATAACCAAAAAGATCATTGGTGTCACCTAAATTGACCCAATAGGCACAAATTACTCAAGGAACCCCAAGTAACTTCTGGAGAAACCCTGGTTGAGAAATACTGATCATCAAAGACACTAACATCAGATTTATAATTAGATATCTGATTTCCCTTACTGGCACTGGAATGCCAGTTCCCCTTAGTAGGGCTGCCTGTTTCATCAACTGGCATTCATGAAAAATATAACATCCAATATATGTATGGAAATTGCCATCTTGTGTGTAGAACTATTACCCTTCCCATCCTTTCCTGACCTTTTTTCCAACATTCCTTCCTCACTGCCCAAGCTCCCTGTCAAGGTTCTCTAACCAATCAAGAAGACAGTGTTTTGGCTTTTTTGATTGGTTAGTCTGTTCATTTGACAGGCAACAGTATTACCTTTTTATATACTACCCAGGGGTTGTAACATTCATAGATTTGAATTGGTGAAACTTGGAAAATGCTTTATCCAGGTGGTGCCAATTGCAAACAGTTTTTAGTATTTTTTAGTATATACATTGCCCAGAATTAAAAAAAAAACAATGTGGGAGTCTGCAAATATGGAGCTTATTGGAATCTGGATGTCCCCTTTAATAAAAGGGGCCCCAGATATTTGCCCCCTAGTCCTTGGGAATGAGAACAGGCCTTACCCATTTCCATAAAGGGTTAAAAATGCCATAGAAATAAAAACATAAAAGGTTATTTTTTTTAACTAATGCTTACCTGCAGGATGCAGGATTCAGTGATAAAGAGGAATGGAACATATTTCTCTAGCACTCACTTGTAAATATCTGTCTTCAAAATGAGACAATCCCTTGTAAGTGTGGCTCATTCTGAATTGAAAGTCTCTGAGTGCATGTCTCCTGATGATTACAGTCTAAAATAAAAAGAATAGCTACTTTTGAACCATCAGTCTCTTGTACGTGTAGCTCATTTTAGATTGACAGTCTCTTGTAAATGTTGTTCTTGTTGAACCAGGACGCAGTAGAAAGAAATAAATTTGCTGACAGTAGATTACGTGGAGGAAGATTTATTTATTAAATGGATCTTCATTATACTGTACTAGATAGAATATGTTTCTGGTTTTCCACCTCTATTTCCTGTATCTTATTGCGAACAACTTCAGCTCCCACCAGTTCCCACTTTAATGCCAAATATCAGTTCCTTGCCAATATGATAATCAGTCATAGCAAAGCCAAATGATTTGGAACTAAAATGCGCTAAAAAAATTATTAGCAGGTTGGATTTTATGGCAGAAGAGACTATAAAGGTCTTCTACCATAAAACTATCTACCTTGTCTGCTAGCAATTTTCATTTAAAGGTTCACTAGGACATCGGTCGCCAACCGGTCTAAGAAAATTTTGGTGGTCCGTGGCCCTGGCCAGTCAGGAGAAGGACACAGTCTCCATGAGGTGACACAACCCGCCCACTCTGCCATCACAGGCTCAGATTTGCAATGGGAGAGTGGGCGGGGTTTTGGCATCATGACGTCACTATGGGGGAAGTTTCTTCCCCTTAGAGTGACCTCCAGCTCCCTGCACATGCGCGGTCCGGAGACGGTAATTTTAGTGGTCCATGGGACCGAAAAGGTTGGCGACCACTTCACTAGGACATGCATGTAAAATTCAGTGTAAAACCTTGGTATGCCTTGTATGCTAGGTAGAATAAACTCTTGTGTTTTATGTGGGAGGTATGTAATCCCAGAACAGTATAATAAAATAACACTAAACCCAGAAGAACACCAGGCAAAGATGTCATTGGTAGTGAGAACAACAGGATATTAAAGGAGATTGTGGCCATCCAATAGCTGAGTAGGAAAGCCTACCATGTGCAAAATGTTGTACATGCTTACACGTTGGTGTGAATCATAAAAGCTTTCCAAGACTGAAGAAGATAGACGGTCATGGGTAAACTTGGGTGATTCAGCAAATCTGGAACAGATCTGGTCCAGAATTAAAAACATTTGCCAACCTATAGCAAACGATTTTCAAGAAATCCATTCCAGGATTAATGGACCACCCAGGTCTGATCATGATTCTCTATCTTCTCCAATCTTGGAGAGCTTTAATAAACCTGATCTATTATGTCATAAGCCCTAGGGACCTCCAGTGCACTTAAGGCCCATATGTTGCCATCCATGTCAAGGTCAATCGATGTATATCAATCAGAATTAAAATTTTAACTTACCGTATTTTTTGCTGTTTAAGACGCACTTTTTCTTCCCCCAAACTGGGGGGGGAAAGTTGGTGCGTCCTATACGACAAATGTGTTATAAAATAATTAAAACAAGATACTCACCCGATACCCGATCCTGCGTGTGTCTCTTCTTCTCGCTGGCTGCATGCAGCGTGTCTCCTCTCCTCTCTGGCAGCAGCGTGTCTTCTCCTGGCTTCAGTGCAGAGCGAAAGAAGCTGGCACAGCCCCACCTGCTGTTCCCTGTCCTAACTGCTGGTACAGTGGAAAAAAAGCACAGAGTGATCAGAAGGGGAATTTGAATGACACAGTGATCAGAAGGGGAATTTGAATGACACAGAGTGATCAGAAAGGGAATTTGAATGGCACATGAGTGATCAGAAGGGGAATAATCTTTCAGAATCTTTTTTTTCTCCTTTAAAATTGGGTGCGTCCTATATTCCGGAGCGTCTTCTACGGCGAAAAATATGGTAGTTGTAATATTAGGAAAGAAGGTAAAACATAATTTATTATAAAACATCATGGTGGTCTATATCAAAACCTGCGATCTTGTGTCTTTTAGAATCAGGAAGTACCTTTCTGTAGGCTAAGAAATATATATTATCTTGTATTATCCTTAATAACAAGGTTATGAAGTAAAAGTACCTATAAAAGGTGATTTAATGCACCAGAAAGGATCCTACTCCAAGTAATAAAACAAATGTGAATGTATAGTACAGTAGACTTTAAATTATTTTTGGCCTCCAAGCAGCTTTCCATAGTCCTAGAAGTATGTTACATGTCCCTTGCAATTATCAGCATTTCAGCAACTTTTTCCACACCATTTAACAGATTAAGGTTTTTCAACTATCTACGTGTCATTCTAAGATCTCATTGAGTTTTACATCTAGGCGACCTTCCTACAGGAAGTGTCATGCTTGCAGTCAATGAAGGTACAGTTTTAATGGTTAGAGAACCTAAAACTTTCAGTGAGATTGTTAGATGCCAAATCAAAATTGGAATCTGAAAGATTTTACATCCATAGTTTCTTCCAAGTTGGCTGCTTTAGCCACCAGCATTAATCACGATTTTCCTAAACCTGGAAATGTTATTACTTTTAACACATACTTCATAGAGCTCCGGAGATGCAATTTAATATTACTTGGCCAGTTCTACTTTTATTCACATTTCCCAAAACAGTTTAATACGTCCCTGAAAAGCTGATACCGACTGAGTTACCACACACTAATGACTAACCACTAGCTTGATGTTGAATGCCAGAAATCAGTGGTTAGTTAATCCAATGATGTGTCAAGTTCCACAAGGAAAATCTGCAACCGCTGGGTATTTGTGGTTGTGTAATGTATAACAATATTTGTTTGTGTATTCATTCTTGTTTTATATAAAAAAATAGAAGAAAATAGAAAAAATAAAGAAAATAGAATTTCTATGTTTCCACATTTGATGTAGTAAATGATTTTACTATTATTTAGAAAGGCTTTCAGATCCCATTTAATGTAAGAATATGTGGATTTATGGTGAAATAAACAAAATGTTTCTTCTGTTAAGTTAGAGGGATCAGCACAAAAAAAGATGGCTTACTTCAGCAAATAAAGTCCTGCCACCCAAGCAGCTAAACCAGAATTGGACCTGGTACGTATAGTTACAAAGTCTTTACTCCACAAAGCCCAGCTATCCAGTCCTGTTACCTCCAGCTTTACTCACACTCCCCCCACCTGCTTCCTGACAGCCCCCAGACATACCTGTCAGGTCAGTTTCAAATCCTGGGCTGTACTGCAGTGGGATAGGAAAGCCCACCCAGATCCTTCCCTCCTATCCCAGGCCCTGTAATCATTTGACCACAAAATGACCACTGCAGATTACCAAGGTAAATTTCTCAGACTCCTCTGCAGTACATAGCCACTTTTCAGAGTGACCATGACCTAAAGCAGGGGGGAATGTGTCTACCATGAATCCTGTACATTCATAATGTAGGAATCTGCTACCAGGTTTCCTATATTCCCTGCCATGTTTTTTCTCAGAAAAAGTGGAGTTACACTTTAAAGAAAAATTTAAATATCATAAAGAGCAACGGTTATGGATAAGGAAAATATGGCAAATAGCTTTCACTAAACAATAGCATATTGTTGCTCATATGTATTTATCACTAAAATGTACAGGTAGTCCCTGGGTTACAGTACATAGGTACTGTAGGTTTGTTCTTAAGTTGAATTTTTATGTAAGTTGGAACAGGTACATTATTTTAATAAATACAATTAGGACAGATGTTTGTCCCAACATAATATTAGGCAGTGAGGTGTCAGTTACTGTACAAAATCCTCACAGTGTTAGTCACAAACAAAGCAAAAAAAAACTTTATGGAGCCTAGACTTTTTATTAGTTTCTGGAGCAAGCTGTGCTTTGATATGCAAAAATAAAAACTGCGACTTTGTCTTGGTCATTAAAGAGTTACAAAATGTTGTAGCTGTGTTTAGCAAAAGATTTCTTCTGCAAGTCATGCAAACCATCCCCCTCCATCCTGCACAGGAGCCAGCAGGGAAGCCCTGTTCATATCTAGGAGTTGTCCATGTGTCAGATGTCCTTAATTCAAGGACTACCTGTACCATATAACATATTCAATTTTATTATATTTAACATTTAAACCAGAGTCTGATCAACAACAAAAAATGTTGAAAAGTAAACTAAACCACTAGGCTTCTGATCTCAGGACCTATTCATTTTTTTGCCTTTTCATTTATTGCATTGTGTCTTTTATATAGCTTATGATTTGTTTCACATTCCTATTACAGACTGTACTATATAAGTCTATGATCTATGTGCTTGTTGTAAACTGCACATAAATGCAGCAAGTATGAAGTACCTGAAGCCTTTACCTGAATGCATGGATACTGTATAGCATTAGTATGGAAATCATCCTGGCCACCTTCTATTCCCCACTACTCCTCACAATGATGGAGGTCACAATGAGCCAGAACTCAAATTAGAGAAAATTAAGTAAACATTTTGAATTTAGCTGAATAAGACTATGTATACAACCAGTACACAACTGGCAACTACTGTACATATGTCAGATTCTTCCCTGAGAACAATGATTATCTGTCATGTGTATGCAGCTCTAGATTTATGTTAACTGCATAGCACTAGAAGCTTTTCAAATTTTTGCTGGCTGAAATTTTTTTTCCTGCATAAAAATAATATGTATAAAAAAATAAATGCAAAGGAAAACAGGCAATGATGCAATACATCAATTAGTATCAATACATCAATAGGAATGTGAAACAAATACATTTGTAAAAATCATAAAACAAAAAATAAGAAAAGAAAAATGACCCATTTAGTAGCAGCTGTGCTCCTGATCTGTGACATATATATATATATATATATATATATATATATATATATATATATATATATATATATATATATATATATATATATATATATAAAATAACAATTTTGATTTATCACACCAAACAGCATAACAGTTATAACTTACTTACTGCATTTCTAAAGCAAATTACCACTTCATCAGTCAAATATTATAGTTCCTCAAACTTTAAAGGAAAATAAAATTCCCATCACTATACGGTACACCTGTAGTGGCTTCTGTTGTTTTTCTTGAGGTTCCAGACTAAATCTATTTTCTGCACAAACATCCTATAAAGCATACAGCAGAAACCAAACTTTCCTGGGAACATCAACAGCTGGGGAGGCAAACATCAATAGGAACTAACACAAATTAGGTTTCTTCAATAAACTTCAAGACCATTACCAAAGGAAATCAAATATACATCTGTTTGAGGACAAACTAATGGTTGGCTCATCCACACACTAAATAGGATGTATAAATACAGAAAACTGTCAAAGATTTAAGACATAACAGGATGAGATTAAAGACTGTAGGAGCTATAGGTGATGGTTAGAGACTGAAGACACGTTACAAGACACTGCTAGAGATCTATTACAACCCTTTTACAAATTCTCCCTTTAAACTTCTAGAAAATATTTGCCACAGTGATATTTATTTTTAGGATTAAAGAAAAAAAGCCCTTTGAAAGGACTATGTGATTGCCACCGGTTGGGCACAGGGGGTTTCCCCCCCCTGTTTTTCCCCCTGTTTAAAGTTGATCTCTAGGATTCCCTATCCATATCCCGACACCCTCTAATTTATTGCTGCCATAACAAAAAAAAGTCAATGCAATTTTGTACTAACTTAAGGCCACAACATGACCTAACTTCTCCTGCACAATTTTTCTTCAGTAAAGTAACTGATTTGCAGAGCAGGATCAACAGTATTAAACACTATTAAAACTAGACTTTTTAAATTTAAAAAAGCAAGAATTGCTATGATAATGCCAGCAACATAACTCAATCACATTTATTATGACAGGCAGCTTCACTGACCAGTAAACAGGCCCTAGAAGTGGGTGGGAGTAGGGCCAAACTTGTTGTTTGCAATAAAAGTCAACGTTTTAATATGTCCAAGTGTTATCTCCTTACATGAATTGTAATATGTTGATAATAGTTTAGTTGCAATTAAAGAAATTTACTATGTAACATGTGCAAAATCGAGTCGAGCCCAGTTTTTTTATCCAGCTGAAAGCCCAACTTTACCTTTCTTATGATCGTCACCAAATATATAGGATTGCTATATATTTGCCAAGGCTCCAAGTTGTGGGTGTGACCTTGGGGTCCACAGGACTGCAGGTGTTGATTTGTTTGTGATTGTCAGAGTTTACAATTTAGGGACAGTGTACCTTAGAGAACAGGTACGTCATTTAAACCCGGTGGCTCTTAGGATAGTAATCCATTTGGGTTCAAGAGTCTCTTATCCAAGTTTCCCCCTCTTGGGTTGGGAGGAAGGTGTTCCAAACCCGTACAGGAGAGTACATTTGGGTCAAAGTTGTGTTTGCTGCCAACATAATGGCAGATTGGGGTTGTTAACTTACCATTCTTAATTGAGTGAATGTGCTTGTACATTCTTTTTCTTAAAGGTCTTATGGTTTTTCCTACGTAGAAAGCCCCACAATTGCAGGTGATCATGTATATGACCCCTGTTGTGGACCAATCTATACAATGCATTGGTCTGTGTGTGGTATTGTTGGGGAGAATAAAAAATAGGGATTCCTCTATCCAAGGACATTGATTACATCATCTGCATTTGAACATGCCTTCGATTTTAGGGGATTTTTGTCTGTGAAATTTGGTCTGAAAGTGACTGGAAACCAGTTTATCCTTCAGGGATAGTGATTTCCTATACGTTATCATTGGTTTTTCTCCAATAATTTTTTTAATCTTAGGATCTGATTGTAGTATGCCAGTTGCTTAATAGTGTTGTAGATGACATTGTGGTGTGTGTTGTATCGGGTGATAATACGTGTAATTTGAGACGGTTCGGATTTGGCTTTGTTGAAAAGGAGAACTGTTCTTGATTGACAGAATGCTTTTTGATAGGCTTTTTTTTTAAAAGTTTTTTAGTGTAGCCTCTAAGGAGTAGACTGTTTTGTAAATTGTCAGCCTCTTTTTTGAAATTTTCGTCTGTTGTGCAGTTCCTTCTATGTCTTAGGTACTGACTGTAAGGTATACTGATAATTAGTGTTTTAGGATGTGCGCTGTGGGCGTGGCGTATAGTATTACCTGCGGTATCTTTACGATAGAGTAGTAATAATTTTATTGTTTTGAATTTTGAGGTATAAATCAAGAAAAGTGTTTTGTGTGTTATGTTATGTTCTATTGTGAATTTTAGGTTAAAAGGGTTATTTTGGAGCTGTTGAAAAAATTCCTTTAGGGATGGGATGGATCCTGTCCAAATTATTGGTATATCATCTATGTAGCGTTTCCAAAAGAGATGAATTGGTTGTATTTACTTGTGTTGGGGTTGGAAAAAAGGGTTGTTTCCCATTCCCCAAGGTATAGGTTAGCGTAGGAGGGTGCGCACTTCGTCCCTATAGCCACGCCTTGTGTCTGTAAGTATGTATTGTTGTCAAATGTTAAGATGTTTCTATGAATTATTTATGTGAGGAGTGATATGATAATATCGTTGATGTAGGATTGATGTAGGATAGGCCTCTTACAAGCATTTAGAAATTGCTTGAATGCCTGTATGATGTGGTACACTGCTATATAGTGATTCAACATCAATAGCTACTAGAACTAAGTTGGGCGGGACTTCTTTGTTCAGGGTGAGTTTGAGTAGTTATATTGTATCTTTAAGGTATGATGGTAGTTTAGTGACAAGTGGACGTAAATATGAATCCACTAGCTCACTGGCAGTTGCAGCTATGGATCCTATACCTGAGATTATGGGTCTACCTGTTGGGTTGGATAGACTTTTGTGTATTTTTGGGAGGGCGTAAAAAGTGGGAATGATGGGAAATTTGTTAGAGCGGTATTCTTTGGTGTTTGAATCTAAAATATTTTTTGTCCATGTGTTATAGATAAAAGTATAGTATTCCTGTCTATACTTGATGGTTTTACTGTTAGGTATCAATGTGTACCATTCTTGGTTGTCCAGAATGTTATAGCAAACTTTGTGATAGTGGTCAATGTCTAAGACCCTTTTGTTGCCCCCTTTGTCGGCGGGTTTGATTATGAGGTCTTTTCTGCTTTGTAGGTTTTTGAGGGCTATCTGTTGTATAGATAGTTTCATGTTATGGGGAAGTGATTCCAGGTTGGGTTTTAAAATTTTGTTGGTAGTAATATCAACAAACATTTGTATCTGTGGGTTTGTGGATAGGGGAGGGAAAAAAGTAGTTTTAGGTTTCCTAGAAATATTTGCTGGTACTGCATCCTCTAAGGCAGTGTTTTTCAACCGCTGTTCCGCGGCACACTAGTGTGCCTTGAGAGATCTTCGGGTGTACCGTGGGAAATTATCCAATTTCAGTTAATTGGTCCCAAAATGATTTATTTACTGCAAAAAATTTGTCTTCATTTGTCTATACCAGCGATGTATAGTGATAGGCAGAACCAAAAAAAACTTTTCCACTAGATGGCAGCAGGTAGCTAATTTACGTGTCTGACTTTTTGGTGGTGTTCCGTGGGATTTTTCTAATTGTAAAATATGTGCCGCGACTAAGAAAAGTTGGGAAACACTGGTCTAAGGGGTCAGAGGTTGATGTGATTTCATTATGTTCACTTTCCAAATATAATTGATGTATATCTTTCAGAGCTTTAAATTACTGTGTCTTCCAGTCTTTGAAAAGTTCTGGATTATACGGTAAGAGTTCAAGGTTGGGTTTGTCATATATTGTTTTAAGTGTAAGGGTAAATAAAGGAATATCTTTTATCACTTCAATTTTGTTTAAGCCTTGATGCAAGCAAAAGGATAGACCCATTTTAATACCTGTCTTTCTATGTCTGTTAGTTGATAAGAGGAAAAGTTAATTTCTAGGTCTGTGGCTTCTTGTTGAGTTTTATTAGATATGGGTATACCCACATCTATACTTAACCTAAGACTGGCTATATCTGAAGCACCACCCTCTGATATAAAGGTGCCCGCATCTCACGCTGGAACACACAATAATTTACTTGTGCAATACTTTTAACAAACCGACAAAGTGTATGCTACATGCTCCTGAGGAAGCCCACAGTGGTGAAACCCATCGGGTTAATGAGACTCAACAGTTTAATATCAAAATGCTAGTGGATCTATGTATAGTGAGTGAACCCCAGCCCATGCTGTGTAATGGGCAAGGTAAAATAATTTTCTATTGTCACACAAATTATGTATGAATCGTATGAACATTACATAATCATCTTTTAAAATTAAGGCCAATACCCCGTCTTTTCTTTCCTCTTCATTATGTCTCAGTAACAATAGATAGAAGCTAAGGGAATACGTCCTCTTCATATATATATATATATATATATATATATTGTCAGTTTTAGACAAAATGTTACATTGGTTAGTTAAAAAAAACAAGATGCTTATAGGAAGCAGGGATAAAAATAAAGTATTTTATTTTTTATATGGTGTTTATGTACATTTTTGAAAAACAATTTGCACCTTGTCTCCCATGAACACATGTTTTATAATAAATAGTGATTATGCATACAATTTCCAATGCATTGTAAGCATGAACCAGTCATGGAACAAATATTATTATTACACAGTAGTTATATAGCTTCTTCATATTATGCTGCACTGTACAAAGTCCACAGTCATGTCACTAGCTGTCCCTCAAAGGGGCTCACAATCTAATGTCCCTACCTCAGTCATATGTCTTTATTATAGTCTAAGGTAAATTTTTGGGGGAAGCCAATTAACCTAAATGCATGATTTTAGAATGTGGGAGGAAACCGGAGTACCCAGAGGTAACCCACACAAACACAGAGAAAACAGGAAAACTCCATGCAGATAGTGTCCTGTCTGAGATTCAAACCTGGGACCCAAACCACAAGTTTCTCCATACATCCTCAATTCACAAACTCAAACACACACCTCTACCATACAGCAAATGTTCATTTGCCCACATTTGGCTAATAACCACTTACCAAGCATCACTGCTAAAAGTGTATCTTCACCAACCTTGGAGAACTTTAATAAATCAGGCCCTTTGAGTCAGTAGTTGACCCACATTTGGTTTACTAACCTCAAAAAGGAATGCCAATGACATCAGTTAGGACAGAGAAGAGTTAGAAGTGTTTCTAGATGGACATTCTTAATGTGCATGATTGTTCCATATCATTAACCCAACAATACTGTAACAAAACTGTTACCATAACTAGAAACAAGAAACTAAAATGTACTCAATTCGGTATATACACAGAAAAAATTAATAATATCTAAAATAATTTATCATACATTTTGTTGTAAATTATACATGCTGGGTATAAATCATATTGTGCATAGAATTATACTAAAAAAGATTTTTTTTCTTTTTCGATAATCTAAGCTTGGTGCTTGGGATCTTGAAAATATTATAAGGAAAATATATTTTGCATTCCAGTTGACATGGCAACAAGTGCAGTCAGACTTTACAGTTTCTTATTCTGCTCATCTGACATTAATTGACAATTTGCAGCTTTTTAATAAGTAGTTATCTGACATATCCATCAACCAAATAAAAACAGAGGATGTGAATCAAATTTTAACACTTTACAGTATTCTGGAATCCAAAAATGTAAATGTGAGTAATGCTAATAGAAACAATTAGGTTTCATATTATAAAGACCAGTTATAAATCATGTCACCATAGATTCACTAGTTCACTAGATTCACTAGTTTTGTAGATTTGACTATGGGTGCTGAATGGCTTGGGGACCCTGGCTTGGTGGGGCCTGGATCGTAGACTGCTGTAGAGGGAAGGGATAGGCCTCTTGTGTTCTGTGATATTTCTTGCTGAAGAAGAAGGGACCCCTTGGAGGTTGATAAATGTCAGGAGCCAATGAGTGCCTAAATTTGGGACTGTCAAAGCAGGGGTTACTTTGAACTATTGAGGCCTGTCAATGGCCTTTCAGATCAAGATATGATGATAGGAGATCTACATTAATGCTTTGTGATATGCCTGGAGGCCCTCTGGTTTGGGAGTTTTTATGACCTGACTCTGACACACCCTTCAACTTTTTCTGATGATTTGAACAATAAATAGACCAAAGACTCAAACTGGACTGAGCTTCTAGGATCATTTTGGACCAGGCTGAAGGAAACTTTAGAAAATTCAACCACTTCCGTAGAGGTGAATTTAGAAAAGTTAAATATATCTATTTTTATTCTAAATTTTTTCCCTAGAAAGAAAATCATCAAAGAAAAATCCAGCGATTATTTTTGCAACACAGTATATAAATAAAAATTGCCCAGACATTTAAATCATATCATCAAAATGTATCATCAAAGTCTTCTGAGAACCAGGATGTTACATATATCTAAATAAATTATAATGTAACACAGTGGTAAGTCCAAAGTCAAAGGCTGCCCTAAATTTGGGATAGATTTTTCCCCTTTGTTCCTTTTTATTGCCATACTATAATCTACACTGGTAAAATAATATTTTAATCTAAAATGCCCCTGTTTCGCAGAGATGAGAATGAATCACATACTGTATGTCTAGATGGTAGGGATTTGTGTTTTTGCAAATTTGCAAAGGCAAGCACTGTGAATAACCTGGAATAAACTTGCTTAAACATCTGTACTCACAGTTAGCACATATGCCAATTAGAACATATGGTGTGATTAGTGGTTTTCCTTTATTTTTTGTTAACATGAGGGTTTTATTAGGTCAGTAAAAACTGATCCACCACGTCTTTTTACCTTAGCAGCAACAGATCACTTTATAACAATCTGTTATCAGCAAACCAAAGACCAGCAGAGCTAGATGCCAGTACTCATACATTACCCATGAACAGAAAGCCAGAACTTTACATATAATATTTATACGTCTTACATGTCATTCTTCTAATGCTGAGTATGCTTGGTCATTGCTAAAATATTGCAAGGTAACTTTTCTGATTTGTGCACCCCTTCCCCCCTAATTATCTGAATAATACATTTCACACTGTTGCATTCTTAAATTCCCTGTGGTCCTTAGGCTATGTACGATCTATTCTCGCCCATGTACAGCGCATGTGTACAGTGATTGGCCGATACCATTCATGGATCAATCCTGATAGATGACCGATATACAAGTCAATGGAGCAGAGCACAGTAGGGTGCCGTTCATTCGTTCTTTCCCTCCCCTCTCCATAGAACAGAAAGGGTGCTGTGTGTACAGCACTCATTTGTTCATCCGTCATTCTTTGTTGCTGTAAACTATCATGACAGTTTGTTTCCAATGATACACTTTTAAGAGATAACTCAATAGGTGTTTCCTAATACCTTTAAATTAAACTACATTACATAAATGGTTTGAAAAAGAGAAAAGCAGATTATTAGCTAAATACATTTATGTACAATTCATAGATAGATGAACAAAATTACTTGTTTTTCCACAAAGGTAAGTCTTGTTCCTTCACCTGACCCTTGGCAATATAAAGGGGGGTTGCAGGGGCTTATGTCTAGACAGAGTTCAACTGCCAACACAAAAAAGTTTGAACATAAATGAGTAGTAAAACTGGATCCTGATTTCTGATGCGTTTCGCTTTTTCAGGGGAATTTTTGGGGAGAGCCAGTAACAGTACTGAAAACTGGTTATCAGTTTGTTTCTGTTCAGTTTTGAGTTTCTCTCACTGGAATGCCTGGTTAGTCCTTCAAGTGGGTGGTGTGTACAACCTTCATAATCCTGCCATGCCCAGAGTATGTGACCGGCCAGCACGCGTCTCTCCTCCTCTCCTCTCATTACTATTGCATGGCACCCCCCTGCCCTCCATCCCAGCGTGCCTGGCAACTCCCCTGTAGCACCACCTCCTGCCATACCCACACCTTTATCCTCCCCCCACACTGCCAAGCGTCTACTTAATGTGCTAATGTGGCCAAGGTGGGATTACAGCCGCGTCAATGATGAAAATTGCACATGTGTACCCAGCCTAACTCACCTACAGCAATAGCATGTGGAGCTTTAAATGAAAATTGCATCAAGACAGTTCTAGTCCTCTGCAAGCTGGAGCTGAACTGATTGTATTGAGTTAAATTAACATCTATTAGGTCATGCAGGAGGTCTAATCACCGGAGCAGAAATCAGCTGTAAACAATGCTTATTACAGATAGGGCGCCTCTCATATCCCAACCTGATTTTACAGATGATTTTATGAATAAATATATGTTTTTATGAAATTAAATTATTGGTTTGGATTATGATTGTCTGAATAGTCAGTTTTGTAGTACCTTTTAAGCACCATTTATGTACATGTATGTAATTAATTGGATGATGCCAAAGAGATATCTTTTCTGCGCAGAATCATTTTGTTTACCCTATGCAGCTATGAAAACCAGACACAAGGAGAAAAATGCATCCAAGCATCATTTAGAAACCATATTTTTATTGAACATCTTAATACCTACAGTGAACGTGTACAGAATTTAGCCCGGGATGATGGTATATTTATTGAGGAATCTTTACTTCTTGTTTTGCAGTTGTTTCTGTATAATCACAACAATCATTCAAAGTTTGAAGACCAGGTATTCAATAGAAGGAGTAAGAGGTAGGAAGAAAGTTGACTTCAATGTACATGGGAGTTTTGTGCTGCTGATGTCAGATGGAATCACCTTTGGTTTCTTGTTAGTTTTGGCAACAGATATGAGTAAATATGAGTTTTTTTTCCAAAGTTTATAAACAGGGCAAAAAACTGACAAAAATTGGAACCGTAACAGCACAATAGATAAAAGTTTTAATAAATACATATTAGCCAAAAATTGCAGTTAACACTAGAAATATCAAAATGACTGTTATGTTATTTTACATTGTTTATTTGTGTAACAAATTGTTGTATTAATAGATAATAAACCTTTAATTTTGCAACCTAAATCCAATCCAAACAATGAAATATAGCAGAATATCATATGCTATCTTAACTGACAAGCGTCTTGAAATATTGGTGTGTCTGGTAGGGATATACATACCCTGCACCAGTGAGCTTAAAATATGTTGATAAAGTTACTTTGCTTTATTTTCCAGAATTACTTTTCAACCCTAATGTTTTTGCAAAAAAACTACAAAGTCTACCTAGAGCAGCAGCTTAGGTTCTGCAGCCAGTTAATACCAATAATATTTATTTTGATGCCTTGCATGATTCACTTGAGTGTTGTTTTTAGCCATTGTGAAAGAATTCCACGTGATATTCATCAGTAACAGTAATACATTACAAGAGGCCTGTAAGTCCTTACACCTTTTTTTGTTTTTGTTTTTTAAATTGCCTTTTTACAACTTTTTTATTCTGTAGGAAACAGTCGGGTTTTTGATTGGTTATGAAAATATGGCATGAACACGATAATATTATCCAAACCAAAAAAGTGTTAGAACATTTTTTATTACAATTATTGCAGATTACATAAGAGAAATGAGCTGTAAAACGCAATAGTTGCCCCCCACACTGGTAACTTAGGGAAGGGATGTAATCAGTCTGTCTGCATCTTAATGATCTCTAAGCATTCTGCTTACTTTTTCAGCCACTTGCTCTGAGTTTGCACTAGAAGGATGTGCCTGAGAGGGCACAATCTAGGCCTAACTTATTAAAACTCCCCAAGACTGGAGAAGAAAGACCATCATGGGAGAACATGGAGGATTCAGCAAACCTGAAATAGATCTGGTTCAAGATTGAAAACGAATACATGATTTTTAAGAAATTCATTCCGTTTGTCATGGTTTCTGCCATTATCTGCTTCTCCTTCAGGCAGATGGCCACATTCAGGAAGAACTCATTATGCACACAGCTTGGAGCTCCCTACTTAAAGTGGACCTAAACTAAATTTTTTACAGTACTTAAAAGGGTAGAGAATCCTTTTATATAAGGTAAGGTAAGGAATTACCTTCTTTTTTTTTTTTTAGGATGGGAGTCTGTGTGGCTCCTTCTGTGCATTAGGCATGCAGCATAATAGGCTTTTCCCTAATGTAAAAAAAGTGTCAATCGCATGCATGTATACATTTTTAGGAAGACATATTACTTCTTGTGCCTGTGCAGTGCGAAATCAGCTGATGTGTGAAGAACCCCAAAGAATAAAGTTGTTGGCAGTAGAAGCTATAGTGAGTGATGAGGAGCAGAGGAAAGCTGAGTCAGCGCAGTACTCTGCATTTGGGTTTGCCATATCTTGTTTTTGCTCATTCAAATAGCCATAGGTAAAAGTAACCTAACCATAGAACAGCCAAATAACAGTTAGATCTTATCCTTCTAATTCCTCTATGCTGATGAGAAGCAAGCTGTTCATTTATTGATTGACGTTTGTTACGTTTGTTTTTGTAATAAATACATACAGTACATAAAATATATACTATTGTTTAAAGTAATCTCATATATTTTGATTCTAACTCTATTCTTTTTTTTCTACTTTTTCAGATTAAAATTATATTAAATTATATTGTTACACAAAAAAATTTTGTCAAATATAACCAATTAAAAGACTGGTATAAGGAGTGTCAGATCTTCAGAAAAAGTCAGTTAACAACTTACAAACAAAAAACTGCCCAAGGTCCACTTTAATATTACACCATCATAGTGTATTGATTTTGGAATGCTCCTGTGCTAATTCTGTGGAATACCATTCATGATACATGCTTTAAAAGGATATTTTCAGTTTTTGCACTTACAATTTGGTAGCAAATCAAATTAAATTGGAAAACTTTTAAAATGTATTTTTTTTTTTTGCTCCCATGCAAACCAGATGATTTATTATTACGTATTTGTATATTGCCAATATCTTCCACAGTGCTTTAGAGTCCATAGTCATGTTATTCATGACATGTTGTCCCTAGCAAAAGGCCATTTGTAGTAGCATACGCACTTTTTTATTTAATTTCTCTCTGAATAATAAAAGTAATCAGATTTGCCTTATATACTGTCATTCAATTTGTAACATATGTTTTCAAAACAAAAAAATCGCTTTGCTTTATGTAAAGCCCCTGTTTTTTTTAAAGATTTCTTTATTGGCAGAGAGAAAAATACAAATAAACATAAATTTTAAACAACATTGTATCAAACAGGTATTTCTTCTGCCCTTACACCATTTTCCACAGCCTCTGATTTTAGGTAAATGTTTCTTTTGTTGACCTAGCCCAAAGGCATTTTCCATTATGTTATATGTACGCAGTATCCAGAAGCTTTTTATTATCTCTCTTGTTTGCTAGATAGCTTTTATTTATTTGTTTCTTACTCTTTTGAACTGTCTCATACTCTGTGTGACTTTTTAGATCAGCATACTGTTGAGGATCTAGGTATCCATATTTTGGGCCCCAACAGACTAAATTCCATCAGTGGTTTTAGGGTTTTTCGGCCACAAAATTAATCTATAAATGCACCTGCTCAAACATTGGTTTAGTTTTTAAACTTTCACAGACCATTGATATTGGGCTACCTCAATAATTGTCCTGGACATCCAGAAAACAGGACCTAACTACTGGTAATTATTGTTTCTACAGAGAGGTAGCTGATAAAACTTTACAAATTAGTTTATAAAATTTACAAGCTTGCATGAATGCATTAATGAAGTATCACAATATAAAGCAACATTATTATTTTTCAGAAAATTATTTTTTCAACATTTAAAATAAAATCCTTGGACTTCAGTAGGCTGTGTTCATGGCTATGAGAAGCATTAAGACAATAACATTATCAGTCTGCTGCAGGCAGAATGAAGCACTTTGAAGTCACTTTGGGCATAATTTACATAGTGCAGTGAATTTTGTTTAGCAATACACAAGATGGTAGGCAGCAGAAGGAGCAGGAATGTCAAATCTATGAACTGTAGAAGAACTATGATCTAGAAAGCAGATTTGGAGTTACTGTCCTGGCTAAGGGTTATTTGTCTTCGGAGTTAGAGCAATGGGGGTTATCTTTGCTGGCACTGACACTTGTTACCACACCCTCATGACAATTTTTACCAATGTTAAATGTATCACATCTGTGATGCAAAGCCTAGCCTCACCAGTAATGATTGGTGAAGATTAGTCCCTATGGTCAATCTATACAGGGTACCTGACTTCTAAGAATGATTGTTACAGGCCCTGTGCAAGAAAATACCATTGTGAAGAAAAGGAAACAAAGTCAGAAAGAAAAACATGGCAAAGTTATTGTAGCAAGGTGACTTTGTTGAGGCTTTTGCCACAAAATAGTCTTAATCAGACACCTATCTTACTTAACTATCATGAAAAAAAAACAAAACAGGTGCCTTACAGGTGGAAAGTCGTTGATCCCTCCTCAATCTCAGTCCAATTGGTCCCATGTAGTCCTGTCTTTCTTCTTCATCCTAGTGTAGACTGGACACCGGGGCACCACCATCTTTTGCCATCTTCTTCTTCTTACATCACCCAATCTTTCACTGCACGGATGCGAGATCAAGTAACACGCTTCTGGAAACTGAAAAAAGTGCCAATCTCACTGTGCATGCATGAGATCACCATTTTTTTCTTTTGCTGCAGAAGAAAGCAAGTAAAGTGGGTATTCTAAGAGGCTGTGGTCTTACCATTCTGTCTTTTCTGGCACATTGTTAAGGACAGTAGGGGAGGGGCTTCCCCTCAAAAAGTAATTTTTTATACTTTATAATAACTTTATAATAAAGGGTTCTCTACCCTTTTAAATAAAGTAAAATTTTATGATAGGTCCACTTTAAAATGACCCTTTGTTTTGCCAACATATTAACATATGTTTTACACTAACCCCCCCTTCTGATTTCCTTCAAATATTGGGAGGGAAGTCACATGTAAGTTCCAAGGAGATGTTTGGAAGTGTCATATCTGAGGAATCTCTAATATTCCCTTATTTAACTTGCCCTTATTTAACACCAGCTATGTGGTCAACCATCCACATCATCATGTGGGGAAAAATGGGGTAACAAGGTCCCCATACCTACAATTTACCTGTAATTTCTCTTTATATACACAGCCAAAGGAGGACCTGAAAGAGACAGTCTTTGCCCTTTGTTTGGAAAGTATATTTCCACTTTAAAGAAAGTTTTTGGGCTAACAGGACCCTGCTGTCATTACATTTCCTGCCAGGTGAAGAAAATAAAGTATGTGTGTAAAACTCAGCACTTTTATGTCTCGGCTGCCAAGCATTTGACTTCTAATCTTGAATTTTAGTTTCTAAACTCGTTAAGAACTTCCCTCACTCTGAGCTTTGCTTAAATGTAGCGATTTATTAAATGTGTATTGTAAATGACTTTTTTTTTGTAATGGACATTGCTCTTTTTGCAGGCACTACACATTTTCATAGTGCAATGCTGGCTCTAGCTTCCTCTGGCATCCTGCCTACCTTCGATAGATTTCACGGCAGCAACTCTCATAGTTTTAATTTGTCAGAACATATTAAATATTGCCTCCGGCTAGCTCCGTAGTTGCCTTATGAGTCTTCATAAGCCCCTTTTGCCAAAATTTATTTGAAAGGAACTTAATTAACAAGGTTTTCACAAAGAATTACTTGAGATCTTAATGTCTACTTTAGAAAAAAAATTTAGAAAAATAAGAAGAGATGAAGCTCTGCAGCAAATGTAATAGATATGGACAGAACATTGAACAATTTACAATCATCAAACAGTATACAATCCAATCCAAAATAGTATAATTCAATTTGCAGCGCAGGTAGAAATTGGGTAAAAAAAGTTTGCTTAGTTTTTTTCCAATTTCATGGTTTTATATATTTATTAAAGCAATGTTACGCTGAACTTCAAACAGATGTAAAAAAATATGAATAAAGTATTGTATTCATTAAAGTGGACCTATCATATGTATAATAGAAAAAAATGTATTCTTTTAACAATTTTTTTTGACATTTTTTGGGGAGGTATCCTCCCCTTCTATCTTTACTGAACATTTTAAAGGATAAGTGATTTTACACCATTAAAGGTATTTTCTTTAAATTAAAATATTGCGGGCACCTGAATTATACTTGGATGTCAGTCCATGTGCAGTAGAACACACACATATATTTATGTGTGTCTGTGCGTATGTGTGTGTTTTTTATGCCAAGAAGACTCACCTACTATTTTACATAGTTCAACACTTTGGCATATTGTGTCTAATATCTGCAGTCACAGATTTCAATGCAAAAAGATTTAAGATTGAAATAAATAATATAAAGTTGGGCTGTATACAAGAGTTTAGAGTGGAGGTGACAAAAGGGCAGATCCTCTAGGCGGGGGGGGGGGGTTGGGGGGGTGAAGGGTTTCCCTATAATATAGATAAGAAGGGTTGGGGAAGGTCCTGGTCCATAAAAAGCCATCTGGCAGATTCCCCAGGTTGGCCCAACTGGCATGGAAACACTGGGTGTTTATGGTTCCTTAATCCAACAGAGCAGGGAGAGGAGGATAGAAGAAAAAGATTGTTCCTTGGCTATCATTTGTTTGAAAGATGTATGGCAGCACCAGTCTGCAATACTATTTGATGATATGGAAAGCATTGTTCTATGTAGCAATAGAAAGTACGCATCCCCTAATTATGATACATAACCATAGGTATGTAAAGGACTGGTGACTGGAAGCAGAGAGGCTTTAAAGTCCCAGCAGCCAACAGCAACACAGGACCGAGTCAGGAGCTGATCAGCCTCTAGAATCCCCTCCAGCTGTGCACAGCCCAACAATCAACAAGTTCTCTTGGCTGCTGCAAATGACATTGCTGGACAGAACAAACAGGGTTTTTTACTGCGATGGGGCACAGAATGGAGTTGTCGGACAGAGCATTTCCTAACATATATTCTATCCTTTACAGTTGCATAGCCTATAATGCTAATATGAAGCCCCATATCCACATGATGTAGGTACTTTATTTGCTCTAATGCACATGGATTCTATAATAAGCTTTGACTGAATTTGATGGGGAATACGTTCAAGCAGGTCACCATCTGGGTTTCATATACAGCCATATCCAAAAGTAAGTCTATCTGAAATTTCTGGATAGACTATATTCCTACTTAAAGAGCTTATTTCTTCTTGAATACAGGCCATCTTTTGGTAACATTGAGATCTAGATTATTAGTATCATTCACCACCTCCCCTTTTTTTCTTTGCCTGTGATTAGTTTTGATTGGTCATCATATACCTAAGTAAGTCACACTTCTAATATTTAAGATTGTGTACAAGTAGCAAAACACAGTAGGTTTATACCGCTTATTACCATGTAAATATTACTCACGGTAACACTATCATGACTATAAGTTGACATTCGACATAATACTCCCTTATATTAATATATTTTTTATGATTCTTTAATACTCCCTTATATTGGTATATTTATCGCCCTTATGTGTAGTAATTTACATTTTGCATTTCATACTTTGTTGAACTCATAACAGATTGAGTTTTTTCTTTTTATGTTTATAACTGACAGCCTTAGTCTCAAAAAATCCCCTGAGGAAGGCACTGCGCAAAACACTTCGGAATTCGAGACCATCATCTTTTGATTATATGACTCGAACCCTGTGTGAAAAAATGTGAAACATGGGCTTACTACTTCATGTATATAGCATAGGATCTATCAGTTTAGCTGAGGTGACAGCATTAGATCTCTGTTATTTTCAGGTGGTAAAATTTGAAACATTAAATCAATTTTGAATTTTACTACGATTGCCTACAAAAACCTGCCTTTACTCTTTCTCTTCTCTAACATACTATAGATTAATTCAGCAGTAATATATAATTCCTACATGCAATTGAAAAAAACCTGTTGTTACTTTTGTTTAATTTCTGTGCTCTACTAAACTTTGTTGAATGCACAGCAGTACACAATAGTTCCTGATACCTGTTGATCTGCTAGAAATGCACTCAGCACTCAATTTCCTAAATATAGGCCAAAACAAACCACAATTATATGAGTTTAATGGTGACAGCCCTTTACAAATTTACTAAGTAAGTTATGAAACTACGTAATCCATGTTTTTGTCTTTAGCATTGGTATCATTTAGTTTTTAATCCCAAATTAAAAATATGGAATGTTTAAAAGACTCTGAGATAACACAGGGCATGTGCAGAGGACTTGAGATAGTTACACATTTCTAAAAAAAAAAAGGTTTTTCGAGACAGATATACCAAAATATTTTCAACGTAACAAAATGGAGCAAATTAGACAAATTTATATTTGAGTTTTACTAACTAGCATTACTAGATAATGATTGGACACACAAGTGTAAGGTCACTGCCTCAAGTGTATCTTGTTTTTATCTGTGTTTGCTTTAGTTACTAGGCTATATTAATTTTCACTTTTATAGCAGAATACTTTCTATGTTTAAGAACAACTGAATGTAAGAAGATTGTAACTGAATGAGGGCAAATTCAAGCAACACTTAGTCAGCAACTTCAATCCTTACACACTGGATAACATATAATGCAACTAATATGTCTTAAAGCCTCATGTTTATAATGTGAGTCATAAAAAAGTTGTAAACTTTTATGTACTGTTTGTGCCTAACTTTAGAGTAATAAGTTAAATCATATTTGTATTAATGAATCATTTTTATGACATTGTTTCTTTTTGCATTCTATTTGTCCTGTTTGTTATTTTTCAGTACACCCAATGCTGGGAGCTAGATTAATATAAGTACCCAGAATGATATATGAATGCAATATCTGAAAATGCAATAGAAAGCTGCGGGTTACCAGAAGAACATGAGTAATTTTAGTAATCATAGAGCAATCATGCTTATTAAGACAAAAAGTGTTTATAATTTATTTTGTTACACAGTTATCCATATTTCCCTTGCTGCACTAATTGTTTTGCTGTAAGTCATTTTGCTAAGCTAGTATGAATATTTATATATGAATATTTGTTGTTCATCAGAAAGAAATATGTTCAATATTGTCATAAAAAATAGTGTCCTCATCTTTAGAGACCTATATGCAGTAGGTAATTCCAAACATTAAAAAAAACCTATTTATTTAGATAAATGATCCCCTCACGCGGAGTGCACAACATCATATATATAAACAGTATATCGCCTATCCAGCTCGCGACCATCCAGCCTTCGTACTATCAGGCCTAGTACGGAATCCGGAAAAAAGAACAGTCTTCATTCTAAAATGCCGGGGCGGTGTGGGTGGACATCTGCTGTGGTGCTCCTGCATGGTACACATGTAGAAGTCTATGCTGCCTGCTCTCTGGAACTGTGAGCAGATGTCCTTGGGTGCGGGGAGAGGAACACTGCCAGTGTGTGGAGGTGAGTATTGTACTTTACTAATGGGACTCCCGACTATCCATCTTTTTTTGTTATTCGACCTACCCTCCCGCCACATTAGGCCGGATAGTCGAGAGTCTACTGAGTCCGAGAGTCTGGAATAAGCCTCTAACCCTAGGACTACATCTTGCCTGTTTGCCAGATCTCACTAACTAGTGAGCTGGTATTATGTCTTTATAAATACGACCTGAAGCTCAAAGCCTCTCTCTTCCACTTTCCCCGCTATGTGAGAGCCTTCTGCTGTGCGAAAAGATGACTATCAACTGAATGATAAAAAGGTAAATGTACAGTTTGTTTTTGAAGAACTCATAAGGGGCACCTCGTTAGCCAGGAACTGATATAGGTTAAGTTAGTGGCTCTACAAATTATTTTCTACTTTTAAATCTATGCTTATTATTTATAAGTTGTAATAATTGTGATTTCTCCCAGCTTTTCCATTTAGCTGTTAAATGGCAAAAGAGTGCTCCTTTAAAAAAAAAAAAAAGTGAAGTTCTAGTTTGCTTTTTTATATTCATTTGTGTTTTTATTAGAAAAGGAATGAATCATCTTAGCAGAAACTTTTTGCATATCTCGGTAGGAATTTGTAACCAGACAGATGTTAATGCAAAGTGAACTGTGGTGCGCTGTCAATTGAGCTAACTTATAGTGCTGTGTGACTCTATTGCCATGTATTTATGGTATTTAAAAAAAAAAAACTATACATTTCTATGTGAATTCAACACTAAGAAATGTCCCTCATCATTTACATCATGCTTTCCTTCTTATATGTAACAAAATCTAAAATGTATATTCAGAATACTGGTGAATTTTATAGTTTCTTATAGTATGTCTTTCAATCATATATATTCCATATTCGGAGTGCACTTATTTAAAGCTTTTTACCTTTTTGTTCTCTGCTAAGGTGTTTGCTATGTTCAATAGACTATTGCAGGCTAAAACATTCTTTTTCTTTGTTAGTATCTTAGGGGTCAATACTAATTATTGTGTTTATGCGGCTCAGGCAGCTTTAAGTAGTTTTAGCTCTCAGCACTTGAAGTATGATCAATATCATGTATTCACTGCCTGCTACAGAAGGAGAGCTTCATTTCTTGCTTATTGTGGAAATTGTGAGGGAACTTTAAACACGTTTGACAAAAGAATCTTTCAGCAAAGAATAGTAAACAAAAAGATACAATTTTCTGGCATTCAATAGTTGTAAAAGCCTGTTCCTATAAAGTATTCAGTAATACTAATGAAAAAAGAGAAAGAAACGGTCAAACTACCCCACGGGCTGCATTTTTCCCCGTCTTTCATTTGTTTCTCCTGGTTGGGATAAGGCCCAGTAGGCCAAGCATGGTATTCCATACTTGCCTTTGCCTGGTTTTGGACCTAACTTTATACATATCCTATACCCACTACACACTAGGACATTATACAGGTAGTTCCTGGGTTACATACGAGATGGAGATTGTTCTTAAGTAGAACTTGTATGCAAGTCAGAACAGGTACAATATTTTAATAAATCCAAATAGCACAGATGTTTCTCTCAATAAATTATTAGGCAGTGTGGTATCAGTTACTGTATAAAATCCTCATTGTGAGTTAATCACAAACAAAGCAAAAAAAACTTTATGGAGCATAAAGTTTATTAACTTCTGGAGCAAGCTGTGCTTTGATATGCAAAAAGAAACAACTGCAGAGTTTGTCTTGGTCATTAAAGTGTTATAAGGCTGAGGAAAGAGCTCACCCTCCTAAGATCACCCACAACCTCAGCTGTGTTTAGCAACAGATTTCTTCTGCAAGTCATGTGAACTGCCCCATCAAGCGTCTGTCCTGTTCACAAATGAGCAGGGAAGCCCCGTTCGTATCTAGGAGTCGTCCCTATGTCCTTAATTCAGGGATTACCTGTACTGGTATATATGGCTTCAGTCTGTATAAAGCAGGGGTTGGCAAACTCCAGCTTTTAGGCCTAGCCAGTAGTTCGTTCCGGCCTAACACCCCCTGGCTGGATCTGCCAGGGGGCGTTAGGAACTACCGGAGCCACCTCCTTGCTGTTGCTCCCCTATTTACCGCTGCCGGCATTGATATTCTGCCGCCGCGGTAAATAGGGAACGCTTTCTGAAGGTAAATCTCCCTCCTCCGCAATGCATACGGAGGAGAGGGATTTCACTTCAGAAGGCGTTCCCTGGTGGTGGGCGGAGCCATTAGGATGGGCCTCACGGTCTGGCCTGGTGTACTCCCGCCCAACCCATGAATGGCCTAGTGTCCATAAAAGTTTGTTGACTCCTAGTATAAAGGTTCAAAGACCTGAACCTGGGACATCAAATTGTGATTTGTATGGCAGGATAGCTGTGTTTTATGTTTTATTATCACATTTATTTTTGTATGGGTAAATATCATTTTGCTAGCATTTATCATGTCATGATTTCACGTTGGTACAGTTTTGCAAAGCTTATGTCCTATATAAATTCATTTAAGCATCATCTCCTAATATGTTACTAGCACTCGGGCTCTGGAGAAGCATTGGGATCCAAAACAATACAATAAAGACGACAAGGTTGACATGGTGATTTGGTGAAGTGTACTTCAAAGAAATGATCTTTGAGTATCATATTAAATGAAAAGAGGGTGTGCGCTTAAAAGATACCCATTTTAAGAGAATGAAAGCAATAATATCTTAAATTTCCAAAACCAGAACAAAAACACTTGCAACTTGTTTTTATAACAATATCTTTCAGTCATAACGTTTTTATCTATTTTGGCTACAGATCTTTTGGCCTATATTAAACCTTCATTTTTCCAATGTTTTCTTTATTTAGAAGAGTACTTTATCTAGCACTGTGGAGAAAGCACGTATAAGAACATGAGTTTTATATTTGAAACCTTTTTCATTGTTTGTTATAGTAAGAGATTACCATAATCCTTTATCCTGCAGTAATCTAATTGTGCCTTAAATATTTAAAGCAATGGCTTTTTTGTTTCCTTTACAGGCAAATTCTCCTCACAAATATTTAAAGTGGTTGATGTCTGTGTTGAGATCATGAAAGATGATATGAAGAGCTGTTTGATATGATAGTGAGAACTTAAAATATGTTCTTTGCAAAATGTTTCTTGCTTTACCATGTTAAATGAAAATATACTTGAATACATTTTGGATCAAAGTAACTTATTCTAAAAATAAATTTGTTAACTTGTATAAATATACAATTGTCCCAAAGCAAATGTCACAGTGGATAAACATATCATGAAGATGACTTTGCTGGTAAAATAGGTGGAAAAGAAACCAACTTTCCTTAATCCCCCATCACACACACCAGCACCACAGCACTGGAAGTGGCTTCTTCCAATATCATTAGTTTTTTAAAGTGGACTTTAAACGCCACAATTTATATTTATATAGGGTGGATTTATGTGTGTGTTTTTTTTTTAACCTAAATAGCTTTTTATTTTAAAGGGCGGCCCCTCCCCTTCTGTCTTTACCACTGGAGTGTTAAAGACTGAATGGGAGCACTCAACCTCCTAGGATACCTACGTCATGTGCAGAAGGTGCTTTTCCCCAACAATGAAAAAAAAATAATCCCTCAAATGCACAGTGAGGTCAGCTCCCTCTTTTTTACTTTTACAGGTGGATATGGTTCCCAATGAAAGTGCTAAGCTCCACATTGCATCCTGGAGACATACTCTGTAGATGGCTGGCTGTTTTTACTGATTGAGTACATTATAAATGTAAGCTACTCCAGTCTTTTTATTCGGCAAGGCATAGTAAAAAAACAACTCAACTGAAAGGTAAGTAAAGTGATTTTGCCATAAGAAACGTATGGAGGCTGTCATTGCGCCTATATTTATAAGGCTTTTATTGCCTTACCGTGCCTAGCAGCAATACTATTGCAGCCACAGACCTGAAAATGAAAATGAGTGCCAGATTCATTTATCTTTATCTTTGACATTCAAGTCAGTGGAGTTTATTTTGTAAAGTAATATAGGTTGCTAACAGCAAAGTGTATTATTCATTTGCAATGGATATTTCATCTATTTATTTTATTTGTTTAGGGTGGGGTTATAGTATCATGGTGCCACATTCCTTATTACTGTACAGATTTAAACTGTGTTTTTGGGACTTTTAGGGCACCTACCAAAGTCTACCACATGGCTAAAAACATGTTGCATTTGGGACCTGTGCCACAATCTGTCACAGCCTGCTGCATGCAAAAAAGGATCCTCCCTTATTCACTTGAATATAGGAGGTAGAGATTGCAGTTGAATTTTTAGCAGAACACTGTGAGTCTAAAATGGCCTCAATTCCCATGACTGGCAGTCCTCTTGGCTTCTTGTTGAAGCTCTTTAGGAGCTGAGGGGAAGAGATTAGCAGGGCTGTGACTGGCTGGACTTGGCCCTTTGTCCAGACGATTGTAGTGAGGGGGAAAAAGAGAGAGGGACTGAACAGCATGGTGAAAATCCAGACTTCCAGGGCTACAATCAGGCAGAACAGAGTGTTTGCTGTGCTGTTAGAGAACTAGAGAAGCAAAGACAAATGGACAGCTCAACTTGGTTGTTTCCAGCAACTAGCCAGGATCTGCATAAATCTCTAGCAGAAACTCTTCCTGGGACATCACTTGCCAATTAGTTATCCTCTAATAAATCAGTTAAAAAAATCTTTCTATGCTGTAATCGCAATTGCATTGATACACAGTATTTGATGCAAAGACATCCGGATTTCTGAAATCCCTCTATCCTGTTCCTGTTGATTTTTTATAATAATGGAAAAATATTCTGGTATTCCTGCTATTCCAGGGAAAGTCAGCAAATGACATTCACACTGAGATGTCACAAACACCGGGGGAGAAGTGTCCTTCCTACAGTCCTGTCAAAACCTGGGTATCTCGTTTCATGACTGGGCATTTCACGGCCCTGCAGTGGGTGCCCCCAACCTCAACTGACCCGGCAACCTGCGATGCTGTCCATGAGCTGATTACTGAGGACCGGCAAATATCTGCAAAAAAGATAGCCCAGATACTTGACATCTCACGGAAGCGCGTTGGGTTTGTTATCATCCCTATTCTAGACATGCGCAAGCTTTCAGTGAAGTGGGTGCCGAAATGTTTGAACAGTGATCAGAAGAAGGAACGAGTTGAAGCATCCAAAGTTGTTTTGGCCCATTTTTAAGCTGCACAGGACTTTTTGGCTAGGTTAGTGACTGGGGATGAAACCTGGCTCCACATCTCTGATCCTGAAACCAAGGAACAGTGAAAGGAATGGCGCCACAGCGGGTCCCCGTGGCCAAAGAAGTGCGGAACCCAGAAATCGGCCAAAAAAGTAATGGTGTCTGTTCTCTAGGACAAAGACGGTATTCTGTTGGTGAACCACCTACCTCAGGGCTCTAGTATCACCAGACAGTATTATGCTATCCTGGACCAGCTGAAGGAGGCAATTAAGATGAAATGTCATGGAAAGTTGACCAAAGGGATCCTTTTTTTCCAGGACAATGCACCTGCACACACGTCCAACGTTGTGGCTGCCAAATTGAACACCCTGGGTTTCCAATTGGTCTACCATCCCCCCTACTCCCCTGACCTGGCCCCTTCGTACTTTAATCTGTTCCCGAATTTGAAGAAACACCTGAAGGGGCAATGTTTTAAGGACATTTCTGATGTCAAAGATGCTGCTGAGAGCTGGTTTGCAGCCCAACCAAAGGACTTTTATTTCAACAGTCTAAAAAAGCTGCAACTACGCTGTACCAAGTGCATCAGTCTCAGGGGAGAATATGTTGAATAAATGTGTTATTTCATAACTCTGGCTCTCTTCTTTCTGTGCAAAGCCAGGAACTTCTCAGCACCCATACTCTGATACACCCTTGTGGAATCATTCATGGGACCACATGTACCCCTACCCTATAATATATAACTATTATGATATGATACATAATTACAGTAATCTTTCACAATTTTAACCCTTCAACTCTTTGCATTAGCATATTAAGATCCAATATTTACATGTTGTCTATATGATATTTACATTGATTAGATAGGTTGGATACAATCTGTTAGTTTAGCATATCAAACTTATTCACTTTGTTTTCCAAGTTTACTAATAACAATCTGTATTTGTTGTCAACAACCATCTACTTGGCATATTTTCACCCTATATCTGCATTTGTTAGATAGCTGGTATCAAGCTGCTAAGGGCAATCTGTATTTCCCTCTAATAATCCTCAACTGTGCATACCTTCATGCCACACTTACACAATCAGGGGGCCACACTCACATCAAAATTGACCCTCACTGCATTATCCCCTAGGGATGTCCCTCTGCAACCAGGGCGGCTTGTGGGGAAAAAGCGCCGCCTAAGGGTTAGCGGTTTAGACTGTCCAGGGAACATCTATCTCCCCTGGATTAGTTAATTTCTCCCCGGTACTGAGATGACTAACCACCCCACAACCACAAGACGCACAATACATGGGCCTGATTGGTGGGATGGGAGTTCCCCCATTGTCTAAGGGAATCCTACATGCCGATACAGTGGGCGTGGATTGTGCAGGACCTGCCCAGATCGCACCCACCTAGATTTTATGCACTGCCTTTGTACATAACCTAGGCTGCCATCAGGCTCCATACAACCTCGCCCCCAATGCCTTTTTTTGGTGGATTTTTCCTCCAGACAGCCTCTGGCTGGTTCCTTGCAACATGGACTTCTATTTTGTCCCCTACATCTCTAACTGCTAAGTTAAAAAAATGTTCCCTTTATTGCATTATTTATTAAGCTCTATTCTCCACTTTTTGCTGCAAATACTCCAAGCATCCTATTGCATCTTGTCACCTTCCCCCTTTTTTAGGTGTTTTGAATGTTCCTACCCATCATTTTCATTCCAAAAAGTTAACCACAATTACCCAGGTAATTAAAATGGTTTATAGTCAGTTGGTCTATAATAAGCCTTTAAGGTTTAACACTTTATGGACCTAGAACATCATGTGATTGAAAATTGGTTAACCCCAGATTAAAACACAGAAAAGGGTAAGAGATGTATATAATTTTTTTCGTTTTTTATGTGCAGACACATTGACCTTCTAACTAATCAAACCTCATTGATATTCACTTGCTATTTGTACATAGAAAATATCCATTCAACACATAAGGTTTCAAACGGAAACATTGTATCAAAACTACCCTTTCCCTTAAGCCTATTCAGTCGAGAAGAAAGTTATAAACAACTTTGAATATTTTTATACTTTTTTTTTATTTTTGTGCACTCTTTCATACATTCTCCAATTTGAATACTATTAATGATCATTATTTACACAATAGATACATACAGCTTGTTCCTTGTTACATAAGTCTCCCACAGTTTATTTGGGACAAAACATCTTATCAGCCTTCCAATACCAAGTAAATCTGGGTACACACGTGCAATTATTGTCATTGGAAAGGATTTTTCATGATCCTTTCAGAGAACCATATGACGTGTGTACTATTGAGAACCATTGGACGTGTGTACGTAGCCTAAGTGTTACTATGTAGCTTTTCTCACTAGAACTGCTAAAAACTACATACATCCAATGTAATGATTACACTAAAAAACATCAATTTACCACTATTTCCAATATACACTATATCATCTTATCTCATGTATATTCATATGAATTATGTTGAATGTTAATTTGCATACCATATTTTTTTTAGCTATTTATATATTGTATTAAATCTTTTATATATCATTTTTTTTGTATTATATACCAGCTATTGTAACAAATATAATAACTCCTAAATATTAACCGTACCCCTGAAGAAGCCGAACTGGCGAAACGCGTCGGGACATATCTGAGTGAAACTGGTAATTCCTTATCTGTTAGGTGTATAATGTATAGTTTGAATATCTGAACTCTGTCGCGATACAACCGAGTTTAAGATATATACACAATATACATATATTGTTTGTAATTTTGTATGATGTCTAATTATATTATTACATAATTTACCTACTGCCAGCCTAGTCCCTGTCTCCTTTTCTACACATTTGAATATTTGAGTTTAATACGGGGTGGCATCAAACTCTAACCTGAAAACTATTTTTACGACTAATAAGGGATAGGGAAACACTCTACTTGCTATGTTAAATTTGCCTCAACAACCTGCAGTGCATACAGAGGTTTTTGCCATCATATGCACACCTCCTGAAGAAGAAGTTTTTGGAAATTGAGGTAATTGCAATTACAGAAATGAAAGATTTTTATTTGACTGATTTATTGGGGGATATAAATTGGTATTTTGGATAGGTATTTTATAATAAATTAATTTTATGTATTTGTTTTTTTTAAATTTAGTTGAAATGAACTAGAATGTTTTAGAGTATCAAAAATGTATCTAATTTGACCATTGGTAGTCCCATTTTTTTTCAACCAATTTGTTTACTTCGAATATTTAAGGGGCGTGCTCTAACAGGCCCTATATCTCTGTTGTTTAAAGGTTGGAGAAGGTAGTGCAAACCCTATCATTTCTATACATAAGTCCCCAAGTCAGTTATCCCCATTTAAGGCTACGTGGTGTGGATAGGACTGCAGCTCAAACTGTTATTGGGTCTTGAAGTGTGTTTCTGCATTATTATAACAACAAATGAACAAATGAACTAATGAATAATAAAATGTAGTATGCAATAAAAATGTATCAATTTATTCATATACTTAATTGAAAAATAACACATATTTGCAAAAGCATGTAGCAACATTTTCAGATACCTATGACAATGAGCACAACACAGCCAAAATATTTTTGTGTCTTGGAAGTTACACCTTCCCCTCAAGTATACCATGTATAATGGGCCTTGAATGAACATAGAATATCACATTGCTCTTGTTTCAATGCATTTTGCAGATATAGATATAGAAGCAGGTATATGCTGTGAAGAAAATGCATATATATATATATATATATATAAAGCTGTACATCTACGATTTCTACCTTGATCTGACTGCTTTACTTTTGTAAATGATTATAAATGCTTAAAATAGTAACTTTATTTCTTCTTTTCAGGGATGCAAGACCTGCCCAATGGTTTGAAAGGGATGTGGGTGGAAAACTGTTACTCTAAGGGGTCTGTATATAAATGTTTTCAACCAGGTTTACTCAAGACTTACACATTTGTCATGCTGAATTCAATAGGAAAATGTGTGAACCAACTTTTACCAGTCGTTCATTTTCTAATTTAATGTGAAGAATGAAAAATCGTTTAAAAATACAATGTGTAAATTTTAGGTAAAAGTTGGTGGAAAACTTGGGTAAAAAAATTTATAAATAGATATACCCCTACATGTATATCATTTACCGTATCTCTTTTGTCAAGTCTGTTCGAAAATAATCTCTGCCATATCCCGCAAAAATCATTTGACAATGAGGTTATAATGATGCTAATTTCTGTTTGATTTTTAAAGTGGTGCCGTAAGCTGGTAATCAGACAGATGGGCTACTGGTTCGCTCTTAGATATGCTTAAGTTATTTTTAGAGTACTTTACTAAAAAATAATCTGAGCTTAATATGTTTTCCTGTTGCTAATCAAAATATGGTATTAGACAACTGACTTTCATTTTTCAGGAACATGTGCCAGTATGTTATTGTCACCAAGAAACACAACACTGTTTCGGTCATTGCTGTGTAAAAATCCATTTTGGCCAATGAAGCCTGATCTTCTGTGCTGATGCCAAAGAAAAGTGTTAACATAAAACATGGCCAATAATGTGTTGGATCTCTTTCGTTAAAGCTGATTATATATTTAGATTACTTTTCAAGAGAAACCACCATGGTAATAAAGCTGTCCTTGTGCAAAATAGAGAAATAGAAGAAACTGCATATTTTTAGGATACCAAAAGTAATAAATCAGAAATGATTGCTTTGCTTCCGATATATAAAATCTTTGCACAAAACATGCATCATGGAGAAATACAAAAATGAATATAGACACACCAATCTTCTCTTTATTACAGGTTTCCTATCTAGGAGCACATGACTAGACTGCATGTATTTTCAAATGAAAGCCTCATTGATTAAGTGTAAATTAGAATTATAAGAAAACTTTCACATTTTAACAAACAAGTGTTAACATTACAGTTTGTGATGGATCTTTGAATAAAGCTTAACTCAGTTTTGTAGGGTTTGTGATCTCCAACACTAACATGAATATTTTGAATTTTGTATATGGTGGGTTTTTGTCAAGTTTTTATTTTTCTCCTTGTCCCTTGTGGGGAGATTCGCTACCCTGTTCAGAATGTTGATCACAGGACTTGATTTACCAAAGGCAGTTTACTTAATTCTTTTTTTTTTTTTTTTTATATCACCTTGCAAGGAAATTTTTACTTAGTTTAGTAAGTTAGATGTTTTGCTAATTTTAACCATCCGATCATGTGTAAGCACAAATCATGTTTTTTTACATTTGCTTGACGTGGTTTAGCATTGTTTGAAAAAATAATTCTCAACACATTGAACTAAATTTCTACTAAGGAGAGTAGAAATCACCAGAACACAAGGCAGGGGGGAACTTGCTAATAGGCATAAGTATCTAGCAGGGAAGTCCCCCTCACTTTCCAAAATTTCCTCTAACTTCCTATTTCATCTTTGGGACAGAAAGTGAATTGAAATTTTCCCATTGGTATGTGGACTACAAAAATAACCTGCCATCTGTACTAGCCTTTCTTTTTTCCAAATCATTTAAAAAGTTTAACTATAAATACACCTAGATGTTACAAAATTGGCCACACTTACCTCTTCCTCACTAAAGTATAGGCACCTCTCTCCTGCGCGTGAGTTGTGACCCTGGGTGTGCCTGCTCTTCCAAGTTTTATCAGTGTCGCCCATCCCGCCGCCCAATCAGGAAAAAGCCTCCTAATCATCCAGGGCTATTTAGCTAGCTCAGACACTGTCATTGACTTGAGTGTCTCCACTAGTGCTGAGCCCCCTAGCTCTGCTGAGCATTTTCTCTACACCTGTTGGCTAATTCAGTGCTTCCCTTGAATCCTATGTTTACCCCTTGTTGCCCAGTCTATTGTTTCCCTGCCAATTCCCTTGTGCTGTTCCAGTGTTTCTCCCTGTCTGTAGTTAGTACCCAGTATCATCCTGCCCACCCTGGTGTGCCTAAGGACCTCAACCTGGCAGTAACCAGCAGCACAACATCCTTACCACTAGAGGCTCTGGAGGAGACCTGGTTACTTTTTGGACTTTTTGGCCATAGTGCCCCCTAGTGGCATCATCTCCCCAAGTGTGACATAGCATACCTAATTGTTTTACCAAAAATAACTATGTTAGCATACTACGAGTAGTACAGAGTACAGTAACTATTTTGTAGACAAGAATCCATGTGATCTTTAGACATCTAAAAGTTCTAATGAAATGAACCTGTTTTAAATGTAGATAAAACAAGTAAATTGGAAGCCCAAAGTTCACCTTAAATTATATTTTTAAAAGTTGTACTTTTTTAACAAAGTGTTTTTCCTGGTTCTATTTCTCTTGGTCTATTTACTGGGGTAACTCATACTCTTAAGAAAATGATGTAAAATTCCCATTGGAATAGAGATAGGTAAGAAATTCTTTAATGGAGACAACTATTACATGGGATTTACTTTCACATAGAAGAGATTTCTTTGTTGTGTCTTTACAATAGGAAGAAAAGGTTACAATTTCCAATGGGACACAGACAGAAAAAAAACATGTATCTGATAATAAAAAAATATGAAAAATGCTTGAGCTATAGAAATTTTTTAAAGTAATCCAACATCCATAACAGAGTCTCTTCATTTTCAATTGATCGATTTTTTTACTCACATTAAGGCCATACCGACTTAATCTTATTACATGTATGAGCTCTTTGGTAGTTGGATTGCTGTGTTAACGTCTATTGTGCTTAGTATAAAAAGATCTGAAAAGCTCTGCCAGTTGTCGCGAAGTGTGCTTATTACATTTAGTCTGTCAGCTATAGTGCTAGAAATCTCATCTTCACATTCACAATTAATTTCAACTATTTAGCAGTTATTTTACCCGTAATTACTCACAGAGAATGCTGTTAACTAATTAGTGACATTGGATCAATAATGACTGCAGAGTGAAGAAAAAAACAATATGTTTTATCAAGGGTTAGGTATATCTATTGAAGACTCTTACTGAAAATTTTCAAATCCTATTTTTGCATAGGGTTCACAGCATTCATAACTATAGTATTATTCTGTCCAAACAAAAATTAAAAGTTGCATTTCCAGATTGTTTTTGAAAATGCATCAGGTAGTCCTCCTAGTTTTGCTCTATTACATAGTCACCGATGCAAAACAAGCATGTGTATGCAGAAACCTCAAATCACTAAACCTAAATCTCTGGCTGCCCACAAAATAGACTATATATATAAATATATAGATAGATATACTACATACTAAATACATACATGTAATCCAAGCGCACTGTGCTTTATCTAAGGAACAGCACAGTAGATACTGCTTTACATCTTGCTTTGTCTGTCTGAAACCTTTCACTAAACTACAGAAAAAAAGATACACATTAAAGCATAAAATAACCTTCTGAACTCAGATATCATACCGGGTATAGAACTTTATAACTGACTTTAGTTATGGAGGTCTTTGCAACAGGTTTGTGGTATGTTCGGTTTGTGCTTAAGAATGTGGCATTGGCTGCAAATCATGGGAAATGGTAACATTAGGAAAATGACTCAACAATGATGTAAGCAAAGTTCCCAATGGTTTGACATGGTATATAATAGCTAGCACAGCCTTTATTAACCTTTTTAACATGTAAAAACCCTTGAAACTTTCAGGTCCTCTGGGAACCACTACTATAATTACTATATCCACAGTGCCCAGTGTGGTGGTCAGTGAGAATGCCTCTAACATTGCTGGCAATTGGGAAGAATGTCACCCTTACAAATAGCCAAAAAGATCATCGTTGTCACTAAATCTGACCTAAGAGGCACAAATTGCTCACTACTCAAGAAACCCCTATCGACCTCTGGCAGAACCCTGGATGAGAAACACTGAACCAGTGTGAGAACATGGGGAGGAAGAACTGGGGAATGAAAGAAAGACACAGAGTGGAAGAGAAGCAAAGATATTGTTAGGAGATGCTCAACTGTCCGGCAACTCTGTGCTGTGTGCCATCAGAGTAAAAAACACTGTTTATTTTGTCCAGTGATGTCATTTGGAGGAGCCAGGAGAACTAAGATAGCAGTGCCTGCTTCCCCTTAGCTGTGCACCCTGATGTATTTTCTGCATCCCTAGCACCACTTTGTAAGGCTGTGCACAGCTAAAGGGGATATCAGAGGCAATTAGCTCCTGACTCAGTCCTGCACTGCCATTGGCTGCTGGGATTTTATAGCCTCTCTGCTCCCAGTCACCAGGGCCTGTTATAGCATGTAGCAGGGCTAATCTATGCTGGAGTGTGTTTCCTCTGAGTTGCTGACCTTGCCTGTTTCTGACCTTATGAGTTTATGCTGCCTGAACGGACCTTTGCCTGTGACCCCGACTCTGCTTGTGTTTTGCCCTTGTATACTTCGTTTGGTACATGGATATTCTGTGTATGACCTCTGCTCTGTATTCTGGACTTGGCTCTGTTGGAATCTTGGTACTGCTATCTGTGGGCTCCTGGATTGCTGCCAGACCATCCCCAGACACCATTCCATGCGCAGTAAGTCCTGGGGGCAACCAAATTCTGGGAGACACAACTAGTCTCCCAAGTCTGAAGACTGCAGTGTTAGATTGGGGTACTGGTGTCTGGTGAGAACTAGTGCTGAGCAGGGCCTTACAGGTATATGGAAGAAAAAAGAATGGTGTTAAAGGGTAGATATTCTAAGGGTATTCAAGGAAAAACGGGGATTTAGTATGAACCCCTAATATATTATCCCTCCATTGAGACAAACTACTGGGTGAAAAGACAACACATCAAAACGTGTAAAAAGCACCCTCCAATCCATGGCTCCTATACCTTCTGAAATTTACCTATCAAGTCATTGTGATGCACATAATGATAATTAAGAGAGTGTTAAAGATTTCCATGCTTGGGCCACAGTTCCAAGGTTGAGATTCAAATATATAAGAAAGGAGTTTAAAGCCCCATAAAATGAGACTGTAATGCGGTCAATATATGTAATTATTTAGTATAGCACATTGTATTTATAGTGTAGCCCGTTTAATACCTTTTTGTCTTATTTTTTATAGTCAGGGCAAGTAAATATAAAATATTTCATGTTAATGCTTTGCACTCATTTATGAGCCAGCAGTTAGAGCTTAGGTCTCCTTTACAATCAGACAAACCGAGCCATAAGAAAGACAGCCTCTGCTGTTCTACCTTAATTTTTTACAATTTTTTTTAAACATAAAGACAATCCAAAACATTGACCCAAAAATCATGTTTTCTATATTTTCTATATTTCTATTTTTTTATAATTTGCCATTAAATAGGTTTGTCTTTAAAAGAAGAGTGGTTAATGGTTAAAGGGAAGCTGCTTGAAGCTGGCCAGCCATTTACTGTTACAAGAATTTTTAGAATGATGCCTTTTTATTATTCATAAACACCTTTTACACCTTTTTACACATTTATGAAAAAGTACAGCTGTTCCATTTTGCATTTTTGTTACTATTTTATTATTGGAATTATGTCCATTTTCTTTTTGAATTTTGTCTGTGGAGAAAAGTTTCCACGTTGTCCGGTTTCCGCTGTTGGTAATATATTTTACCTTCTTGTCCTAGTGACCACAATCACCTTAATTAATATGATCTTGCCAATCGAGACACAGACAGAAGAAAAAAAAATGCAACTGTAGCTGTACTTTTCCTTTATCTTCACTCCATTCTTGATCAAACCTAATCCATTATTTTCAATTAATGTATTTTAAGTCTAGTTATAAAAATGATTGCCTAATTGCTGTCCCAGGCGTATTATTTTATTTTAATTCACTTTTAAAAATGTTATGCTGCTGATTTTTATTGCATTGTCTTCTGCTGTTTAATTGACATTATTAGGATTGACATATTGGAAAATAAACCCTGGGAATCTCTGTCACTATAATAAATGTTAACTTTTAGTTAGAGATTAGTTTATTTTGTGGCTTAGATCCCCAAAGTAAAAACCCATTTTTCAACTAGGGTTTCTCCAGAGGTTGTTAGGAGTTCCTCGATCACTTAGCAATTTGTGACTTTTAAGTCGGATTAACTGACAATGATCATTTTGGCTATCTGTAAGTGTGACATTCTTCCCAATAACCACCAATATAGGAAGCATTTTTCCCAATGACCACTACTTCAATGAACTGTGAGCTGTGGATAAAGTAGTTATAGCAGGGGTTCCCTGGAGACCTGAAAGTTTTTAATGGTTTCCCCATATGAAAAGGCCAAGAAACACTGCATATGACTGTGGCTCACTGACCAATTGAACAAAATAAAATAAGAAAGTGTTAACTTTCTTATTTTATTGTTTTCATTTTGGTTTTGATTGCTTGCTAAGTCCACATTCAGAATTGTGTCCACATTCCTTCTTTCTTACAAAAGAGCCATTTTTGGACTTCTTCTAAAGAAATATTGTTTGCATTGAAATCTTTTCATAAAATGAATGAACCACAAGTAGAATATATTTATCTTTTTGAAAGTAGCATTGATCAGTTTCCACAAATAATTTTAAACTCTAATATAAAACAATACGCTCTGTTGATTCTGCATCTTATTGTAACTGCCAAGTACTTATGCTGGAAAGACTGATGGGTAACAGTATACTTTTACTTGGTGACAGAGATTAACTTTACTGTTTATATTCCATTTTAATCACTGTATACAAGGCATATTTGTTGCAAACTATTAGACCAGGGTAATATTTACAAACAAGGTCAATTAAGTTTAAAGATTTTGCCTTTCGAGTCTTTCCTCCGAGGTAAATTAGGAAGCATTAATCAAAAAGCTAGGCGCAGACTAAATTGCAGCAGGCCCATTAATCAAGCAATATTTAATGTACTGGAGCAGGGACACTATTGGATTGAAAACATCACTCTTTTCTTTGACAGTACCATGGGCCAAAAGGATGAGGTGAGCAAAGATAGAAGCCATTCATTGTACAGAGTTCTAAAAGTAGAAAAGCAGATCGTTAATCATAAGGTTTAGGCTAGCCACAAAACAATACTGTGCCTTAAAATAGATCTTGATGGTGGTGTTGGATTTTTGTCATGCAGAAGGTCTTTATATAAATGACAGTTGAAACCAACGTTGCTGACAACCTGGATCCAAGAAGGACATTATTTTGTTACATTTTAGTAGAAATGTGCATTGTAGAATTATATAAATAGTAAGTCTTTATCATAAAGACAACGTTTTATAAAGATTAATCTTTCACAATAATCCTTTGCAGAGGTGCAAATATACCTTACACGTTAGACCTAGTGTACACTAATGGAGATACGAACAAGCTGCAATGTTACTTATAGCAAGTTCATTTTTATTAAAGTGTATTTTAAGCAAAACAATTGTTTGGTCCAAGTCCGGAAAGATTAGAGGTTCTTTATTTCTTGTGTCAATCATTTTTATTGGGTTTTTCAAACAGATACAACAAAATACAAAAAACAAAACAAACACAATACCGATACAAGGTAATAGCACATGTAAATTAGGGGTGTTCGCAAGAAAACAGAGTTTAGAACTGAAAAAAATTCAATACTCCCTTAAAAAATGTAGACTTGAGGGTATGTGCCCTCGTGAACATAGTATCACCTGCACACAGCAATGTAAGCAATAATATACATTCTTGTCGCACCCAGGTACCTGAAAAACCAATGTAACCCTGGACTGGTAACAACAAAAAAGGGGGGGATATAGGGGGTAGGGAGGGAATAAATAATATAAACCGAATCAAAAGATCGGCCCACAGGGGTGTGGGGAGGGAGGGTAAGGGAGGAAAAACGGGAAGGGCTGGTTAATGTAACAAAGGCAACCTTTGGTGTAGGAAAAAAAAAAATTACTATTGTATGTATAGATATTTTAGGTTATATATGCTTGAATTTGGGGAGATTCTTTAACCTACCTAGTGGTAGAGAAATATATATATATATTAATATATATTTTTTTTAGTTATTTATTATTTTTACATGATTTTGTGTTTCAAACTTTAACATACTCATACTATTATATTATACTGTAAAATAAATTTTCATGAAAAACAATGTACTGCTGTTAGAGATATATATCCAGACAGAAATGTACCGTTAGGGAGGATAAACCAGTTCTAGGCAGCCCAGGTTAGCTTAAACTGTTCATAACGGTCATCATCCTCTGCAGAAGTTTTTTATTTCACTGCTATCCACAGTTCTGTTTCACAGTTAGAAACAAAAACCCTGAAATCACTTCCCAAGTTTTCCAGAACTTTAGGGCCAGATAGTCAAGAAACAATGTTATCATTATAACCTTTTAATAGGGAAGTCACCTAATTTTTACTTGAAATATTTCTATCTCATTAAGAAATCTTCAAATTCACACTTTATTATCTATACAATCATATATAAAATTCAGATTTTAAAACATACCCAGCCATCCGCACATTTTACATAAAGTTTACAATGTAAGAAATTGTATGGAATGGATACAAAGTGAGTGAGCAAGTCCCCACTGAGTATACATGTTTACGGATAATTATTTTATGTCAACACCAAGTGTGATGAATTTTGGAAGATAACCCTTGTTTACCCAGTATGTTTAGTTTGTTATTTGTCCATAATGGCCCTGATTTATTAAAGTTCTCCAAGGCTGGAGAGAATACACTTTCATCAGTGAAGCTGGGTAATCCAGCAAACCTGGAATGGATTTCCAAAAAGTCATTAGCTATTTGTTAGCAAATGTTTTTATTCCTGGACCAGATCCATTTCAGGTTTGCTGGATCACACAGCTTTACTGATGGAAGTGTATCCAGCCTTGGAGAACTTTAATAAATCAGGGCCTATGGTTCAGATTTAATAAAGCTCTCCATGGCTGGAGAGGATACACTTTCCTCAGTCAGCAAACCTGGAATGGACCCAGTCCAGGATTGGAAACATTGGCTAACAAATAGGAAATTACTTTTAGGAAATCCATGCCAGGATTGCTGGATCACCTAGATTTGCTCATGAAAGTGAATCCTCTCCAACCTTGGAGAGCCTTAATAAATCAGGCCCATTATGTCTGAAAAATACTCAGTACCTCCTTGTATCATTTCCTTGCATCATGATGTATACATGTTAAACTAACCCCGCTGCAGGATTTTTTTATTGTTTTTGCCTAGGGTGCCAATAAAAATCATTTTGCCCTACCTAACTCGACCTGTAGGCTACCTCCTTTTAAGGAACCAATCCCCTAAAGCCTCCTCACTTTGGAATTTTGTTTCTTGGTTGTAGGCTTCTGGAATCATAAACCATGCAGGACCAGAAGACCAAAAAATAGAGGACAACACTAGCTTGCCCACTACCCAGAGCATCAGAGGGTAAAGGAGAACAATGGATGACAGGGAAGGGATGAGATAAGAAAAGCACTCTCTATGGTACCCTTGGCAAGCCTGCGGATTTACCTTATGTATTATACAGGGGAGTTTTTAATTTTCCCAAGAGTAGCTTTAAGCAAAAATGTTTCCAAGAACAATACAAGCTGCATCTTCTGAAGTGTAGGTTTTCTATGGAGAAGATACAGTTCTCATAACATAGTGCAGCAACAGTCATAATGCACTGTCATTATTGGTCTTGGTAATATTATGCACAATGCTGATAAGGTAATTTTTAGTCTAAAGCATCACTACACATTTTTCAAAATAGAATTATCAGTGAACAAGTTGTTGGCCCATTGTTTGCTTTTTGCAAAATTGTGAGTTTCTTGGATGTACTTTATACAATTGTACACATAAGACCAAACTAATTAAAAGGAAACTATGTAGGCCCATGCAGGCCAAAGCAACAGGTCCACTTTAATTCTCCATGCACTTTTCATCACTCTTGTACTGCTCCATTTAGCTTTCAGGAGTGCAAGGTAGTTTGGGAGAGATGCAAGTGGTACTTCATGTGACAATGTTGGATGTCTGAGCAGCAAGTTACTAAACATCGGCACTGTTATATGGGATGGAGGGTACCAAGATTAATACTTCATACTTTTTTTCATTTCTGGCAGCCAGGGCATTGAGTATTTGCTGCAGGTGGGGTTAAAGTGATTTGGTTCACATGGGCAAAATATGTGTGCTTTAGGCACCCTGCCCATTGGGACTGCTCTTCCTACAAGGCTGAAAATGGTCACTAGATTAATGGTTCCATCTACGATGTTTTATGAACTAGTGATGTTTTAAAACCTCCAGACACTGAAAACCCTGTGCTGGTTTATCACAAAAAAGATCCCAGTGTCACCTGTGATTGCAAGAAGAGATAGGATATATGTGTGTACCTATAGACACTAGTGACATTGACAATTGCAATCAGAATTTTTTTCAAATCCCCATGTATATTACTCCTCTGTTGCTCATAAATATATGCATTTGCCCTCCAAAACAGAACAAAGCCATCATTTATGTGATGGTAACAAATGTGCAGTGTACAAAATAACAAAATAATGACTACTAAAACCATAAAAAAAACATAATATTTATATTAACACAAATCAGATAGCAACATTGGAAAATAATGGACTCCTGGAGATGTCTTTAATTAGTGTGTGATATATTTATAAGCATCCATACAAATGGTTGTTAAAAAGAATAGAGAATAAAGCATTATTCAGCTTCTACAGTTAAAGTGTTCCATATATCTGCTGCATGAATCAGTTGATTTTGTGGCTCCCTAATGGAACATAAAAACAGCATTACATGATTACATTGTTTCCAAAGCAGAATAGAAAAAGACAACGTTGTGAATAAAGATTAAACCACTAAATTAGACGTCTGTTTATTACATAAACACATTGCAACTTAAATGCCGAGTTTACTGTCACTCATGCAATTGCCATAGTACAATTTACTTTCTGACAGGGATCCACAGGATTTACAGGGACATCTAATTATGAGCAAATACACAACACAAGTCAATACCTTTATGTATATTTTATATAAGCGCAATAAAGTATGTTTTATAGAATGCAGTAAAACTTGATTTGCTCAAACGTCTGTCCCTCTTCCTATTTTGAGTCATGGGGCCTGATTTCTCAAAGTTCTCCAAGACTGGAGAAGACATGCTTTCATAGGAGAACCTGGATGATTTCTTAAAATCATTTGCTAATATTTGGCAAATATTTGCAATCCTGAACTAGATCGATTCTGGGTTTGATCACCCAGGCTCACCCATGACAGTCTAGCTTTTCTAGTCTTTGATAAATCAATTCCATGATGTTCAAAAGATTACAGATGAATAATACAGGTAGTCCCGAGTTAAGGACATCCGACATACGAACGACTCCTAAACAGTAACAGGGAATTCCCTGCTTGCGCGTGTGCAGGACGGAGGCTTGAAGGGGGGGGGGGGGGTGCATGACTTGCAGAAGAAATATTTTGATAAACACAGCTGAGCTTGTGGGTGATCTTAAGAGCTGAGCTGATCTTGTAACTCTCACCAAAACAAACTTTGCAGTTGTTTCTTTTTGCATATCTAAGCACAGCTTGCTGCAGACGTTAATGAATGTCTAGGCTCTAAAAAGTTTTTTTTCCTTTGTTTGTGATTAGCTCACAGTGAGGATTTTATACAGTAACTGACACCATGCTGCCTAATAATGTTGAGAAAAACATCTGTCCTAATTGCATTTATTAAAATAATGTACTCGTTCTGACTTACATACAAATTCAACTTAAGAACAACCCTACAATCCCTATTTCATACGTAGCCTCGGGACTACCTGTATATGGAAACATATTTTATTGTTGAATAATTGTGGGGAAAACAGACTGTAACTACAAAAAAGGCTTATCTTTTCTATCAATCTAGCAATCAAGGTTTTAAAGGTGTGGCACAGAGGGGTTAAAAAGGCCCCATAAATGTCTGAAAACATTCTGCATGGTGATCCAGTTTATTTTATATATGATAAAATTATTTATTTGTATATTAGAAAGAAGATATGATGAGTAAAAACCTCAGTTAGTACTAAACTTAGATTGTATGTAAACTATAAAAAATGTTTTAATAAAGCAATGATTGTTGAGTTGTGTGTGATATGTGATTTGTGATAAGACAGATCATTTGAATGGGCTGCCAACACAACACAATGCTGCCAAAATATTTTTAAGACCTCAATGCCGTAAGAGTGTGTTACCTGGTATTGTGGTGTGCCATTACCACAATGCATATATGAATGGGAATGTAAAGGTGTTCATATTTTATATTTTTGTCACTGCACATGTGTCTTTTCAGTCTGGGTATTTAACTATATGTCTATCATACCATCATGTGGGGTCTATGATACATAATATGTTTCCCAATATAAGAGAATAAGAAGGCTAGACAAACACAGAGACTTTGGGCAAATTTATGATAAACTTGTTCAAAAATTTAATATGTGACCCACATAGAGAAAAACTTGCTGAAGTTCTTCATCTAATACACGTCATGGTGCAAGCACAGTGTTCTCCCCAGCACCTTTTAGCTGGGTGCACCACCTGACACTTTTTAGCAACCACCCAAAATTCCTTACTACCCAAAATTCTGGGGAAAACACGGAAAGGGTATCTGGTCCCCCGCTGCACTTTGTGGCTCTTTTTTCCAGGGCCAGTGGATGTAACCACAGAGCAGAATAAAGGTAGTAATTCAACATTCTTAAAAAGCCATTGAACCCTGCAGATACTTATGTCAGTAGTCTCATCCCAGGGGAATAATAATATTTGTTCCAAAGACGAAAATGAGGTGAAAATCTAGACTAGTACTATTTTCAGAGTATATATAAATGTAACTGTGAAATATAGGCCTATTGTTCTCTCTTACCACAATTAAAAGTTTATTTTGGAAATTGCATTTATTATTTTAATGAAGCACTGTATATCTTTTATGGTGAGAAATTGAAATTAAGGTTCATGGACTTGCTTAACCACCGACAAGAAGCATTTCTGTGTGTCTGAGGCTAGGGGGTACTTACTTTTTCCAAAGCACATCATTACATATTTTTATTGATATTTTTTTTTATGCAAGGTAATTATCTTAATTTCTAGGCTCTGTTAAAAAAATATTTTATGTTTGCCTATTCAAATATATTGAAAGTATCAACAGGCAACAAGGAGTATCTGACATTCCCTCAAACATTCCCTGGTGGAGAATCAGTTACTCCTATTGAAACGCATGGACCTGGAAGATTCTCTACCAGAAAATGTTTAAGGGAATGTCTGATTCCCAGCTTTATAAATAGAGCCCATAGTGCACTAAGAGTTATAATACTTGTATTGTAGCAAAAGCTGATTTTTATTGTCATACCTGTCATTAGATCAGTTGGACAGATGAGCGGCATTTTCTTCATTTTTAGGGTTGCCTTTATTGTTATTTCCTGATGGATCATGCCAGTTTTTTTTTATTAGGATGAACGCTGTAATTTCTCATATGTTTTTATTTGTGATGTCATGCTTCCAGATGTAACTGTTTTTCTTGGAAATCTAAGCCTTCGAGTTCTGTTAATTGTTTGCAAAGTTATTTGTTGACATGGTTGGTTATGAAACAAAATAAGCTGAATCATATGGGTTATGAAGACTATGAAAATAAAAGCATAAGTACCATATGAGATATTTTTTACATGTTTCTGCCATACTCTCATTTGTTAGCATGTAAGTATTATTTTAAAGTGGACCATTCAGTAACTTTACAAACCTGAGTGAATACATTTCTATATATTGTCACACAAAGCTGCAACATTTACCAGTATATAAAAAATGTCTTTTATATATTTTTATTAAAATATATAAACATACATAGTGCTTATATTTTTTAATATGAGGTAGGGCCAATAATGACTGAGATTAGATTTTTGCATCAATACAAAAAAAGTATTTTAAATGTTCCTTAATTTTGAAGCCTACACGTTAGGCCAGGGGTGCCCAACACGTTGATCGCGGAGCCTCCCTACCCCCCCCCCCTATACATATATAGGGATGCTGGGGATGTCTTTCGTCAGACAACACCAGGAAGCATCCAAGGCTCATGTAACAGTGGGGATTGGGGAGGGGGGCAGAGAGGGCGGGAGGGCAGTCTGAGGTGAGCAGGATGGCTATGTCAGTTCAGGCTCGGTGTCAGGGTTCAATTACCCAAATACCTTTGTTCAGATTAACGGTTTGTTTTCTTGTTCAACACGTCATTCTCCTATGACAGGTGAACTCTAGCTTTCCTGTCACTATAGTCTTGTAGTGCATTGTCTGTGCAATGTTCTGCCATTTAATGTCTCATTAGCTCCAGTCAATTATGTGTAGTATACTCGGTAAATATATAAATAAATATATGATTAGCATTTTTATTGTTGGTAGATCATTTTGACTTGGTCATTTTAAAAGTAGCTCACAAGCCAAAAAAGTGTGGGCACCCCAGCTTTAGGCAATATTCCAAGCTTCCTATCCCCTTGGTACCTCTAGAAGAAATGGGAAGTGCGGTTGGCACAAAGGTAGAAAGGTGCAGGCAGCAATAATAGTTTTCCTTACGTCTAATATCTTTGTGTCGGTGTAGGAAAGATATGCCATCTAACTGAAGGCCACTAACTAGAGGGCACCGAAATTCTGAAAGAGGCTCTACTGTTCGTCCACTCTGTTCATATGAAAATCCAAGTTTATTTGATATTGGGTTTTTAAAGTTTTCAGAGAGGCTAAAATATAAATATGGAAAAAAAATTCCAGCTAAGTGATTACTCCTCAAACTGCTTCCAGGTCTGAGCTGTTTTCCAGTTGTCTCACGTGCATTTGATTTTAGGTCTTCACATGACAAAATGAAGCAAATATTCTTGACTTTACTAACTTGTATTAGTTTCTGCATTTAATTCTACTTCTCTGTTTCCTACATCTTTTAGGCATGGCTTTCCAATGAGAAATTTTGTTCTGCAGTACTGCTGGCAGGCACTTGAAGATAATTCTCCTTCCATCCCCTCTGAGCCCTGCATATGTTTCATCCGCTTTCCATTGGAGCACTTATTGTGCAGATTGAATGCCAAGTGGTGGACAAGTAAAGTGGTCCAATCTTTGGTGTGCTAAATGCTGTGAACATAAAACTGGCTTTGTCTACCTTTATCTGCCAATATCCTGACCTTGTATCCAAAACACCACCTAGTTTACTAGTTACACTGTATTTTCCAGTACAAACATTTGATAATATTCCTACATCACAGCATTAATAAAGTCCAAATATACTCAAAATTTAACATGCCAAATGTATAAAAGAATCATGTTAATTAGTAAAAGCTAGAAATATTATGTTTTAAAGTGGCTTGCCTGTAGCTGTCCACAGAGCCAGGAACTCTTTTATTCTCCTGTTTAAAGAATAAATTGCTACAAATACTCACCATTTTCTTGATGTGACCACAAGTCCTGCTCCTCCTCATAGGCACATGGTTTCCACTGCAATGCAAGAATGCTGGAGAATGTAGTCTTTAACCTTGGGTTTTAAAAAATCTCTCAACTGAGAGATGAGAGAAAATAGCTATAGTGTAGTATGCAATCACAATTAACCCATGTACACAGATATTCTCTTCTTCAGTTTGTTTTATTTTCCTTCAAACTAGTCCTGTACTGGCTATTTTCAAATTAACACAAAATAAATATTATTCATGTAAAACTGTTCTGGGGGTGAACAATACGTGCACCAATGTACAATATTCAAGTATGGGCATTGACCAGTGTAATCTAGAGAAGCACCCAGATATTCTATCCACCAACTCCGCACTGTTTGTATTTATTTTTGAACTTGCCTTGTTCAGTTTATAATGGTACAACTGATCTTTATATCAACAAATATATTATTATTATTATTACACAGTATTTATATAGAGCCAACATAATACAAAGTCCATATAAATAATTTGTTAGTTATATAAATGACTTAACCTTGTACACTGAACTATAATACAGTTTAAAAAAACACATTTTGTAAACTTATATATTAGACATATAATATACCTATATACTTATATATTAGACATATACAATACTTATATATTGAATATATATCTATTTAAACCAAAAACAGTTACATTGTTAGTTAAAATGCTATCAGAATCTGCAGAAACCACAATACCTGATGTGTATTAATACATTTTTCACGTAAGGACAAAATAAAAAATTATTACACTTTTATTACTTTTTGTTCAGTAGCACTAGCAGCTGCAGGGAATCCACCACCTTTAAACAAAAATCAGATTACACAAGTAATGACATTTCATGTTCCCAAGATAATTTTTTTGAGTAAAAAAATGTAATTTAATAGCTATTTCCCCTAACTATATGTGCAGCACACTTTCCACATAACATTCTTCTACTGAATTTCTGTACCTGGAAGTAGATGATTTGTCCTTCATTTTTGATGTTCTTCAAAGCGTATTCTTGCATTAAATACTGTAAATACTCTTTATCATCACATTTCTAAATTTTGTAAGCATAATGTACTGGTCCTGCTATACAGCCGCTATCTCTTCACCGCTCGTTACTTTTGTCAAAAACTTTGTTCTATTGGAGCAGTGTTTATTGACCTTTTGAACACAAGGGAACCCCTTAAAATAACTTTCAGGTCTTGGGGAACCCTTTCTATAATTTCTTTATCCACAGTTCACAGTACATTAGTGTGGTAGTCAGATTGCTTTCTACATTGCTGGCCAATAGGAAGAATGTCTCTCTTATAGATAGCCAAAATGATAATGATGAGAGGCACAAATTGCTCATTGCTTTGGACCCCTGGTTTAGAAACACTACATTGGGGGTCCTTCCTTGCTATGTTACACTATGTCCTTTACATAATACATATACCCATACTTTATGATTCTGTCTACCATGCAAAATGTTCCTTTCTACCACACAGGATGTTCAAAAACAGGCTCTTTATTATTATTACACAGTATTTATATAGCACCAGCATATCACACAGTGTAAGTCCATAGTCATGTCACTAACTGTCCCTTAAAGGAGCTCACAATCTAATGTCCCTACTATAGTCATATGTCATTAATGTAGTCTAAGATCAATTTAGGAGGAAGCCAATTAACCTAACTGCATGTTTTTGGGATGTGGGAGGAAACCGGAGTACCCAGAGGAAACCCACACAGACATGGGGAGAACCTGCAAACTCCATGCAGATAGTGTCCTGGCTGGGATTTGAACCTAGGACCTAGCACTGCAAAGGCCAAAGTGCTAACCCCTGAGCCACTGTGCTGCACTTTATTAATGCAAATGTATGTTCAGTGCCAGATGACACTAAATTTTGGCTTCTGTTAACTTAAATAAGAAAGTTTGCTTTTGCCTTCGCTTTCTGAGAGAGCTGACTTCTTGGAAGCAGTTTACATATCTAATACAGTCAATAAGTATTTCTTCCACTTATTTAGTGGTAATCCACTGAAAGTTATACAATGGAGACAACCCTTATGCAACCAGCTTTCCCCTAACTAGTTTGTTTTTCAATTGAATTGTACAGGTTATAGGTCCCTGAGAAAAGTCAAGTATTAATTAATTGTGGTCTCAATTTTTTACATCACAAAAACTTTTTTAATTTTAACTGAACTTTTTATATTCACTTTAACTGTTTTAGGGACCACAGGTTAAAAAGCACTACATATCAATGTAAACAGATCAGTGTGTTGGTATATAGTGCTGGGCACCATGTAGTTCTTGCAACACAGCATTTTAGACACTAAATATGCTAAAGAGGAAAATGAAAAAAATAGCCTCCACAACCCCTGCTTCTCAGTGTTACTGGAACTAAACCCAAACACCTAAATATGTTGCTGCACATTTACCCGCTGGGTAAAAATTTCTACTAGGCAGGGATGTCCCCTATCCTTCCTTCTGTTCGCATTACCCATAGAACTGTCAGCTTTAGCCATTAGACAGAACCAAGAAATTAAAGGAATCACCTGTGGTCTGACTGAACAAAAGGTGGGCCCTTCTATATATTAAATCACCTGTGACCTCACTACCCAATCTGCTTAAGGAATTACAGATGTTTCTAGTGTTTCAGGCATGACAAATAACTGGAACAAATCTCTGTCCCTTAGGATATCTCTGCCAAATGCACTGGTCTCACAGCTTCAAATCATCTTTGACTTTGTGTGGACCATGAAATCCATACTATACTTGGGAATTAAAATTACACAGACACTCTCCTCTGTATACCAAGCCAATTACCCTCCCCTCTTTTTAGCAATTAATAATGATCTAAACAATTGGACAGCTTCTCCACCATCCTAGTTTGGTAAAATAGCAGCAGTAAAAATGAACATTTAGCACCCTACCAACTCCTATTCCTAAATTAGTCAAACAACCAAAACAAACTCGTTGAGTTTATCTGGGGTTCCAAACAACCTAGGATCAATTCCACAACCTTCAACACTTCAAAGATAATGGGGGCCTAGGAGCACCAAACTTGTTATTTAACCATAGAGCAGCTCAGATCACTACCCTGGGGCAGTGTACCATGCCAGACACCCGGCCGCAGTGGAACGCTGTAGAAGCTCTGTCTTGCTCTTCTATCCCAATAGATGTTCTTATGTGGCTTCCTTCCTCCAAGAGACCTGCAATATTATGTTCACCTTTATCCTACACCCTATCAATTTAGGATGGCAAAAGGGAAACCCCAACCTACATTCCTCCCATGCTCCCCTCACTCCACTATGGAACAACCCACAGCTCCCCCGAGCTGTGACAAAAGACAACTTTAGTGGTAGGTCAACAAGAGCTTTTTAAGCATAGGTGACCTATTGGATCGGAGGAACATATTAGGCCTCTCTCACCTGAAAGATAAAAATTCTCTTGCACCGTCGGACAATTTCCAATACTTTTAAATATACTTCTTCATACAATCCAAATCCAAAGCCAAGGCAAGAGCCTTGCCCCCACTTCAGTCCACAGCCTTTGATGTTCTTCCATCATTGGCAGTGTAACTATCTTTGTTTGACCCTCTTAAGAAACTATTCTATATACCACAATAGGAGGAAGACCTTGGTACAGAATGGGAAATACAGGATTAGCAAACATTAGATATTCAAACTTCCAAAATTTCCCACAACACATCTTTGATAGAGTCTAATTATAAGGTTTTGATTTGCTGGTCTTTGGTTCCCATTTGGTTGCATAAACTGAACCCAAACTCATCTCTATTGCGTTATAGAGGTTGTGGCCCAATGGGCGCTGTTTTTCATGCTTGGTGGTGTTGTCCTCGTGGATTTGCCTGGACTAAATTAGTCTTATGTATATTCCAATGGTACACAACAGTGAGCGACTGTGCTTCAGATCAGGCTGCTATCCCATTAGGAATCAAAGCTCAGTAGAATAATTGGACAGTGCAATAAAGCAGGCAGAACCATATATTCTATAGAATAAAAGTGATCTTGTCAGATGAGAACATTCAGCTGGAATGCTGAAGTAAGATCTTGATTACAACTTATGTCTGCTTTCTATGTAATGTAAGGTACAGTTGATTCTTTAATGTAGAAAACATGTTTTTGTCTTTGCATTGTAATTATCATAGTTAAGATTTAGTTTGTGTTGCAGAAATTAAACTGTGTCCTTGGAATAATACAAATTTTACTCATGGCACAGTCAACAATTTACTTACACAATACATTGTTACAATATACATTGTTTGGCTTCAGAAGCATTTATGATTTGTTCAAGGAAGTTGTGGTTTGGCTTATTTGCAACATGCTTCTTATATCTATAACATGGCACGCAAAGCAGCTAGAATTTGAGATTTGCAGACATGTTACATAAACTTTGCTCCTGCCAATATTCAAAGATAAGGACATTGGCAATATGTACTACAAAAACATATTACATGAGAAGTTGAAGACTTGCAGTCTCTTTAAAAAGTGTGGCTTTTTGCAAAACATTGTGAATGTCAATGAGAAAATTGTGGTGTGCATTAACATACATGTGGTGTCTGTCTGTGGCATCTTGGTAGATAGATTCTGTCACTTTTAACATTGAAGTTATAATTTGAATTAAGAGCAGTCTAAATATCTATGCAACTTGTGTTGTTTTTGACAGTCTCATTAAATAGTAATCTCCAACACTTACCGATGAGCTGTAAGTTGTCAAAGTCTCTTGCAACATGTGCAGTTTATGTCATTCCCTGTAACACCTCAGCACTGACAAGCCATTGTTATATGTCCCTTGATACAAGAAATCTGTTGTTGGTACACAGCTGTAGTAATAGTTATTTTCAGCTACTGAAAAGTAAAACAAAATGTATTATGATTAAAAACCATCCTTGTTCTGTGGTCCCCAAGTTTAAAGGAAAGTTGTCGAAACATTTTTTTAATGACATTTTCAAGAAAATTCAAGCTATTTGGTTGTCTCTGTATTCAATTCTTCTGTGGTATTGAGTTACAAGTATGCTGAATAGTGTCAGAACTTCCTATTTGTATACAATATTGGGTATATAACTCAAAAAGTATTGAAATAATGGAGAAAGCATAAAATTGACACATCCAGCTAATGTGTGCTTCTTTTACCAGGTTGTGTGTTTTTTATGATGGACTTTAGGTACACCAGCACAGCCATGTTATGATGGAGCATTTTTCATGATGCACATCGTTGTTTTGTAATACCGTCTTCATGTGTGCCTAGTTTTCATTACCTGTTGTACAGGTCTTGGTTTACAGATTTATTGGTGCAGGGAAGATTGGTTTTACTGGTTGCTTTTATAGATAAAACAAAGGGCGCAAAGAGAAGGCAAAAAAGGTTCGAGGCTCAAGTGTTACGTCAAACAATGAATGTATTGATATATATTAACTTCATATATAGCCATCATTGCCCATAATAATTTACTTTGTATACCTGTTGATATTTGCCAATGTCATTTATATGTAACCTTTATGTATATACAGACCACCAATCGTATAAAGTCATATACCCCTGAGGAAGCCCAATTTGGGCGAAACGCGTTGGGGACTTATATGGAATATACAGTCATATTACTATTTTTTTCTATATACCATTGTTTTTTATTGTTTGTGTTAGTAGTACCATGTCTAGTGAACCGCCCTACTTCTGTCACTTCTAACAGAACTAGGCAAGACAAACACGATTTGTTTTATACGCGTTAATCAATATGTTTGTGGACTATGTACATGTATAATTCTGCTATATATGAAGTTTGACGTAACACTTTTGAGCCTCAAACCTCTTTCTGTGCCTTCTCTTTGCGGCCTTTGTTTTGAAATTGTGTATATTAAAGAGGGAGGCCCAATTGTACATACCTTGAACTGTAAAGGGACAATAGTCAACATCCCCATCTCCATCACCCTCTTCCTTTTCCCCCTTTCTTTTTCGTCCCCTTTCCCCAAACCCCCCTCTGACCATTAAGTATTTTATAATAGTTTTATAAATATTTAAAGCTGGCATCTGGGGAAAAGAAAGTTACCCTTGAATTGGAGTTTCGTAAGGAATTGGACCTTCAAACACTAGACTTGTCCCACCTTCATCACAAATAACATTTTGACATGTCACCTCTAAGGGGTCATTTAGTGTGTAGTCATTATGACATTAGAAGCCAATGTTGTATAAAAAAAAAAGGCCCATTCAAGTGCAGTAATTGTACCATGTATCAATAGTAATTGTACCATGTATCAATATGTTAATGAAGGTTTCAACAGTCTACTACTAGGTGGGAGTTCATTTTCTAAACTATCTAAGCCTCATAAGGATATCCAATAGACATCTATAAATAATGTGGCTCCAAAGATTGAAGTTTTTAGTTTAAGTTAATATACCATAGTTTGATACATTTAAAATTCAAAAGGCAAAAGGGTAAAAACCCTTAGGAAAATTAGAATGTTTACCCCTTTTTTTTAATGAATAGTGATAAACAACACTGAACAACAAGATCTTTAAATAAACTAGGAACCTCTCACACACTTCCATATATATTTTTTTATATAGTTTGGTGCTTGTTTAACTACAAAAGGGCATTACCATTATATCTCCTTCAGGAAAATCTGCAGCTGCTCTTAATGTGGTATCAATTATAATTACATCTCACTGTGAAATTTGTAATCATAAAGAATTTATATCTAATATATTCCTATACATTCAGGGGAAACCTATGTACTTCACTTATCTAATATAGTTTCTGGTCTGATGAAGCAGAAAAGCCTTGTGAAACATGTTACCAAGTGAAACTATCCTATAGATGATAATTATGTATTAAGTGAAACTATTCAAATTATGTAAACTGTGTATCAAAAAACTATGTATTTACCTGCCTCTATCACACTGATATTTTAACTCTTTTAAATGTTCAAATTGTTGATATTTCTTCATATGTGTAATTAATCAATTTTGAATTTTAACTGTATCCAATTTTAGTATAATAACCTAAACTAAAAACCCCAATCTTTGGTGCCACAATATTTATACCTATCATTAAAGGGGTGGATACCACAATTACTAATTGAATATTCTGTCCTGGTACCAGGCACCAGTATTGCTCTATTATATCTAATAGACATCAAAGGAATGTTGCTCAAATTGATCTTTTGCAGTTGTTTCCAGCGACAGATGAGTGAATAAGCACTGATCACATGGCACTGTTCTGTTCTATGAAGAGGGAAGGGGGAGGACAAGCAGGCTGGATGTCATTGTGCTCTCCTCCATGGAAATACACAGCGGTTGTTCCTTTTTGATCACTCTTTAATCTGCTATGGTGGATTGATAACTGACATTGGGGGACCTCTGTACACCTGTATCTGATGTGTGTATGTAGCTTCAGTGTTAGCCCAGTGTTTCTCAACAAGGGTTTCCCCAGAGAGTGCTAGGGGTTCCTTGAGCAATAAGCAATTTGCACCTCTGAGGTTAATTTAAGTGACACCAATGATCCTTCTGGCTGTATTGTGAACTGTGTATATAGTAATCACAGCAGGAGATCCCTGAAGTTGTTTCAAAGGTTCCCCCATGTTACAAATATTGAGGAACACTCAATGTGTTTTTTGTGATAGGTACTGCAGCACAGCCATGTTATGATGGAGCATTTTTCATGATGCACATCGTTGTTTTCTAATATCGTCTTCATGTGTGCCTAGTTTTCATTACCTATTGTGCAGGTCTTGGTTCACAGTTTTATTGGTGCAGGGAAGATTGGTTTTACTGGTTGGTTTTTATATATATTTAAAGCTGACATCTGGGGAAAAGAAAGTTACCCTTGAATTGGAGTTTCTTAAGGAATTGGATCTTCAAACACTAGACTTGTCCCACCTTCAACACAAATAACATTTTGACATGTCAACTCTAAGGGATCATTTAGTGTGTAGTCATTTTGACATTGGAAGCCAATGTTGTATAGAAAAAAGGCCCATTCAAGTGCAGTAATTGTACCATGTATCAATATGTTAATGAAGGTTCAACAGTCTACTACTAAGTGGGAGTTCATTTTCTAAACTGTCTAAGCCTCATAAGGATATCTAATGGGATGTGCCAGCTAAAGCAGGGATGAAACCAAACATGCTTTTAAATTGTGGATGGGAGATATTGTTTGGCAACTTTCAAATCGTTTGGTGGTCTTGTTTTCCTAGCTATGTCTTATATATAACAAAATATCAAACTTTTGTTTACTGCCTGGGATAAAATGTGTTGCAATGTGAAAGTCACTGGATTTATAGATTGCTTTTTACAAGCTTTTTTCTCTCTTTCACATATCATCTACAAATAAAATTAAAAGATTAGGATTTTGATCTTTGGTCCTGTAACTTTCATTAAAGCACTGGTAGAAGTCATTTGTATATTTCACATTAGGTTTTTGCTATTATGATTTTTTGTGCAATGTTGACAAAGATATTTGCTAATCAGGTTGTTACATTTTCTTTTTCATGGGTGTTTCATTCACTTGGAATTTCTATGTTTTAGTAATGTACTGTTTGAGGTCACATTAGAATATGTATTTTGTAGTGTGGAACGCCTGGTTTTGTAAAGTGTGCCCTTTGGAATTGTGGGCCAGATCCCATGGTTTTTGTTCTATATCTCTTATAGATTTAACACACCCATTTAATGATGCCACTACGGCAAAATAAATCACTTAAACATTGTTGGTTCTTCAAAGCTACCCTCTCCTTGAGCAACTTGAACAACATGAGATCTTTTTCATTATGTGATCTTGATATAACTGGAGACAGCAGACAATCCATTTGCAAAACAACTTTTATACTCATGAATGAGATAGAAAATCTATTTAGATTGGCCTTCCTTATCCCGCTGGGCATGGTGCAGTACAGTATGTATATTTGTTGTTGTAAAGCTATTGACTGCACTGAACAGTGAGTTTGCCTTGTTCAAAATATTTTCAAAATGGGAATGCTTCTTCATTATGGTGTTCCTGCACCATCAATGAATTGCATGAATGAGAACTGTGTTAACTGCATTACATTTCCATGCCGATTGTTTATATTTTTTTTGAAGGAAGCACTGAATAGGCAAAGTAAATGACCTGTATGAGTTATAATGAATAGAATGTTATTTATTTTTCACTTTCATATCTATATATATATGAACATACCTTATTCTACAAAACAAAACCTTTTTTTGCAGGTGATTGCAGCATAATATATCTTTGGAATGTCCACACTTTTCTTTTAATTTTGTGAAGTTTAACTGCAACTGTAAGCAATTTCCATCGTTATGTATGCTCCTGGACTGTACACACTCTATTTGGGCTATTTTCCCAAATATATCTGCTGTATATCTTCAGGATTTACTAACTCTTCCTGTAATCATGGTCACTAGGTGGATGCGGTAATTGTTTGCCATCTTGTGACATGCTGGAGGCATCCTGCAGCCTAGGAACAGTTGGAGTTTATACTGTTCATGCAATCACTAATAGATAATAAGTATGGATAAGCTGATAGTTATAAGGATTCATGTCACAACCCCCCAGTGTTTTTCCAAGTAAAGCCCAAATCTTGCCTAAAGTGTTTTGAGATATAAGGTGGAATCGCCCCCAGATTTGACATACATGAAGCTTTATGTTTGCCCTTAATGGTGGACAGTAAATATGTATGTTATATGATGATAAACAATCAATTTTCTTTTGATCTTTGTCCTCTGAGGTTTAATGTTTATGAGCCACAGTGTACCGTTATATAAATTCAGTGCTATTTATTAACATTCCTAAGAATCCTTGCGAAGCCCTTCTTTTTCAACCATTGTGGAATGTCCGCAAACATGCTTACACTATGATTCTCCATTTTTTCTTCAACTATTGCTAAAGCTGGGAAATCTAGCACTCTGCATTTTCAGGAAATTAAAAAACAATGAGGCAGGTGTTCGTTAATTGAAAACTCACTGATAATCTTTTAGATTTTAGATAGGTATGCAATTTTTTTTTTTGAAAACATGGCAACCCCTGGAATAATAACACAGGTATGTCCAGTTCCCATGATTCCCTTTATGTTACCTGCTTGAGGATTTATTTCTTGCCTGCTCTTTTGGCTAAGATGTTCTTTTGTTCCTTCTCCTCACACCCTTCCCGTTTCCTTTTATATTCCATTATTTATACCCACCCCTCCTAATTTATTTAAATATATTATAAACAGCTTCCCTTTTTGGGACCTTGGGCCACTGCTAACCATATCCTGACATTCATTTATTTTCTAATTATGAACTGAATTTGTAGTATCTCCTAAGTCATGGGTACTTGGTTTGGATCTATACCAGGGGTGGGCAAACGTTTTGACTCAGAAGCCACAATCTGAAAAAAAATTTGACAGAAGGGCCGGGCCGATGGGAGAGTGGGCAGGGTTAGCAATCATGACGCCACTGAACTGGACATCATGATGGCATAACCCCGCCCACTCTCCCATTGCAGATCTGAGCAGATGGATGTCCTCTTCTTTTTGTATAATGTTTATCCTATTAGTGGTATTGTATGTGTAAAAACCTAATAAACCACGTACGAAGATATAAAACCTGATCAAACTAACATTTTTGGAGTTTAAATGCACATTTTAAGGGAAGGGGACTAAAATATCACCCCTTTATAAGTCCTGCTCCATGTAGTCATTTTTAGAAGCTGTACTACTTCTATTCTACTGTCATATATAGATGACATCTACAACCTATTGTTTTGTAACATTTATTTTACTATAGACAAAAAGACAGATAAAAAAAGTGTGTTTTTTTTATATTTTTAACTGTTTTAAGAAAAAGCAGTACTGTAAACAAAAAATACATATTTCTCTGAAGTTTGTCCCATTTAAAACTATACTATAAGGCGCAAAACACGGTAAAAAGCTATTCACAAAGGAAAGGATTTTTCTTTATTTTTCTCTTTTCTTGCTAAATGATACTGAACAAAGTTACAAAAACAATGAATGAATATGAATATATACATTAAAAAAACTTTTAATATATAACAATTAATTAGGACTGATTAGGGTTAACTGAAAATTTAAAAAAAGGTTAACTAGGAATATATTTTATTAAAGAAAAATGTGTGTTTTACTAGTTAGGTTTCTTTAGCTGCAGAAACTCTGGACAGCTGCTGCATTATTGAAACTTTGCCAACAGTTTCAATTTTAATGATTCATGTAAATAGTAATAATGATAATTCAAGGAAGATTCACTATCTGCAGCTCACACACATGCTCACCTGTATTTTATTCCCATTGAGTGCTTTAGTCTGAGGTTCACCTATGCTTAAAGATGTCACAGGTGATGTGAATGTACTGTAGTTGATATGCCAACAGTTTATATAATATTTATAAACCCTGTTTTTTAAAATAGTCCCATATATTATTGACCACATGAAAATAACTGCATGAAAAAATTCAATTATTGCTACAGGATTTAGAAACTCCATAAAGGGTCACATTTAAGTTTGGCATGGGAAAAATAAATGTTCGCTAACTCAAGATAAAAAATGTGATTTTGCAGCTTACCATAGTTGGTTTTCATTTTATTTTATTTTTTTTCCTTTATTTCTCCTGGTGATTCTCAATAACCCATTTCCCGACTTTCTCAGTCGTTGTGCCTGATTTATTAAAGCTCTCTAAGGCTGGAGAGGATACACTTTCATCAATAAAACTTGGTGATATAGCAAACATGGAATAGATTTCTTAAGTTATTTGCCATTTGCTAACAAATTTTTCAATCCAGGGCCAGATCCATTTCAGATTTGCTGGATCACCCAGCTTGACTGATGAAAGTGTATGTTCTCCAGCCTTGGAGATCTTTAATAAATCAGGCCCAATCACTTTACTTCAGACCAACAAAAACAGGACCAGACCACAGAACTTCTGCTCGCCTCCTCTTCATAACATAGAGGAGTGGGGTTCTTTGGGTTAGAGATATCTGGAAACAATGTAACTGTAAAGAATTCAGGATAAGTAGAGACTACAGACAATTAGCAAGATTTTTGGACTAACCTCTACCCGTGCATTGTCCCAGACTAAATCCACAGCTTGGCAGAGATACATACAAAGAGACAAAATGGATGAAGAATTTACAAACATTTATATTTTAGTGTTAGGAAAGGTGTCAAGTGATGGACAATGGTTTTTACACAACGGCCATTCCAGGCAAGGGGAGGGTAACATATTACAGCGATACAAGGTAAAAAGGTCAGCCACAATATACACAAATGACAGACAGCTCTTCTAAAATAGACAAACAACAGCACTAAATACACAAACACCATGATGAAACATCAGTCTTCATTTTTCTGTAATATATAACCTTTTTTTGTATATGACCATTTTTTTATTATAAATCGTAGTCTGCAAATCACAACATACTTCAGGCAGCATGCAGGAAAAATGTAATTTATTTTTTTTTTTACCCATTGTACAGACTTTGCAACAAGTTTATAATCTCTCATGGGTAGAAGTCGAAGAAGATATAATCCGATCCACTTTAATCAGTACAGTTTATTAAAGGGTAATCTTCTAATAAATAACAAAATGCACAGTGATCAATAAATTTCTTTTGACGTACAACTACAGATCAGAAATCTGGCACACAAAAGCTGTGCCATGAGAAATCTGGGCACCTGCACGTGGTTAATAAGAAACGTTTATTGGGGTCACGTCTCCATGGTTACAGTAGGCATTAATAAACTGTAAGATTGCAATTTTCCTCTTGTTGAATAAATCCCAAAGTACCAGGTAAAAGAAATCCTTGGATAATACATTCTTGACACGTAGAAAAAGCATTTCGTATCATGCAAAAGCATTCATCTCTAATTTGCTGGTTTCTTTGTGTAAAAGTTGAAATTCCGTCTTTCTTGTATTAGGTTTCATATATACTTTTTTTTCTTTGTCATAAACAAAACTTCATTTTGAAACATCTAATAAATTTTCCCTCCTTTTTTTGTAATTTAAACAGTATATATTAAGCAGGACCCTTTTGGCAGTATAGTATGTATATAGAATAGCTGTTTTTAGCTATATTTACACACATTTTGAAAAAAAGACATACATACCATTTCAACAAGCATATTGCAATACATGTAGAGTTCAAACATTGTACAATCATCTGAAAACATTAACCACAACCTCTTTCAAAATGGCGTTACAAATCACACACTTGTTTTATACAACAGTTATCAGTGTCAGCTAAGCATACGCCGGGGGGTATATTGAAGGAATTTGAAACGGATGGCAAACTTGCTTGTCCATTGCTTCGATTTTCTTAATCTTTTTCTGTAGATGCTCATTTTCAAAAAAAAAAAAAGTTGAAAACTGTTGAGGAATGTTCTCTTTCGTCCTTCATATGCAGACACGTAATAATGGCATCATTGTATATATTGATTACTTTGCACATTAATAATGTCTATTTGGTGCATATCCAGTTTAGCATTACAGATATAAAATCAAATATCACAGACTTCAATAGTTTGCCTGGTTTGTAAAAAGAAAAAAAAAGGTTTGTTTTTTCTAATCTAATATGATTTTACTACCAAAGCCTAACGTTTCAGGGTCACTGGACTCAATCTTTCCACTCCCCATATTAAAACAATAACCTGAGAACCTATAGTGTGATTTATTCAGAAACAGCAAATTAGTAGTCAGTTATAAACGATACATAGTTGGCTATTGATTTCTGCTTGCACACTTTTCTGTATAGTTTTGTCAAACGTATGCTTTATATTTAAAGATATTATACAACTTGGTGATTAATATTGCCCACAGGTTTTGCAGTAGATATTAGGTAAACTGGTACAACTGAATATTAATCTGCAATAATGGTGCTAAAATAAGTGATAGCCTACAGTAAATCCACTGTATTATACTGACAATCCTGATTTCCCAAGCAAGAATGCAAAACAGTATATAACAGTGGGAATATAATTAATAATCCATGAATAAAAACACTCTTTAATCAAGAAAGCTAATCACTGTTTGGCTAATGCTGGCATAAATATTCATGCCTTCATCACCCATCTTCTGCAGTCTTCTCTAGTGGATAAAAATTACATATGTAATCTACGACTGTTTTCCAAATGTGATAAATTAGATTATTTTATTTATTTATTTTTTTACAAATTGTAATTTATTGATACTAATACATTTTAGAGATGATCTACATTGGTGGATCGATTTACTGGCTTTGGAAATGGAGTTATGGTAATTCTGAAGCATCTTTAGATTGGAGAAGATTTGTCTGTTGTTTCAAATGATCCTAAATAAGTATATTGATTTTCTATGGCAGTCCAGAGTCATCCTGGATCATACAATTACATAAAAACAGAAAGGTTTGAGTTTGTTAGATGCTTTCCGCAGCCTTCACTTACATAACATTCTTCTGTTTTGAGCAGGTCTCAGATGAGTTCACATATGCAAACTGATCACAGTTCTGTCAAAACACCGCTTTTAATTTAATCGATAAATTCCCTCTTGCTTTGATGTTTGATAGCTGAGCTGACTTTCCACCCAGCTCATAAGGTACAATCAACTGATTGCTCAACTGGCAAGTGTTCCATTCAAATCACTTTAATGAAGGCATTTAAAGCTTTATAGAAGGGCCTTGCTGCCAAAATAATGCCAGCACAGCTCATTGAAATCAGAACTAACTTATATTACCCATTATTATGTTTATTCATGTTCATGTTATCTAAAGTGTACCCTTGTTTCATCACAGAGGACATATCTGAATTGATTCCTGCTAATATAATAAAAATAAAATTATGGCTTTTAGTGTATTGTACATTTACAGCAAATAAGACCTCTATCTGAGTTACAACACATAAATTAAGCAAATATCCTATAAATACAATATATACAGATATCTAAATAAAATTTTATATTACCCCTTCAGTGCTGGGTGTCATAAGATTATCTGTAGATTTTGAACACTGAGGTTATAAACATGTTTATCCCTGAAAAAAATAATATCATTGTATACTGATTGGACATCTATTGATATACAGTATACAAGTGGGTTAATGTTATAGATTTGGACTGTAGATGAAAGACAAGAAAACTGTAGAATATGTGGTATGAAAGAAATGTATATCAGTTGGTACAGGCCATTGGATAACAGAAAATGCTTTATGAATTGTGATGAGCCGAAAAACATCAAAATGTTCAAATCCACGCATTCATACATTGCACGTACAGTAACAGAATTTCTGTTAACCACTCAGCAATACATAAAGTGATACTCAACCAGTCACTTAAATGTGTTCAAGTAATACTGAGTATTTCCAGTGCAGCAACGGAACACCTTACTATACATCTATGGCATTTAGGTGACAACCTGGAAATACTAGCTATACATTTGGCACAGACGTCTAAGAAATGATTATAAATGAAAGGGCTCAGTACTTTTTAGTATTTGGAATCACTTAGTAGCAGGTGAACATTTCAATCCTCCTACTAGCTTGTAAAACATTTAGCAATAATTGGTGATCAGTTTCAGTTGCTTTCAGAAGATCACTTACACATACTCTGTATATGACTTGAAGCTGACCTCCTTCTGGCCAGTATTTGACCTCCTTCTAATTCTTCAAGAAGTGACTTCTTCAGGGGTATCAATATAAAAATTAATTTTTGTATACATTTTTTAAAAAATAAGCAAACCCTTTGCATGGCATGTTAAGTCACACAAATGGCTTCAAATTTGAATCGGCTCCTAGTGCTCTGACTTCCTTTTTGTTGGTAACAGATTGCTGGTCTAAAAATGGCAAATATTCTTGACAAAGGAGTCCTTGCCTACTTGTCAAAGTAGGAACTGCTTTGAAGTCCATGCCCAAAATATGTACATTGAAGAATAAAGTAAAAGCAGTAAAATAGCTTCAGAAAAACACAGTGACCTCTCTATCCTCATGCACTATAAATGTGTTCATCATTACTTACAACAGAAGAAGCATTCAGTTGAATTCTAGCAGCTTGCATGTATTGTGCATCATGCATTGTCTATTTACATGAGAAGGTTGGCAGACATCCATAATCCTTTTTTCCATGGAAAAGAGAAAGTAGAGGTCACTTTATTGTTTCTGTTGTAAAGTTGAAGAATGTTTTTCTCTATAATTCCTTTAGCTACAGAGGCGAATGAATGTGTTTGTGTGTTTTTACTTCTTGTTCAGAATATGTTAATATATCAAAGTGCGTAGTCTCGGCACAGGCTTACTTAAATAGTTTAGCGGGAAGCATGCTTTTGTTTTGCCTTTTACATATATCAAACTAGTTTCCATCTGACCATCTTGGAACTCTTCAATCAACAAAAAACATCCCAATTGGTATCCTATTTTTTGTAGTGTCTGGTCTATGCAAAGCACTCAGACAAAACTGAGAATCAATACTTAACAATATTCAGTGGTTGTAGATTGCTTATTCTGCTCAGCAAGAAACCAGTGAAGCTGATCAGTATTATAAGATATATTGGAATATATTTACTACAAAATGTTTGCTTGCTTAACAAAGTAAATGGCCACTGGGCTTAGTAAATAGGACAAATCTGTGAAAAAAAAAAAAATCAAATTTTGACTTTACATATGATTATTTTAGGTGTGCTCATTCCTATTTACTGTTTATTAGCTGACAAATGATCAGTCTTTAGTAAATCAGCCCCATTATATCTCATTTAGATGATAAATCTCAGCCTGGTCACATTTAGAGATTATGCTGCTCGTGGTCTGTAAGTAGACCTACTGCTTAGAGAAAGAATAAAAAAAAAGAAATATAAAATAGAATAATAAAAAATAAAAATAAAATAAATATAGTTGATTTGATCTCTCAGGGGCACAAGGGCCACTGCTAGACCATACTAAACACATACATAAAACCTTTTCTAAAATACCTGTGAGATTTAATAATGGATCTACCCACAGAATACAAAATATCCAGGGGTCACTAGAAAAAGTGCAAGCAGTCTAGTAAGCTATGAGACAGCTGAAGACTCCTAGCAAGCAGGCAGAAAAAGGATACATAGGCAGACATAAAGCAAACAGATATATGCTACAAAACCTACTAAGTCACTGCACAATTCAATCACAAATAATGCAACAGCTGCAATTTGTAGTAAAAACTAGGCAGCCTCAAAAATAAAGGAAAGGCATAGGCAGTAGAGAAATCCCTACTCGATGGTCAACATAGGAACGATTGGGGATAGGGGAACAGCTAACAAATAACATATTCAGTTCTATAGCAATCCATCAAACAATTCTCCTATCAAACTGGGTTTTGATATTTTCAATCTAATTTGGGTAGATTATGTCTATCTATTGTTGCAGCTTTTTTGTTAGCTCATAAAAATTGCTTTATGGCAAGGAATTGTTTACCCAGAATTTTCAAGATTTTGTTAAGTTATACATGATGGATTATCAAGCTCCTAATTGATTCACTACAGAGGAACCAATGTTTCTTTATATATTTTCTATTCTACACATACATTGTATTTGTATTATGTTTTCTTTTCATTTAATAATTCAATTCATTTATGCACATTTTACATAAGTTATGTATAGCGGTAGAGGTCACATGACACATCTCTTGGCAGGAACTGGAATATCTCCAGGGCCTTAATAAGTACCGTATACTAAATGAGTAAGGAAAGGATGATGATCTGTTTTTGTGCAGCCTTTCTCTGCAGTGCAATATTACAAAGGCACACCATGGATCTAACAGATGGAAGAAACACTGAAGCCCATATTCATTTTAATCTCTTCCTAAGGGATTAACTAAGAACTCCTGTAACAACATTTAATTACATCTCCACGTCTCTTTGATTGATAGCCTGGCGTGGGTTCCTGGAACACAACTCAAGTTTTAAGAAAGGGCAAACTACATCATATGCAAAGAGTTCCGAATGTGCAGCAAGAAAGCATGGGACAAATAAACTAGATTAGGAGGTTATTTAGACAAAAGAGTAAAGGAAAAGATGTGTGGCAACCAACTAATTGGTATTTTGCTGCATTTGTTTAATTAAAAGGCTAATTCTTACTGGATGCTGTTAAATGTTAGGTACTAAATTATGTGCCAACTTTATTACCTCTTTGTACAAAGATATTCTTGAATCCTAGATGCCCAGGCCACATTTAACAGAACCAGAATGTGTTAGTTAACTTGACAACATCTAAATAATGTTTAATAAACATATAAAGAATTTATTTGGTAGGCTAAATTCATTTAAAAAAATTCAATTACCAGACTTGGGAAGATAGACAATCAAGGGAGAACTAATCTGTTCAAGACTGAAAACGTTTGCCAAATGATTTTGAGAAATCCATTCCAGGCTTGCTGGATCACCCAGGTTCTCCTATGATAGTTTTTCTTCTCCAGTCTTAGCTTTATTAAATTACACCCAATATTTTTACCATGTAAATTAATGGTAATATAATTTTATTATAGTTCAATATAGTAACTAAGGTAAAGGTGTTCACTCAGCATATGGAATCACAAAGTTGTCATGTAGTTCAGAGAAAGAAGGAAACAGTCTATTTTCCCATTAACCTAGCATGAAACAGTTACTGCTTTATCATAGGACTATCATTCTTTGACGTTTTGCTCTCTAAGGCAGAGAAAGTTATTACTTTCTGTGATAAAAATCTAGTATTCATCTAACACATCTTCCCACCAAAGGTTTCTCTTATCTCACATTGCTTGTAAATGTGATAAATTCATTTTAAATCACATGACATTTTCTTTTCCCTTTCTCCTACTCATAGAATGCTAAACAACATCCGATATAAGATATATTTGAAATAGGACGTCACTGTTTATTGTTTGGAGTCCTGACCTTTTTTCTAGTTTTTGTTTGCAGGGAAAATATGTGATTCAATCCCCAGACCTAAATTCTGGAAGAAACTGAAACCTTAATTGACTTAAATCATTTAAATTCTTAGTGGGATCTTTATTGAAAATTGTTTCCAGTTGCTCTTCATGTTTTTGCTTACAACAACAGTTAACCATAATGTACCAGAAATCACAAATAAAAAGTATAACAAGGTAAAAAATCTATAGGAATCATGTGTGCTCTTTCCGATCACACAGCAGAGATATTAGCTAAAGCAGTCATCTTTAGAATGACCTGTGCTTACTTCAAACAGCCCTGACTCAGATTCTGTAAATATTATTTAATATATTACATATATGACTTTAAGGCTAAGGTAATGCAGGCCATGGTTAGCTTCATGGGTATCCAATACTAGACACCTATTTTCAACTGCTAGGCGAATGGTACTGTTTAACCCCCCTAGCGTTCTAATTTTGTCTGTATTTTCATGCAAAAAACGTTAATTTTTTTGCATGGAAATTTATTTTACATTGTAGGCCTATTATTCTTAGGCATAACTCACCGAAATCTGTTCAATATTTAATACATTTATTAATGAACTTTAAATAAAAACACACAAAAATCTGTTAAAAAAAATAAATAAAAAAATACAGAAACCTGTAATATACCTGCACATAAGCATGTATAATATATATATAATATAATTATATATATATATATATATAAATTTCTTTATTTTGGACTCAATACAGCTTTTTTGTTTTGAATACAATTTTATTTTGAATACAATTTTAAAATTATTTGAATTTCCCGCCGCTCCTCTCGCCCGCAGATATCACCGGGAAACCCCGGAGAACATCTCTGCATTCGCCGGCTGAAAATCTAAGCAAGAAGAAGTGTCCCGAGGACCTGCAGGCCACGCCTGCCAACGGAACAGTGTATCTCAGGATTACCGCTTTTAGCAAGTAAAATCCATCCCGGGTCACACTTGGGAATACCGCTAGGGAGGTTAATAGTGTTTTTTAGCATTTTTTTGGGGAGCAGGTCTACAGAAGCAGCAGAACACCCAGAGATGCTGCATGACACACCTCAAAAACTTACAGCAACCAAATATCTGTATAAAAAGAGATTTCCTCGGAGGAGTGCTTTGGCGCTGAGTACTGGTTGACAGTGAGGAACTACATCATGTAAACCAAGCGTAAGGCTATGTACACACATTAGATGATCCTCACCCGATACAAATAGTCACGCTCATCTCGGACTAGAATCTGACATTTGTACAGAGGTCGCCCGACATCATTCATGGATCTGTCCTGACAGATGATGAATGACTGCAATAGAAGTGAAAGGGAGGAGAGCACAGCGGGGTGCCACTTCCTCATTCTCCCCCCTCCCCTCTCTAGAGA